>NC_137810.1:6098900-6198900 GCF_963921795.1 Nannobrachium achirus | reverse complement strand
TATTAGGGGTACCGCACTGGGATGGTTCGAGTCCTATCTGTCGGACAGATCTCAGTTTGTAAACGTTAATGATACATCCTCATTACGTGAAAAGGTCAGATACGGAGTCCCACAAGGCTCTGTGCTTGGACCAATACTATTCACCCTATATATGCTTCCTCTGGGTGAAATCATTAGAAAACATTCTATACACTTCCATTGCTATGCAGATGACACTCAATTATATCTGTCAATGAAGCCAGATGAAACGGATCAACTGGCTAATCTGCAAGCATGTCTCAAAGACATAAAGAGTTGGATGACCAGTAACTACCTACTCCTCAACTCTGACAAAACAGAAGTTATCGTCCTGGGCCCTAAGCACCTAAGGGACAAACTGGCAGATAGGAACTTTGCTCTGGATGGCATTACCGTGGCCTCTAAGGCCGCTGTGAAGAATCTGGGGGTTATGTTTGATCAAGATATGTCTTTTCATTCTCACATCAAGCAAACCTCAAAGATTGCCTTCTTCCATCTGCGTAACATTGCTAAAGTGAGGCGCATCCTGTCTCAAAGTGATGCAGAAAAACTAGTCCATGCATTTGTTACCTCTAGGCTGGACTACTGCAACTCAGTACTATCAGGCTGCCCAAGTAAGTCTCTGAACAGCCTACAGCTAGTCCAGAATGCTGCCGCTCGTGTATTGACAGGAGCCAGAAGAAGTGATCATATCACTCCTTCCCTGGCATCTCTACACTGGCTCCCGGTTAAATACAGAATTGAATTTAAAATTCTCCTCCTCACATACAAAGCATATCACGGTCTGGCACCGCAGTACCTCGAAGAGCTCATTGAGCCTCGCAGTACTGCTAGACCGGTGCGTCCACAATATGAAAACATGCTTGTCATTCCCAAAAAAATACCTAAGGCCAGAACAGGAGCCAGAGCTTTTAAGTATCAGGCACCTCAGTTGTGGAACCTCCTCCCAGTCTCTGTCCGTGTGGCAGACACACTTTGTGTTTTTAAGACTAGATTAAAAACGTTTCTCTATGATAAAGCCTATAATTAGGTTCGTTCGTTCGTTCGTTCGTTCGTTCGTGCGTTCGTTCGTCGCTTGTTCGTTCGCTGCTTCGTTCGTTCGTTCGTTGCTTTGTGTCGATCAATTCGGAGGACTCGCTCCTCCGCGGCTGGGGCGTCGCAGGCTCTCCGGAGCCTTCGTCCCCTTAAGTACAGACCGTTGCTTCGTTCGTTCGTTCGTTGCTTCGTTCGTTCGTTCGTTCGTTCGTTGCTTCGCTTGTTCGTTGCTTCGTTCGTTCGCTGCTTCGTTCGTTCGCTCGTTCGTTGCTTCGTTCGTTCGTTCGTTGCTTCGTTCGTTCATTCGTTGCTTCGCTCGTTGCTTCGTTCGCTTGTTCGTTCGTTGCTACGCTCGTTGCTTCGTTTGTTCGTTCGTTCGTTGCTGACTAAATTACCTCCCTCAGGCTGTCCGGGTGCATGTTGGGACCAGTGGCCGGGCTGACAAAAGGCCGTGGCTCTGTGAGACAGCGTACAGTCACTCCTAATCCCAGCCTACAAAGTCACTGGGTTGGGCTGAATAATGGGTCAGAGGGGAGGGGGAACCCTCCTCCCTCTCCCCCCCCTTTTGGTTGTGTGGGTTTGTGTCACATCATTGCAATTGTAACTAGCACTGTGCCTGCCATTATAAGGCCTGCCACTAATTCGAACTCCGGGGATCATCCCCGGAGTTTCTTTTCTGTCTCCCACTCCACAGTTCCAGTTCCTGGAAACTCGACAGTTCCAGTTCCTGGAAACTCGACAACCTAAATACCTAAAACTCGACAACTCAGCTGCTGGGATTGCTACTAAAACCCGACTACTCAGCTGCAGACCAAGAGTGTGACCCCGGACCGGGCCTCCATGAAGCACACCTGTGGACCTGCCTGGATCTCTCTGTGTCTATCTCTTGTTCTCTCTTTGTTCCTTACTGTCCCCCCGACTCGGTCGAGGCAGCACGGCTGTTCACCCCAGAGTCAGGATCTGCCTGACGTTTCCTCCTCCTTAAGAGGGGGTTTTTCGTTACCATTGTAGCAAATTGCTTGCTCAGGGTGGGGGCCCCGGGCCTGTGAGGTATCCACTCGAGTTCTCTCGGGGGGGTACCTCACAGGTACAGGTTCTGCTCGGGTTCTCTCTCTCCTCCCCCCACCCCCCCTACCCTTACCTCCCCCTCCCCTCCCCTTCCCCTCCCCCTACACACGCGTGCGCATGCAGCGCCTGTGTGTGTGTGTGTGCGTTCGTTCGTTCGTTCTTGTACATACGCATGCGGGACCTGTGTATGTGTGTGCGTGTGCCCCTTGTTGTCTTTCCCTTGTCTCTCCCTTGTTTCTCCCTCTCTCCTCTCTCTCTCTCATGGCTCTTTAGCCTTTGTAAAGTGTCTTGAGATAACTTGTTATGATTTGACACTTTAATAAAATTGAATTGAATTGAATTGAATTGAATGCGCTGTACTCTTAGAACTATACATGGTCACAGGTTTGATTGTCAACTAACCATTTTTTTAGATTGAACTTGAAGGATGGAAATGACAAACAGTCTCTTATTGTTAGAGGTAGGTCATTCCAGATTGAACATCCCTGCACTGAAAGGGTGTTTTTTCCAAAAGCGGTTACCCGGTACGGTACTTCGCAATCCCCTCTAGTGATTGCTCTAGTATTGAGTCCTCTATCAGGCTTCCTTTTTATGAATTCCTTTAGGGGAGGTGGGCATAGACCATTTAGGGTCTTATATATGATACTGACCTGTTTAAATACCTTAAAATTAGCGAAACTCAAGAAACGGTACCTCTGAAGGATATTACAATGGTGATATGAGTGGGGTTTCCTATCGAATACCTTAAGCGCACTCTTATATAGCTGTTCAATGGGTTTGAGAGTCGTTATACCTGTGAAAGACCAGTTTGTGAAACAGTACTCAATGTGTGATAGGATCATGCATTGGAGATACGATTTAGCAGCACTAACTGCCAAAAAAGGTCTGATTTGTTTAAAGTTCTGAAGGTTGAACTTGATTGTGTTTGTAACCTTTTTTACATGTTTTTTAAAGGTTAGGGTTGAGTCTAACATGACCCCGAGGTACTTGAACTCTGACACAAGTTCAAGTTCCTCTCCACCCAGAAACACATTTGATGATTCCATCACAACTGGTCTTTTGGAAAAAGCCATGCAGACCGTCTTTTTTGCATTCAGGAGCAGGCATGAGTCTGTAAGCCAGTCCTGAACGCTGGTCAGAACAGAAGTTAAAACCGTTGACACCTCTGCATAGCTCTTTCCATGAGTCAGTATAACCGCATCATCTGCGTACATCTGAATATGTACATCTTTACATACATCAGGTAGGTCGTTTATAAACAGAGAAAACAGAATTGGTCCTACTATTGATCCCTGGGGGACACCAACCGAGCAAGTGTGATAAGGAGACTTGATGCCATTTATGCTTACACACTGTTCTCTATTTGATAGGTATGATGTAAACCATTTGATGGCCTCTGGGGACAAGTTGAAATGTGTTAGTTTGGACAAGAGGACCTGATGGCTGACAGAGTCAAATGCTTTCTTGAAATCCAAAAATACTGCCATTGCGCAAGGGGCCTTGTTCAAAGCACACTTTAACTTTTCAATGAATAAGCAATTTGCTGACTCAGTGGAGTGGAAGGCTCGAAACCCAAACTGCATAGGATGCAGAGGGGTGTAGCCTTTGTCTAGATGTTTAACAATAGACTTTACAATCCACTTTTCAGCCACTTTTGATATAACAGGTAAGATGCTTATGGGTCTATAGTTTGATATGTCCGTTTTTGAGCCAGATTTGAATATAGGTGTTATAACAGCAACTTTCCACTGAGTTGGGACAGTGCATTTTCTTATGGACAGATTTACCAGATGTGTGATTGGTGCCACCAGAGAGTCAATATTTGTTTTAAGAAAGTTTGTGTCAAGCCCATGTGCATCTTTAGCTTTGGATGCTTTCAGTGATCTGACAATGTTTGTCACCTCGTTTTCTGTGACTTCCTCCAAATTAAAAATGGGGAGATCATTTTGAACAGTAGCCACACGGACTTTCCCCTCTATCTACTTTAGTTAAGGTTTTGGTTGATCCCCTTCATAAAACAGGCTAATTTTTTTAGTATTGTGTAGATAAATTCTTTGTGAACACAGTATCACATGTTTCCAATCTGAATGCGAACTTCACAATAAGAAAACTTAATAAATAATTTCACTACTTATTATTAAAAATGTGGCAACACGATACCTGGCAACCGAAGTATAAACCAATCAAAGCGTGTGTTCCTTATACGGCTCAGCTGTTTCGGCCAATCACGTTCCTTGATGGAAGAAGCAGGAAATACCCGTCGTGGACGCTCTGATCACAGCTAACCATAGCAGCTAACACACAACACAACGACATCTCATGTGAAGGTAATATTTGTTTCGTGATGATGCTCAATTGTTTGATATACTAATGAACATTTACAATGAACGCAGACTATAGAATGAGCCGTGTTGACGACGCATTAACATGGATCATTATAACGTTCGTGGCGATCATAGACAAGAGACAAGATTGATGGCAGCAGGCTGTTTTAAAGATGCACATTTAGTGTGAATATTTACAGCTGCAAATGGTTAAGATATATTAAGCAGTGGCCAATCAATATGCCCCGATCTTTAATATAGCTATAATGGCTCACGATCATTGCAATGCTACACATTGTCTCATCGCGTATCATTAATTTCTGTTCATATCTCTGCAGTCACGTTGCCAAAGTTAGTGTTAGCAACGGTTTGTGATTTGTTCATTTTCTCTTGAAAAGATCTAACCTTAAGACAGCTGTTAATGTGTTTAGATTACGTTCGTCTTGTCATAGTGCTCCATCTACATACTATATAATACTACGACCCTGTTCAGTGCTATATGATTTACTGCACAGTCAAACATTAAAGGTTTATTATATGGTTAATTGTTTTATCTCGATCTTCAAGTTGATGTGCTGGTACAGTTAGATTGGTCAGGGTACTAAAGTATCGTTAGATTTTCAATAGGAATTCAATTTTAAAAAATCATTTTTCTCTCAATTTTCTAATTTTCTAGCTCCCCATAAAATCAAATATTGGTTCATTTTTCCAATTTTCTAGCTTGCAAAAAAATCAGGAAAATGCTTCAATTTTTTAAATGTGTGATTCATATTTGTCATTATTTGATTTGGAACCGACAAAGGAAAAACATCTTTAAAAAAGTTATTTTTCATTTTTTTACCACATTACGAATATCAAAAAATGGACCAATTTTCCAATTTTCTAGCTTGCAAAAAAATCAGGAAAATGCTTCAATTTTTTAAATGTGTGATTCGTCTTTGTCATTATTTGATTTGGAACCGACAAAGGAAAAACATCTTGAAAAAGGTATTTCTTAATTTCTTACCCCATTACAACAATCAAAAAATGGGCCCATTTTTCCAATTTTCTAGCCCACAAAAAAATCAGGAAAATGCTTAAAATTTGCTCAATTTTTTGAATGTGTGATTCATATTTTGGCATTATTTGATTTGGAACCGACAAACAAAAAATAGGCCCATTATTCAATTTTCAAGTCCAGGAAAGAAATCGTCATCATGAATGTCACGTGACCACGTGTCAATGGTGGTACATGGTACACAACTTCAAAATAAAAGCTGTAGGCTAGTCTAACATCCAACAAGTAATAGGATCAACATGCAGGCAGGCAGGGGGTCCATGAGGGGTTTACAAGGGGGTCCATGGCTGGTTCCCAAAGTGTGGTTTGGGGACCCCCAGGGTTTCTATGGCTGGTTCACAACAGCCTGGTACACGTACAGCCATGGCTGGTTCCCAAAGTGTGGTTCGGGGACCTCTGGAGGTCCATGACGGATTTCCAAGGGGGTCCATGGCTGGTTCTCAAAGTGTGGTTCGGGGACCTCTGGGGGTCCCTGAGGGGTTTCCAAGGGGGTCCATGGCTGGTTAGCAATAAGTGTGTTTAATTGCGACCGTAGTAGGTCGCAGTTACTTTTACACTCTCTACTATCCAAACCTCCACCAGCCGTCAGCCTGTCCTTCCCTCCGTCACGTCACTCGTCACACGTCACACTTTCCCCCTACTCATATCTCCGCCACCGTTGCCCCGATCCATGCCAAAATTTCCATACAAACTCCTTGCCTGCCAAACTACAACCTCGAAGGACCCCCGGAGCTCCAGGGACCCCCAGGTCCCTGGGGGACCCCCAGGTGTAAAAAATGACCAAATGTGCAAAAAAGACCACCCCAACGGGGCTGCTCACGGGGAATTCCCGGGGACCACCGACTCCTGGTGCTCCAGAACGGATGCAAAAGTGGTGGCGCCCCCAGTGGAGGACCCCCTCCACTGCAGCTCACATAAAATGCCTTAACTCGGGCTAGGAGCGACCGGGAGAGCCGGGGCCGGTACCTATTCGTCCGCCTCGGCGGCGCGGAGACCCCACCTCTCATTTCTCATATGGCCCTCTTCTAGCGCCACCATGAGGCCGATTCTGCAAAACACATTTTTGGACACTGCTCCTAAAATTTTTGCCCTAAAATCACACAAATCGGTACACAGTATGTCTACACTCATGTCATCAACTTGGATCTGTCCCATATAGCGCCACCTTCAGGCCGATTTTTTAAAACACATTTTTGGACACTGCTCCTACAATCTTTGCCCTAAAATCACGCAAATCGCTACACAGTATGTCTACACTCATCTCATCAACATGGATCTGTCCCATATAGCGCCACCTTCAGGCCGATTTTTTAAAACACATTTTTGGACACTGCTCCTACAGATTTTGCCCTAAAATCACGCAAATCGCTACACAGAGACACTGCTCCTACATATTTTGCCCTAAAATCACGCAAATCGGTACACAGTATGTCTACACTCATCTCATCAACATGGATCTGTCCCATTTAGCGCCACCTTCAGGCCGATTTTTTTAAACACATTTTTGGACACTGCTCCTACAGATTTTGCCCTAAAATCACACAAATCGCACAGTCATGTAATCAAAACGCATCTGTCCCATCCAGCGCCACCATCAGGACGATTTTGGTAAAACAAACTTTTGGCCTTTTTGTGGAGATAAGCGACCAACGGTCGCTTATCTCCCGATTAGGGAGTCTTACTGGTAGTGTAATAGGTGAAATAGTGTAATAGTGCATTCTTATCAAAACCTCCACCAGCTGTCAGTCTGTCAGTCAGTCTGTCAGTCAGACTTTCAGTCACACTTTTGCCCTTCTCATAGTGGTTTTGGCTGCCAAACCACTACCCCATTTCTCCCTCTTCTAGCGCCACCATGAGGCCGCTTCTTGCAAAACACATAATTTTTTGGACACTGCTCCTACAAATTCTGCCCTAAAATCACGTAAAGCGGTACACATTATGTCTACACTCATGTCATCAGCATGGATCTGTCCGAGATAGCGCCACCATCAGGGCATCCTAAAATCACGCTTTGCAGAGTCCAAAAATGTGTTTGAAAAATCGCCCTGATGGTGGCGCTATCTTGGACAGTGTAGACATACTGTGTACCGCTTTGCGTGATTTTAGGGCAAAATTTGTAGGAGCAGTGTCCAAAAATTTGTTTTGCAAGAAGCGGCCTCATGGTGGCGCTAGAAGAGGGAGAAATGGGGGTAGTGGTTTGGCAGCCAAAATCACTATGAGAAGGGAAAAAGTGTGACTGAAAGTCTGACTGACAGACTGACTGACAGACTGACAGCTGGTGGAGGTTTTGATAGTTTTGATTGCGACCTGACGGTCGCAATTACACTATTACACTATTATATTATTACACTTATTACAATATTACACTATTACCCTTATTGCGCTATTACACTACCAGTAAGACTCCCTAATAGGGTGATTTTAGGGCAGTGTCCAAAAATGTGTTTTCAAAAATCGGCCTGAAGGTGGCGCTATATGGGACAGATCCATGTTGATGACATGAGTGTAGACATACTGTGTACCGATTTGCGTGATTTTAGGACAAAAAATTTAGGAGCTGTGTCCAAAAATTTGTTTTGCAAGAATCGGCCTCATGGTGGCGCTAGAAGAGGGTCATGTGTGAATTGATGGGTGGAGGTTGTGGTTTGGCAGGCAAGGAGTATGTGTGCAAAATTTGGCATGGATCTGGGCAACGGTTGCGGAGATATGAGCAGGGCAAAAGTGTGACGTGTGACAGACAGACAGACAGACTGACTGACTGACGGACGGACGGACGGACGGACTCACAGCTGGTCGAGGTTTTGATAGTAACTGCGACCTAACGGTCGCAATAACATTTATGCTATTTCAATATTACAAGTAATGCACTATTACACTATTTCACCTATTACACTACCAGTAAGACTCCCTAATCGGGAGATAAGCGACCGTAGGTCACATGTATACACAAAGAGGGCTGTAACTGCCATTGGTTCCTAGTTGTGTCCCTGAAACCCCTCAGGGACCCCCAGAGGTCCCCGAACCACATTTATTGCTAACCAGCCATGGACCCCCTTGGAAATCCGTCATGGACCTCAAGAGGTCCCCGAACCACACTTTGGGAACCAGCCATGGCTGTACGTGTACCAGGCTGTTGTGAACCAGCCATAGAAACCCTGGGGGTCCGCAAACCACACTTTGGGAACCAGCCATGGACCCCCTTGTAAACCCCTCATGGACCCCCTGCCTGCCTGCATGTTGATCCTATTACTTGGATGTTAGACTAGCCTACAGCTTTTATTTTGAAGTTGTGTACCATGTGACTTGACACGTGGTCACGTGACATTCATGATGACGATTTCTTTCCTGGACTTGAAAATTGAATAATGGGCCTATTTTTTGTTTGTCGGTTCCAAATCAAATAATGTCAAAATATGAATCACACATTCAAAAAATTGAGCAAATTTTAAGCATTTTCCTGATTTTTTTGTGGGCTAGAAAATTGGAAAAATGGGCCCATTTTTTGATTGTTGTAATGGGGTAAGAAATTAAGAAATACCTTTTTCAAGATGTTTTTCCTTTGTCGGTTCCAAATCAAATAATGACAAAGACGAATCACACATTTAAAAAATGTAAGCATTTTCCTGATTTTTTTGCAAGCTAGAAAATTTGAAAAATTGGTCCATTTTTTGATATTCGTAATGTGGTAAAAAAATGAAAAATACCTTTTTTAAAGATGTTTTTCCTTTGTCGGTTCCAAATCAAATAATGACAAATATGAATCACACATTTAAAAAATTGAAGCATTTTCCTGATTTTTTTGCAAGCTAGAAATTTGGAAAAATGAACCAATATTTGATTTTATGGGGAGCTAGAAAATTTGAAAATTGAGAGAAAAATTATTTTTTTAAATTGAATTCCTATTGAAAATCTAACGATACTTTAGTACCCTGACCTAGATTCAGGCTCGGATGCCATTCTGTCTACTTGTCCTGGCGTGGTAGTACAGTATTTAGCATGTAGTGAGTATTAAAGGTTATGATCACAGTTTTGGCTCTAAATAATCTACAGAGCCTAAATAATAATACAGAACAGAACACCCGAGATTAAATTATACAAACTTAATTGGATATACATGAATGAATGATCCATCGAAGAGCGCTTTGAGTACTTAGCAAAGCGTTATACAAATGCTTCATTGTTATGTGATGATATGTGTTACAGACTACTTGACGTGGTTGCAGAGCTGCAGGAGCCTGGCTGGGACACAAACCACAAGATCTGGGAAATTATTGTGACGTGGATTGTGTCATAATGCAGACAGCAGTCTTATGAGATGGGTCTACATTCATGATTGAACATATAATGCAGCCCATTTTAAAACGATTCTGGAAAATAAAGATTTATCACACTTTTTGGTGTCTTTTTCTGTGCATGCAATGTATCATTGTGCTGCTCTTTGACACATGCTGTGTTAAGTTCATGCTGGTGTGAAATCCACTCAAAATGCAGAAAATGTGTGTTAAGTCGTTGCTGGGTCAGCCACAGTTTGCTGCTGTTATGTAATATCTTTAACTTTGAAGAAATGACTGAGGTAACTTGGTATTTCACTGGTTACCATATCTTTCTGAATCTATGCTTTCTTGTCATTTAGTACAATGAATGTGTTACCGTGTCTCTAGAAATGTGCTCATTATTGGTGAAGATACTAACTGTAATTCTCAAAGACTCGCATTGGTTCAGCACATAGTTTTTTGCTCTGTTAGTTTCATTTGATATTAAAATGCAATTCGAATTAATCCCCTGTATGGACACTGATCAGATGACAGGAAGAAGCAGCTCATCAATGAAGGTGATTTGTTTAGGGTACGATATTTTAATGACTTCACACCTAAGTCCCTATCATGGAGTTAAATCATTGATAACTTGATGCATGCATACTCGTTGTATGTTAATGCAGACAGCCTACAACAATGCCCAGGGCAACACTGCATATTATCTATAAACGGCTCACAGTTTAAATAACGTACAGTTTATTTGGACAATCATCTGTAACAGATATAATTAAATACGACGTGATTAACGTTTGTTTGACATCCACATCACAGTTACATTGGACGGGAGATGCAGTTTTGCTAGTTTTCATCACCTAATCACCTTCCTTTCATAACCTAATCACTACTTTTAGAATTGAAAGAAGAAAAATAATGTTACCACTTTTATGTTAATGGCAGTATGAAACGCCCGCATTCCAGAGACTACAGTGTCGGTGAACGACAGGCAATAGCGAAAATATAAACTGGTATATAAAAGTAGTCCAACACGGTTATGAATTAACTATTAGTAGTCTATGGTATACCTGTTGCAAGTTCGTTAGGAAAAAGCAATTTATTACGCTAATGTTAAGTCTTTTTGGGCGAGAAATGTCAGCTTTGTGTAATGTTTTCTTCCTGGTTGCCATGGAGATGTCTTAGGTGCCCTGTATATTTGCCTGTTTTAAATAGCATTTGATAAAATCGGTCTTTCTCATTAGTGCGTACGAATTCAAGATGAAAACATTAATCACAGTACTCATAAGAATTTTATATATCTACTGTGAAAAAAGAATGTAGTTTTTGAGTGGGGATCAATGAAACACACAATAGACGGGTCCATCCCATGGCCTACAGGGCGTGAAACAAACTTAGAGGGTCTGAACAACTGTGTGATTTCATACACAGAGTTTAGAAAAAACAGCATTAGGTTGCTAGCAAGCGTGTAGGGATCTTTCACCAGGACATTATCTATTTTAAGTTCTAAGTTGTTATTATCCTGCTTATAGTATTTCCCTGTCAGTTTATTTATGTATTCCCAAACTGTTTTTCCATTTCCTCTGGCACTCTCTATGATGGAGATATAAAATCCAGCTTTAGCCTTCCTTAAGAAATTTGTGACTTTGTTTCTAGCATGCGTGAATAGCTGTCTGTCCGTTGTCAGGCCAGATTTTAAAGCCTTTTTAAGCAGTAAATCTCTGGTTTTCATTTGATTCAAAGATTTTCACACATTTTCACAACTTTTCAAAAATAGCAGATCTACAAGCTCGCAGCGCGGCACCGAGTGCCGCGCTGCGAGCTTGTATATCTGCTATTTTTCAATAGCTAAAGTATAAAATAATTAAGGCCCCTCCACCTTGGGCCCTAGTAACTCAGTCCCACTTTCCTACCCCTTGTGACGCCCCTGCACACACACACACACACACACACACACACACACACACACACACCATTCCTATTGGCTAGCGTAAAGAATGCCTGTCAACCGCGACGTACGGGGGGTTGCCCCATTAAGACCTGGAATGCATTATGACTTTAAACATATGTTATGCTTTAACTATTGAAAAATAGCAGATCTATAAGCTCACATTGATCTGCTATAGCCTTCTTCTAAATCAGTGGTTCTCAAACCTTTTCATGTCAAGGACCCCCAAAATTACATATATTTGGCCGTGGACCCCCATCTCTGAACCCATCGCTTCTTCATATTTTGTATGCTTATGGCAGGGGTCTTCAACATTTTCAGGCCAAGGACCCCTTGGCTGAGAGAGAGATGAAGCAGGGACCCCCGCAACCTTTTAGATTCCATATAGTTCCATTGTTTGACGGCACAAAATGACTGTCCATGGGGTCTATTAGGCAGAAATGCCCCTGTTGTCCAGTTTCCCCAGCAGAACCCAGCAGCTCTCATAGCATAGAGTGGAGCCTATAAGCCTATCGCTTTTACACTGTTTGTTGCGGTCAAAAGTGTTTTTATTTTTCATGAATGTGTTACTAGTTGTCATTACAAACATATCCATGCCATCGTTGTCCCACAAAAGCCATCACACTCTGCTAAATAGATGTTATGCTTGTATGTGTTTTACCAAGTCCTGGAAAAGATGCCCTGTGATTGGCCAGTACAGTCCCTTTGATTGGCAGTTGTGCCGAACGCTCACCCCAAAACATTATCTATGAGATTGTGGTGGCTTGTGTGGGACAACCAAGGCATGGATGTGTTTGTATTGACAAATAGTAACACATTCATGAAAAAAGAAATCAGTTCTGAATGCAACAAACAGTGTAAAAGTGATAGGCTTATAGGTTCCACTCTATGCTATGAGAGCTGCTGGGTTCTGCTGGGGAAACTGGCCCACTGGAGCATTTGTGCCTAATAGACCCCATGGACAGTCATTTTGGATCAATATAAGTAGGAAAATGAGCCTAGAAGTGATTTAGGGCGGAGTTGTCCTTTAATGTGGGTTTTCAAATATTTAACCACTTGAACCGTGAATACTTAATAAACTTGACCTTTCACTGTACTTAGTCTGCTCTTTTCCTCCTGCAAAGCTCTTTGCCAAATATAGCCGATCTACAAGCTCACAACGCCTTGAAGATCTGCTATTTTTGGCTAAAGTTCTCAGAACATGGACGCTAGGGTTCAAGTGGTTAATATAAAAAGGAGAGAAAAAACAAGTTTCTATCACACAATGATTTGGAGGACCCCCTGTAGTAACTCTGAGGACCCCCTAGGGGTCCCGGACCCCCTGTTGAAGACCCCTGGTTTATGGTATCTTTAGTTTTTCTTTGTATTGTCATTGTTGTTGTTGTAGCGCACAGTACTGTGAGGACATCACAGAAGTGCATTTGGCTTCTTGTGCCTGTACCAGTAGTAGTGACAAATTGATTCTTGAAGAAAGCATATGCCAGGGAAGCAGGGAATTAGTTTGACAGAATGACAAACACACCCTGGGTGCTCCTGTTCACCATCATAATTCATTCCATAGAAATAGAAATCCATTTTCTGATGACAGTATGTGGTTTCAGACAGGGTGTGTGCTGCAATGAAACACATTCAGTATGTGGTTTCAGACAGGGTCTGTGGTGCAATGAAACACATTCAGTGAACTATAGCTACAAGCTGGCCATACGCTGTGAGCTTGTAAAACGGATATTTTCGGCAGATAGTCAACGTAGAGCTAAAACAGGAGGGGGCCTCATATAGGCAACTAGTTTGGTACTCAAAGTTGGGTCCAGGGACCCCCAGGGGTCTTTGGGGGGGTTCCATGGGGTCCACAGCAAAATGCAAACATAATTGTAACCACACCGGTGTGTGTGTGTGTGTGTGTGTGTGTGTGTGTGTGTGCGTGCGTGCGTGCGTGCGTGCGTGCGTGCGTGCGTGCGTGCGTGCGTGCGTGCGTGCGTCTGCAGTGGTGGACAGTAACAAAGGACATTTATCTTAGTACGGTATTTAGATGCATGTTTTGAGGATCAGTATTTTAGTTGAGAAAACAAATGCTGAACTTTTGACTCCACTACATTTCTGGGAAGGGAAAGGTAAATGAGCCACATAAGCCCAGTGTCAAATAAGGTGAAAATAGCAGCAAGCTCACAACATGTCACGGTGCGTTGTGAGCTTGCTGATCAGCTATTTTCACTATTATTACAATTAATCTTTTTCTCGAAAATTGTTTTATTTTGGGGGGAAATGTCAAAATTCCAATACAGCTTCGTAACTTGTATGTTTGATTTTTAAAAGCATGTACTGTTGAATACTTCCGCAGTTTTTAGAAGCAGGTACTCCAAGGAATATCTAAAAAAAAAGAATTAGGTCATTTTATCGTCCACTCAGGCCTTTTGGGAGCACACCACAGTTTTTAAGTTGCTGGATTCAGTATTTAGATATTTGATATTCATTTTGTCAGACAGGGTCCCGTGCTGGGCTAAAGTACGCTATCTGTACGCTTAATCTGCTTCATGACACAGAAACTGGAGATGAACTCCTGACCCATGAGGAAGCTGGTACCAACAAGCATTACTTCCTTTCCCACGTATACCAGTAAGACCGTCAGGTCGCATGCACACACTTTAGAAGGCAATGGTAGGCAATCAGGAGGGAATATGGGAGATGTGACAGATCCATGTTGATGACATGCCTGTAGAGATACTGTGTACCGCTTTGTGTGATTTTAGGGCAAAATCTGTAGGAGCAGTGTCCAAAAATGTGTTTTGCAAGAATCGGCCTCATGGTGGCGCTAGAAGATGGCCATGTGAGATGAGGGGTGGAGGTTGTGGTTTGGCAGCCAAGGAGTGTGTGTGTGTGTGTGTGTGTGCAAAGTTTGGCATGGATTGGGGCAACGGTGGCGGAGATAGGGGAAAAGTGTGACGCGACGCGACGTGACGTGACGTGGCAGACAGACAGCCGGATGAGGATTTGATAGTAACTGCGACCTGACGGTCGCAATCACAGAAATACATCTGCTAATAATTAAACACTTAAACCCTATTAATAAGTGAAGCTTCTGCTTAAGGGTTCCAAGATGGCATAGTGCCAGTCACCTGATTGTTACTTGTGGAATCTAATCCTTACATGAGAGGCTCTGTCAAGGCACTCCATGTATTGTCTAGGAAGGTCTGAAGGGTACTCGGTCAAATGAGATAGATATCGTCGGTGTCGGGTGGAAACCTTGTAGGCCTATGTCCAAAACCTTTCGTTTTGTATTTATTGTTTTAAAAATGAACTAAACTAGTGAAAATAGCAAATCTACAAGCACACAACGCCTCGCGGTGCGAGGCGTTGTGTGCTTGTAGATCGGCTGTTTTCACTACTTTTGTGCAACAGCCTTGTCTGATGAAGCAGGGCTTTGCTTGGTGAAAAAAAAACATACAAACTTGAAACTTGGAGATACGAGGTTTCTGCCCGACAGTGACGATATAATGAGACTAACAACAGTGCAGAGTTCGTAAGAACAAGTGATTATATTTTAGTACTAAAAGGAGGCAGAGGAGAAGAGACATGCATGGAAATGCTCCGCCAACTCTGACTGACAGCGGTTTACAAGGACGCTCACATCGCAACCCAACACAGACACGAAGCCTTCGTTGAGGCAAAAGTTAAAGTGATAGTTCACCTATTTTTGACATGAAGCTGTGTGAAATACTTGCCATTAAAATAGTGGTTACAAATGTATTAATCCATTACCAGAGTCCCGTGGTCAGAGTTCTGGTCAGTTTTAGATGAATATAAAGTAGTTCCGGTGATTTGGCTGGGGCTCAAGACCCAATCATTAAAAATAGATGAATCCACAAAACTAGCGTCATTTGTATTGTTGACCTATTTCTACCAAATAGAACAACTTTCGTTCAGCTTTGACCCCTCTGTCACATGGTACTATTTTTTGTGTCCAGTATCACTACGCCGCTGCAACGTATTTCCCTAAAACAAGGTGCTTTGCAGTCAGCTGATCAGAACGAAACATCGCTCTATATGGTAGAAATATGCCAACAATACAAATGACGCTAGTTTTGTGGATTAATCTATTTTCAATGATTGGGTCTCGCCAAATGGCCCCCACCCCATTGGAACTACTTAATATTCAGCTAAAACTGACCAGAACTCTGACCACGGGACTCTGGTAATCAATTAATACATGGTTAACCACTGTTTTAATGGCAAGTATTTCACACAGCTTTATGTAAAAAATAGGTGAACTATCACTTTAACTACAGCCCGACCGATATATCGGTCAAACTGATATATCGGTCGTTTTTGGACCCCGATGTCGGTATCAGACATCGGCCATTATCTCTCCGATGTATCGGTCTTTTCTATAAGTAATATTAGACCACCATTTGATGACATTTAGCCACTCAGACCCAAAACTTAGAATAATATTGTCGTTGCCCGTAAGGATCCATTAGGTTTTATTTTACACCCATGAGTTAAAGATCTTATAAAGGGTCCATTTGGTTACCAAATCTCCATCATTTTGCTGGGGACCACCTGGAAACCCCTCAAGGACCACTGGGTCCTTGAGGGGACCACCAGTGGTAAAAGAAAAAAATGGTTTTGAAGGTAAGAAGTTTTAGAAATTTAGGCTATTTGTTATTATTTTATATTATTACAAAACATTGGTTAAACATCGGCAATCGGTGGTCTAGCACTCTCCATTGGCAAACATCGGCATCTGTCAAAAAATATGGCATCGGTCGGGCCCTAAAGGTAACACCTTTCACATTAGCAACAATAGACAGTAGGAACCAGAGGAAACAGAGGGGCAGGATGACACACATTTAACACATGGGTATCACAGATCAAACCATTTCCCTCTCTGAAGACACTCCATGTATGGATTCATGTCTGGCCTGGATGGGTCCCAGCCAGGACAATATCAATGAGGATATAAAGTACAGTCAATCCTGGGAACATCTGTCTCCGGTACTCATCCAGGCTGCGTACACACTGGAGAGTCAGCCTCTATTGTACCATTGTATGGGTTTTAGCTGGTCTATTTATTTAATGTTGTGTGTTCTGTCTAATAGAATATGTACTCAACGGACCCCCCCCAGTGCATGAAATAAAGTTTGAATTGAATTGAATTGAATAATGAAAATAGACAATCTACAAGCTCAAAAAGCATATATATGCACATCACAACAGGAAGAGACAAAGGCTGTAGTTTGATGATGTCATTGGTAGGCACTGCCAGGCAGGTTTCTGAACTGTGACAGAAGTGGTGCCATCTTATCATGAGAAATAGTGAGGACAGAATATTATGAAGATAAGGTTGAAAATGGATGAAGAAGAGCTGCTATAATGACTTTGGTCAGTTGAAATGACATCAACTTGTATGTCAGTTAAATGTAATTAACATTTATTTTGCACAGTTTTTTGTTGTTGCTTGTTTTGTGTTTTATCTTTGCCAGACCCATGAAATGGGTAGGCCTACATAAGCAAATGTCGGTCTGTCTGTCCGGGTTTTCTATATAAAGGGTATATATGATGATGACATGATGATGACATGCCTACAAAAGGCATGATGTCATAAATGATGATGACAGACAGGGGGTCTGGCACAACCAGGTTGACCTGGTCTATCTTTTGTTTACAAGTGCTTTTCTGATAAATATCTAATGCATAGTACTGTGTTCTATCCGTCTGTCATTCAATGTTATATGAGTTAAAGAGAAGGATCTCAATGGAAATAACCTTTGCCTTACCCGACTTTCCTTTTAGTTGACCTTGTAGCAGTGAACTGTACTGTCATGAAACTGTACCCTTTCCTATGCAAAACCTCGAATAAATACTTCAATTAATCTCTGTGTGTGTGTGTGTACAGTATGTTGTTGGCTGTAGTGTTGTAGCATTTTCTCGGCTTAACCTTAGCTGGACTCTTGATGAAATGTGCTAAACAAATAAACTAATCCAATCCAAACCGATCCGGGGGGGGGGGGGGGGGGGGGGGGGGTCTCCCTCCAATCGACCCCTTCGATCCCTGAGTAAACATGCCTCTCACAGCGCCAAGTCATTTAACGTGCGGCCGTTGAGGGAAGGTAAAAGGCCTCTGTGGTGCTGCTATCTATCTAGAGATAGGGATCTATGCAGTTTCATCCAACACACACAATGAGCAAACACAGCCAAGGCAAACACACCGCATTCCTTCTCTTTCTGTTTGCCACTTAATGCGAGCAAACACCCAGAGGAACTCTGACCTGGTCCAGACAGAATGATGGACGGATCCATTCAGCTGGGTGTGAACCGAACAACATCACCGCATTTCATCTCAGACGATAATAAAATACCATTAGAAGACAATGGACGCACATTAAGCCACATTTCTACAGATAGCAGAGGGTTTGTTTCATCACCACACCACTCTCCTGACTCACACCAGCCTCTCTCTCAGTCTTATGTCATCTAGGACAGTGGAGCTCAATGTTTGGAATGCGTTATGCCACAAAGCTCACCCAGAACGCTGCAAATGGAACCAAATGGACCCGTAAGGTTCCATTTGCACACTCACAGGGGCCTTTTCCAACAAAAGAACATTGGATCAAGAACCAGTGCCGTTCAACTTAGTTGGAACCTTGGTTCGTTCTTACGAACCGGCCGTGAACCGGCTTGTGTATTCACCAGACTGAACCAGATTGAACCAGATTGAACCAGAGGAACCAAGGATTTTGTGGTTCCCGTTCCGAACCAACTTTTACGGTTCGGAACCGACTCGGTTCTCGGTGGAAAAGCACACCTCTGGTTCATCAGTGAAATGGAGAAGGCTTGAGATGAGCTTTTCAAGTCCAATCCTTCTTCTGATCAATAGTTCACAGGTTATGTAAGACAATGTTGTGTTAATCAATGACTGACCTTCCCTGACCGTAACCTTTGACCAACCAAACCCCACCACACTGTGTACGTTATCCAGTTCACTGTCACTTCTATATACAGGTCAGGTACACAGTCAGCGTTGTGTAGGTACAAGGCATTGTTCTCCCCTGTGGATGATGTCACTGGTAGGCAGGTTTCTGAACCTGAATAATGAGCATTAGTGAGGACCTATTATATGAAAATGGCTGAAGTTGTCCTTTAAGTAGACTTAATAAACTGGACTCGACTTGGCTGACAATGTATTGTTTACTATCAGAACCGTCACAGCTTGTCTGTGTCGGTCGTCCGTCCGGACGGACGGGTCACATCACTGTGACATCACATGACATCACAGTGATGTCAGATGCTCAGAGTAGGGATCTCCATATATGGTCATAAAAGGGATTGTATCCTAGATGAAGCCCTGTTAGGAGAGCCACACTAACATAATCCATACCACTGTTTCCTGTTGAGAATGGCATATTTCCTGGGGCAATCTGCCCACATCACACATGTCACACAGGTCTTCTTGTTTTTTCACTCTCAAAAAGCACCTGCAATGTAGTGCCTTTGAAACTACATTACAGTGCACATCATGGGGTAATCACTGCTTGCCTCCTGTGAATTGTTTTATTTTGTTTTATTTTGTTTGTTTTCTGTTTATTTCGTTGCTGAGTGAGGTCAGCAGACAAAGTGAAGTGAGTGAGATGAAAAAACCTGGGTGAAATGTACCAATCTCAACAGGAAACATCTGTATATGGCCAAGACAGATGGCACGATGGTCGCTTTTCGCCCTTAGGCGTCTTACTGGTTTTATACTGTACAGTATGTTGTATGTCTTTATGCGTCTTGATGAATTGAATAAATATGACCACAACTGTACCTCTGTACCTTTTAGCAAACTGTTGATAAAGTATCCAATCAAATGGCTCTGTACCCTTTTTTTCTGAGTACTCCAAATCTCTTCGCAAAGATAGCTGATCTACTAGTTGGTAGCTCATAATTCCTTGCGATGCCAAGTGTTATGAGCTTGTAGCTACTATACTGTATGGTGTTTCTACCTGCTCAACTAACTAAATATTTCAATAATATGCCTCCTACTTGCTTGGAACAAGTTCAAGGATGCCAAGAGGGTTCAGGGCTGGCCCACAGTAGAGAACCAACTCCTGCTGCAAACCAGTCAGAGGAGGCACTACAACGGTAGACCTAACGGAGCAACATTCCATTAAAGCAGCAGCATGTACAAGAGCATTTAAAAAATACATGAGCCTGAACCCAACAGTACAAGCTGTCGTGTGCAGTCTGCCATCATGCCATCATGCCAGAGCCCTGCTCCATTCCTACACACGTTTGTCTGTTTGGATGGATGGATGGATGCACTCTCTCTCTCTCTTTCTCCTCTGCAATTTTTACAATATGAAAATGTCATATCACGATTATTGTGACCAAAGCAATCGTGATTTACGATATTATCGCAATGATCAAAATATCCCCAACATACATTATCCTAGGGCGGAACGTTTGCCAAAAAATAGCAGATCTACAAGCTCACAACAACGCTGAAACAACACAATATGTCCATATATGGGCATTACCAGATATGGGCTTAATATTGATGAGATCAGGGATCTCTATATATGGGCATAAAAGGGACAAGGACAGGACATTCATTTGCAAGTGTGGTTGCCGTGACACAACTGTGAATTCTGTCTTGGCCATATATGGAGCATGACATGAGGCATGACTGACTGACTGACTGACTGACGGACGGACGGACATGATCTGCAGGTTTTCATAGTAAATGCTTTGTTGCAAAGTTGGGTTAATGCTGCAATGGCTGAGGGGGGAAAACACTGTAAAACAAACCTTCTTTTTCCCCACTTCAAGGTTCTGTATCTTCTCCCAGATGGCATGAGGTCTAAGTAGTGACCTCATGCCATCTGGGCGATGGCATATGCCATCTGAAAATAGACGACTTACAAGCTCACAACGTGTTTTAATTAGTGGTCAAGTGGTTGTTTCACTGTTAGTTTTGTACATTTTGGGTCCAGGCTGGGAAAACAAAACAACTAATATATATTTTTGGGTGGCTCTCTCCCTCTCTCTCTCTCTCTCTCTCTCTCTCTCCCTGGGTTTTGGGGAACCCCCTGCCTGTGTTCAAACAACCGTGTTCTGTTCTTACAAGACGATTAAAGAAAAACACGAGGCTGAATGTTCCCACGATGCACACGTTGTTATTGTAGTGAACAGGCAGCCTGCGCCATGCGGCCTGCACAGCCCTGCTAAACACACACACACACACACACACACACACACACACACACACACACACACACACACACACACACACACACACACACACACACACACACACACACACACACACACACACACACACACACACACACACACACACACACACACACACACACACACACACACACACAGAGAGTGGGAACTAAGTACATTTTACTCAAGCCCTGGACTTAAGTACTCATTTGAGGTATTTCCAATTTCAGTAGTTTTACTTCTACTCCACTACATCTCAGAGTCAAAGATTATGCTTTTATTCCACTACAATTATTTGAAAAAATGTAGTAAATTGTTAAATTTGTAGATTTGTATTATTATTACAAAATATGCATTATATGCAGCCCTTTATACATTTCGGCCATTTGAAAATAGCCGATCTACAAGCTCACAATGTGTCTTGTGAGCTTGTAGATCTGCTATTTTCAAAACACTTCTACATTGATTGATTGACTTTATTAGAAGTTTGCATAGGAAAGGGTACAGTTTCATGACGGTACAGTTCACTGGTACAAGGTCTACTAAAAGGAGATCCTAGAAAAGACTAAGCTTATTTCCACAGGAAACCATTAAAGTATCTCATATAACATTGAATGACGGACGGATAGAACACATTACTATGCAGTAGATATAGTAAAAAAAAAATGTAAATAAAATAAACAGTGCAAAAAATATATACAGTAGGTAAATACATACATTTTTAATACAATACTTTTGTACTTTTACTCAAGTACATTTTAAATTCCAGACTTTTAACTTATAACAGAGTATGTCTGCATGGCAGTATGGATACATTTACTGCACCATGAGCCCTGTAGGCCTGAAAACCCCCACTCACACACCTTAGAGTCTGGATGGATGGGTTCTCTCCCTCTCCCTCTCTCTCTCTCCCTCTCTCTCTCTCCCTCTCTCTCTCTCTCTCTCCCTCTCTCTCTCTCTCTCTCTCTCTCTCCCTCCCCCTCTCCCTCTCTCTCCCTCTCCCTCTCCCTCTCCCTCTCCATCTCCCCCTCTCTCCCTCTCTCTCTCTCTCCCTCCCTCCCTCTCCCTCTCTCTCTCTCTCTCTGTGGGAGTAATATTCAGCGAGACATGACAACAAACAGTGCGTGGGCGGAGGAGAGCAGAGCATCTTTACGGGGAGAGACGTGGCAGCAAGAACTATCTGCTGCTGCTGAGGTGTCAATAATAGAAACAAGAAGAATGCAAGGCAGACATGGTCCGAGTTCCATTGTATGTATGTACAGTATGTATGTATGTATATACTGTGTGTATATATACTGTGTATATCCCTAGTTACTGACTGACGTCAGCATGACTGTCTGCATGGTGCTAGTGCTGGCTGGCTGGCTGGCTGACTGACTGACTGACTGACTGACTGACTTACTGGCTGGCTGATGGAGAAAGGACTTCTACCCTATGGGCCACATGGCTCTGCAAGGCTTACATAAATCACCATACAACAAGATTGTTGCACAAAACAAGTGGCGGAAACAGCAGATCTACAAACTGACGAGAGTTGACGAGAAACACCAAGGCCTGACAGCATGGAAGTGGTCCGCCCAGAATGCTTCCACTCTCACCTGTAAGAAATGGGCCACGCTCGTAATGTTAGTTCTAAGTGTTCAATAAGGAAGATCTCTTCTCGCTTTGATATTTGCAGCACTTTAGTAAATGGTAAATGGTGCATTTATATAGCTCTTTTATCCAAGGCGCTTTACATACAGAGGAAACCATGCAAGGCACCAACCTGCTCATCAGGAGCAGTTAGGGGTTCAGAGTCTTGCTCAAGGACTCTTCCACACTAACTCTGGGGGAGCCTGGGATTGAACTGGGAACCTTACCCAGGGGGCCGCTCTACCACTATCTTAGCCCTGCTACCCCACTTTAGTTCATTGATGGGAATTCTCCTCAAATATCCTTTCGTTCACATTTCACTGAAGCGTGAGCTCTAGGCTACCAGCCAATCGGAATCTGGCAATCTGCAGGCAGCCAATCAGGCTCCTCCGTCTTTAAATATCACTGCATGCCTCTGATCCTGTCATTCTCTTTTCAGCGAGCGGAGAGCAGAGCAACCCACCTTCACCTTGTTAAAGTCTCAGCCCACCTCCGTCCCCAGGCCCACCTTCACCTTGTTAAAGTCTCAGCCCACCTCCGTCCCCAGGCCCACCTTCACCTTGTTAGAGTCTCAGCCCACCTCCGTCCCCAGGCCCACCTTCACCTTGTTAGAGTCTCAGCCCACCTGCGTCCCCAGGCCCACCTTCACCTTGTTAGAGTCTCAGCCCACCTGCGTCCCCAGGCCCACCTTTACCTTGTTAGAGTCTCAGCCCACCTCCGTCCCCAGGCCCACCTCATTAAAAGTCTGAGAGTTGAGAAGGAAGGAAGTTCATCTGCACTGCCACCACCATGCAGTATCTAGACTCCAGGGTGGGGGCTCGCACACATATTAACCACTTTAAACCCTGTGGGCCAGGGTTCCCCACTAACCCCAGTAATTTTGGGGTGTAGAGAAAGTTACAGGTATGGTGAGTGCGATATGAAACGTAAGCTTACCATAATCACAGTAATCCTTAATCATTTTCAATCATTTTGGACAGAAATGAGGGAAGGTGTGTGTGTCTGTGTCCAGCTGATGCCAGTAAGTAGTTGACGGCCCCTCGTTAATGGATCAAAGGAAGGCAATTATGTCTCTGCACTTTAGAGAAATTATGTCAACTGGCTGCTGTTATACAGATGCATACTTTTCAAGCAGACTGGTTAATTGGTTCTTAACTTATTTTGTTTCAACTTTAAGGAGTGCATTTCTCATAATAATTACAATAATGGTGGTATAAGAGCAGCAACAACACTATATCTGAACTGTCGCCCCCCGCAATGCTGTGGCCCTCAGCTTGGTACCCTAGACATAATTCGGCCCTTGGGGAAAACTAATTGGGGAACCCTGCTGTAGGCTATACATTGGATAGAGTCGCGATGTGACGCGTTGTGAGCTTGTAGATCGGCCATCCTTGAAAAAAGTATTCAGATGGCAGTCCATGGCCAAATGCATATTAATTCAGGGGTCCTTGACAAGAAAAATCGTAAAAAAAGCGTAGATGTGGGGGGGAGGGTCCTTGAAAGGTAAAGGTTTGAGCATCACTGCTCTAACACACAGACACTAAAGAAAGGTAAAGGTTAGAGCATCACTGCTCTAACATACAGACACTAAAGAAAGACCCACGTCTCTTCCTCCGTCTTCCCTCCCACCTGACGTATGTTTAGCTGTTGTTGGTGCTTTAGCCGCACGTGGGAGGCAACCTTTCACAGCAGCAAGGATATTTCTGGAAAGACGCGTGGCTATTTTTAAATCCTTCTCCCGTTATGTATATTTAACCTTTAAATTGGCGGAGCGTCGTCGTTGGGCTAAATAAGCATGTTGTTTGCTAAAGCGCTGTAATAGCAGCTGCAAGGCGGGCAAAGCGCTTCTGGATCTGACACAAAGAGCTTCTGGATCTGACACAAAGAGCTTCTGGATCTGACACAAAGAGCTTCTGGATCTGACACAAAGAACAGCTGTTTTTTCTGCGGCTTCTCCACCTGTCACAGCAACCCAGCGTCTCGGCCTCCCGCTTAGGAATGTGCGTGGGTTCGTGCACGGGCATGGAGGCGTGCACGCACGACGTGCGTATGAATGTATTTATGAGGCTTGTTGAGGAAAACGCAGCGGCTGGCGGGATGAGTTCACGTCATGGGAGGTCTGAAAAGGAACACACTCTACCCACTGCAGGCTTGAATTTTTCATTGGATTCGTCCACATTCATAAATAATCATTCTTATAACCGGTGGCGTGTTCTACCGTGTTACACTGTATATGTATTGTAGTGTGACCTGTAGAACATTTTTATAGCCATCCAAAAAAGAAGAAAACCTAAAACAAAGAATACAAAAAATCCTAAAATACTTAATTTCACACCTAAAACAGTGTATATTATAATAATCACCACAATATTGCTGCCAACACCAGCTAGCCTCTCACACAGCTCAGCCAGTTGTACAGTCTCCATCCCCAGCCTCCCAGTTAGCTGCTATCCTCCAACACTCCAACACACTAAACATACAGTCTCCATCCCCAGCCTCCCAGTTAGCTGCTATCCTCCACCACTCCAACACACTAAACATACAGTCTCCATCCCCAGCCTCCCAGTTAGCTGTTATCCTCCAACACTCCAACACACTAAACATGTGGAGGTGAAGGCTTATGTGTGGCTTATTGTCTTTCTTCAGTTGATAATGAATGGCCGCTGGCGAAGGAATTCACACAATTAGACAACAGACCTGACACACTTCATAGTATTAAAACTGCATCATCGTTACAGCATACTGTACATTCGGCGACCTTAAGTGTGTGTGTACGTACGCGCGTGTGTTGTGCGTGTGGGAGGGTGGGAATAATTATAGATGCCATCCAAAAAAATAACAGAACACACCACTGCTTACTGTATGTTGTATTCACATATTGAATGGACAAAATTCCATCTTATTCATAATTGGTATAATAGATAAAATCGATTAGTATGTCATCTCTGAGAGAGTACAAATAGAACCAAATGGACCCCACCCTGGGCAGGATATGACTTCCGGTTGGTTGTAGCAGAAGTGGCGGAAGTGCTGCGTTTAACGATGTTAAACTTATGTCATGCGGTGCAGGTCTGTTTACGTTCCCCAGCGAAACAAACTGAAAAATTGTAGCTCTTAACTCGCTCTTAATAAGTGTAATGTTGTCCGAATCCATGTTTTTGTTTGTATATTGTTTATTGCGAGCGCAACCGACGGAGCAGGAGAAGTAGAACAGATTTGTTTCAGCAGGGAATACGTTTGCAGGGACACCGCACTGTGAAAGAAATACAACTTCCGGGAAAATTCAGCCCCACCTCCTAAGCTGTGTCTCAAGTCCTTAAATTAGATCCTATTTCCTACACTTCTTTCCTATTTCCTTGTATGTTAGTCTTTTCTCTTTGCAGATGAGTAAGCCTGGCTACGTGAGGCTTATGGGTCCATTTGGTTCCATTTGTACACTCTCACTCTGGTTTATTACAGCTGTCCTATGTACCTTTCCTCAACTATCCCTGGATTTTAACCCGCAAGGGGTGTCCTTGCAAATGAAGCATTTGAGGAGAACCACTAGTACTGGTTGTAGTTGGACTCCTAATGTGCCATGGTGTCGTAGTAAGTCAGTGTTGTACATGTTCTGAAGAAAACCTGGAGACTGGATGTTCAGTAATTGGGTCTTTTGATGAAAACAAGAACATTATAATTGTGTGTAAAACAGAAAATCTAAAGATTTGCCACGGACAAGGACAAGTCTTCGACACGTTTGTCCATGTACAGACATGTTGATGACTACAGGGATGGGACGATAATCGTTAGTAACTTTTATCGTGATAAAAAAACACTCACAATAACCATATGCACTGGGATCAATTCGCCTTTATTTGCTGAGCTGCATGTCTGGTACCATTTAAACCCTCTAGAATTGGTAAAACGGACCTGGAAATAACTCTCTGGCAAATCTCTTGGCTAAAAAATAGCCGAGCTACAAGCTCACAACGTGCCGCGTTACAACACTTTGTGAGCTTGTAGATCTGCTTGTGGATCCTTGTTGGCAAATGTTCCGCCCCAGGATAATGGATGTTGGGGATATTTCGATTTATTATCGCGAAATCGCAATTTCTTTGGTCACAATAATCGTGACATGAAATCTTCATTTAATCCTATCCCAAAACAACAACAACCACTTCAGAGGCTATATACGACTACGTATGACAACAGCATTCTAAGGTTGGCAAGAAATATTACCTCTAACAGTAGCCATGTGTTGCATAGAGAATATAGAAATATTACCTCTAACAGTAGCCATGTGTTGCATAGAGAATATAGAAATATTACCTCTAACAGTAGCCATGTGTTGCATAGAGAATATAGAAATATTACCTCTAACAGTAGCCATGTGTTGCATAGAGAATGTAGGTTGCTGCCTTCAGGAAGGAGATACGGTGTTCCAGAATACAATAAGGTCAGACTAAAAAGGTCCTTTGTCCATCAGTCGACTTTAAGGCTTAATCAGGAGTTTGGCCATAGGCAGGCTTAGCGGTGGGCATCGCTCTTGTCTGTATTATCCTTATGTATGTAAACCTGTCTTGTTTTTGTTCCCTTGTGTCAAATGTTTGTATGTATGTTTCACATACATGGCTGCTGTTTCGCAAGACACATTTCAGTGTGAGCTGACAATAAAGTATATCATACTGACAATAAAGTATAACTATATCATATCATATAATATATCTATTGATGACCCACTGGTTGAATGAACTGTTGCTCCCCTAACATCATCTCTGTGTAGTGCATCTCAGTGAGGTCAGCACATGTTACGTAAAAGCTTGTTGCCTGCTTACAGTACAGGACAGTGATTATAGTCATGATGCTGCTGCTGGTATATTTGGAACAAATAATCACACTAAAAGACAACAGCCCTCTGGGCCATTACAGCTCTATTAAAAGATCTGGGTTTGTGCATGCGTGTGTGTGCCGTGCCGTGCGCGTGTGCGTGTGCGTGTGCGTGTGCGTGTGCGTGTGTGTGTGTGTGTGTGTGTGTGTGTGTGTTTTTGAGTGTGCGTGTGCGTGTGTGTGTGTGTGTGCAGCTGGCCTGTGATCAATCAGGGTGAATGATCAAGCTTAGTAATTACAGGCTTGTGATTGTATGGCTTTCCTCCCCTCTCTCTCTCTCTCTCCCTCTCTGTGTCTCTCTCTCTCTCTCTCTGTGCTCAACAATTAAGCAACATGAACCCATAGCGTCCCTGTTCAGGGGTGAACGTTCAACAGAAATAGCTTTTTCAGTGCCACAGACCCGCAGACAGACAGACATTAGTGTATTTTTGAAGCGGTGAAAGCCGTTTCCGAGTGGCTTTGTGTGTCCCATGTCCATATATGGTCATTTCAGTCCAGAATGAACTGTTTTTATCTGTACCGTACGTCCAGAATATGTGTGTAGTGTCCGTCCCGGTCTGATGATTGGATACTTTGAGGATTGGTCAAGCTTCACATGACAATTCGGCCCTCCAGATAAAATCATTCATTCATTCAGAATATAAAGAATGTATAGATCACTGAGTTCATAACTCTAGAACGCATAGAATAAAAGTTCACCGCTTCACTTCGAACAGAGGTTTGATTTTTTGTTTAGTTCTCTACAAGCGTAGGTTGGTCTGACCGATATTCCCACTGGACCCTGCATGGTACGCCCCCGGGTCATCAGAGCCAGCCAGGCACACACACCACATTTGAGGGCAATCGGTCGGCCAGTGTCAGAGTTATGCCCGGGATAACTATAGTTATACGCACGTACACACACACACACACACACAGGGGCGTCACAAGGGGTAGGAAAGTGGGACTGAGTTACTAGGGCCCAAGGTGGTGGAGGGGGGCCTTAATTATTTTATACTTAGCTATTGAAAAATAGCAGATATACAAGCTCACAGCGCGGCACCGAGTGCCGCGCTGCGAGCTTGTAGATCTGCTATTTATTTTTTTATTTTTTTATTAAAGCGAACATTTGTAACTCAAGTTTTGCTTCTGGGGGGGTCCCTGGAACTAAATATTTTGAGATGGGGGTCCGTGGCCAAATACATATCATTTTGGGGGTCCTTCACATGAAAAGGTTTGAGCTCCACTGACATCGAAACATAGATTTTTCAAAAAACCTTAGAAGGATTTGAAATATTCAAAGACTTTCATGATTTTTCAAAAAATAGCAGATCTACAAGCTCGCAGCGCGGCACTCGGTGCCGCGCTGTGAGCTTGTATATCTGCTATTTTTCAATAGTTAAAGCACAGGGGCCTAGGCCTGTCACGATTTACTAAACCCACGATTCGATTCAAATTACGATTCAAGGTTGACGATTCACGATGTCACGATTTTTTCACGATTTTTTCAACAAATGTATTTTCTAGAGAAATTACCCAAAAAAATCCACAATTCTTACAATTCCAGTATTTCTTTTGCTTTTAACAATACTGTTTTCTCTTATGCTCTTTTCAATACAGTAGAACTATCAAATGACAAAAAACAACAATAACATTTCAGTTCACTTGTCTTCTCTTACAAGGAATCCTGTATACAGTAGCAAATAGCAAATGACAGATAGTGTAAACTTATCAATTCTTAAATGTCAAATCCTGTTCTTTTTTTAAACAACACTCTTACACTTTTTTCAATACTGTATCAAAGAATGCATTTTTTTTGTGGTACATATCAAGCCAACTGTACTGTAAGCCAGGCACAAACTAAGGCATAATAACAACTCTTACCCTCTTTTCAAAATCAATAATTCATCAAAGTCAAGACCTAGGGCGGCTTGCACCAAGAGGGATTAAATAAATCTTAGTTTAGGGTTAATCAAGGGTTTGTTGATCTAGGTTTTATTTTAAATCGAGGTGCGTTGCACCACTTAAATGTAAGCATTGCTTAACAAATCTGTGATTAAACCCTTAACCTGTGATTAAAACCATAAACTGTGATTAGTTAATGGTTTAAATGTCCTCCATCTTGGATTTCGATATAAACAAACTGGAATATGCTATTCTCTTGAGCCTAATATCATTAGCGTTACTCTTTTATTCACTTCTAGGAGAATGTGGGCAGGCCTATGTTAAAGAGCGCCTGCAGCCAAAACAAAACAAAACAAAAATATAACACTCCCCGTCATACGACGGTGACGCTCGGACGCTACAGTGCGGTGCGGCGCGGCGCGGCGATGCGATGCGCGGCTAGAAGCAAGAAAAGACCACAGTTTTGATCACATTCACATTTGAGTCAATTATGAAGCGATTTCGAAAATTAAAACGTCTCCATGTTGCTTGGGAAGTCCACAAGCTTCCATGACAAATGTCTGTATGTCCCTGTAAATATTTAAATGTTCGCTAATTTAAAATAGCCGTACTACAAGGATGTGATGAGATGTTTGTTTTCAGCTGTGAAACGCTGTCTGCAGCTTACTTGCTGTGGGGCTTCCCTCACAGGAGGGGGACCCCTATTCATGTCAATGGCATGTTTGCATTTCAACCACCTATACAGCAGGTTTAAAATGAATCCCTTACTGATGTTTAAATCAAAGTTTAAAGTAGTGGTGCAACAGGATTAACAGTAATCCAGGTTTACAGTGAAAATTCAAACCAAGATTAAAAGGATGGTTTAAAACTAACCCTGATTAATGAAAACTAGATTTAAGGTTTGGTGCAAGCTGATTAAAAGATAAACCTTGATTTAAACCAGTTTAAGGCTTAAACCGTGTTGGTGCAAGCCGCCCCTAGTGTCTCATTGTGGATAGACTGTTCAAAGTCCCTGACTTTCTAACACACCATTCCACCAGCTTATATATTGACTGTGTCAATTCTTGTTTTCACTAGAAACGTTGTTTCCACATTGTAACCAGTGGCAGAGACATGCATCTGTACGTAGCATTGTTGTTGTTAGCCCTTAGCACTGATTAGTGCTATGCTCTGTAGCAGCAAAGTAATGACACAGCACTCAACTAACTGCTCTCTTTGTCAATCGAAATCGCGGAGCTCTGCTCTGCAGCCCAATGGAGGCACGCTGGCAGCTGTGAGTGGGTGAGCCTTCCTACTGTAGCTGCCGCTGCCTGTGTCTGCCTGACACGCAGAGACGTTGAAGACAGAATGGAGATTAAGTCGAGGGCGACCTCTGGTGGTCGAATCGCGATTTGTTTTTTTAAAAATCGATTTTCACCGTCCCCCAATAAAATCGATTTAAATCGATTTTTTCGTAAATCGTGACAGGCCTACAGGGGCCCCACAGTGAATCATTGTACCCGGGGCCCAGAATTTGGTGCAACGCCCCTGCCCACACACACGCACACCCACACACCCACACTGTACGTACACACACACACACACACACAGACACAGACTGGCATGGTCAGACTACTATCACTGTGTAGATCTCTGTCTCTGTAATATGACTGTCTGGACTCTGTGTGTGTGGAAGCTGCATTTCAAAAAGAAAACGCCTCTGGTGATACATCTGCTCCATATTTCCAGTATCATGTCATCAAAGTCATAAAATATCCCATCACACACTCCATGACGTGTCAATTTTCAATTTCTGCATTTAGCAGACGCTCTTAATTAATCCAGAGCTGTTCATGTGTATATATTAACCACTTATCCTAGTGTCCATATTCGGAGAGATTTTGCCAAAAATAGAAGATCTACACGCTGCGAGGCGTTGTGAGCTTGTAGATCTTCTATTTTTGGGAAAGAGCTTTGGCATAGAGGGGAAAAGAGCAGACTAAGTACAGAGTGAAAGGTCGAGTTATAAGTATTGACAGTTCAAGTGGTTAAATATCTGATAACACAAATTGACATGAATCCAAAATACACTGACACAAACAATGAAACTATATGGAATCTATGAACAGATTGTGGGGGTCCCTGCTTCATCTCTGTCCAACTTCTTAACCAATTACACTATTTCGCATAATTAATTATCCCCGCTGGAAGCCAATCTGTCTCTCAACTAAGGGGTCCTTGACCTGAAAACGTTGAAGACCCCTGGCATAGAAAGTAGTAGAGTAGTAGAAGAATAACCAAAACATACTGTACATTGAAGCTATACACGCTATAGGATGCCAGGTCAACACTCACCAGGTATATCAGTCTATATAACATTCTGTCTAAATCACATTTCAGCCTTTCCATAAGCCTGTATGAGCATGGAGCCTGATGGAGGCCTTTCCATAAGCCTGTATGAGCATGGAGCCTGATGGAGGCCTTTCCATAAGCCTGTATGAGCATGGAGCCTGATGGAGGCCTTTCCATAAGCCTGTATGAGCATTGAGCCTGATGGAGGCCTTTCCATAAGCCTGTATGAGCATTGAGCCTGATGGAGGCCTTTCCATAAGCCTGTATGAGCATGGAGCCTGATGGAGGCCTTTCCATAAGCCTGTATGAGCATTGAGCCTGATGGAGGCCTTTCCATAAGCCTGTATGAGCATGGAGCCTGATGGAGGCCTTTCCATAAGCCTGTATGAGCATGGAGCCTGATGGAGGCGAGGGCAGGAGCTGCTACATGACCTTGATTTGATTTCAATAACAGCCGTCCAGAGACTCCAGACCAGAGGCGTCTATTGGGTATGGCAAGGTGGTATGGCAGCTGCCATACCTTACAGGGGGGAAATGTACTTGAAATGAAATGAATTCACCATGCCTGTTGCCATGGTATGGCAACGTGACTGGTGTCTTGCACTCGCGAAAGACACCAGTCATGTTGCCATACCTTAGCTTTTGCTGAACTGACGCCACTGCTCCAGACATTCCTGTATTGTTGACCCATACTGTATACCAGGCCACACAGACACAGTGATAACAGGGTCCACAGCTTTTCTACACTGTGTCCATGGAATCCAAAAAGAACGCAGCGAAGCTGAGATTCAAACTTCAGGAGGACTTTAGGTCTTTGTTGAGTCAGCAACAAAGACCTGGCATGACTCAGCTTTTCGTGTGAATGTGGAGCCAACAGGTGCACGAGGAGAACTTCACACAAGTCAACTTCATTTCATTATTAATCCCTTTTTCCCCTCTCAATTTAGTTGTCATACCAGTTAATTGAATTCCTCTCCACACACATTTCTGCGTCGCCACTGCCATTGTATCCTACTGGCTCACCTGCCAGTGAGGAGCCTCCACCGGGAGGACGTACTGTTGTATCCTACTGACTCACCTGCCAGTGAGGAGCCCCCACCGGGAGGACGTACTGTTGTATCCTACTGACTCACCTGCCAGTGAGGAGCCCCCACCGGGAGGACTGTACTGTTGTATCCTACTGACTCACCTGCCAGTACTGACTCACCTGCCAGTGAGTCAGTCCTACTCTAGCAACCATTCAACATCTCCAGCCCGTAGGAGACCCTAGCCTAGATGAGCCTAAATGGAACCAAACGGACCCATCCCTAAGGGTCCGTTGGTTCCATTTATACACTCTCAGAGTTACAAACAGATAAATTAACACTGAGGACTGTGTGGACTAAAAATGATGACTAAATGAAACAACGGTTTGAAAGACTTAAGTCAAACCGGTGTCCAAGTCACTAATGAGCAAACTATAAATATAGCGTATTAAAAAGCATCTTACCTTGTGTCTGCACTTCAGAACGACACCATAGGCACCTGAAAGAGAGGAACAAACTGTTAGTCTGTTTAGTGAGCAATCGGAAGGTCACCGGTTAATTTCCCTGACCGTTGAAGTGTCCCTGAGCAAGACTCTTGCTCAAGGGACCAGCGGTCATCCTCCTGGGCATCTGAGCAGCCCGCCATCAGCTGGGTAAAGTACCATGTCCAGATCAGGGGCATAGCTCCGCCAATTTAACATAATTATTGAATGCTTTAACCAGTGAAAAATAGCAGATATACAAGCTCACTTGCTTGTAGATCTGCTATTTTTGAAAAAGTCGTGAAAAATATGTGCAAATCTTTGAATATACTATATGTATTTTCAAAGCGAACGTTTGTAACTCAAATTTTGCTTCTGGGTGGTCCCTGGAACTTGATATTTTGAGATGGGGGTCCGTGGCCAATTAGATATCATTTTGGGGGTCCTTCACATGAAAAGGTTTGAGAACCACTGACATAGTAGTCTCTCAAGAACAGACTAACTGAGCTCCAGTTGAAGTGAAAAGGACATGTTCGTTGACGATGGCTGGCCAGATTGCTGACATAGAAACATAGGTTTTCTCCAAAAATCTTAGAAGGATTCAAAAGACACTTATAGAATCGGGTCAAAATTCTAATTTTCACGATTTTTCAAAAATAGCAGATCTACAAGCTCGCAGCGCGGCACTTGGTGCCGCGCTGTGAGCTTGTATATCTGCTATTTTTCAATATTTAAAGCATAAAATATTGCGTCATAATGTGTTCAGGCCTAAATGGGTTAAAACAAATCCAATACGAACTAAAACTTCCTATGTTTGGCCGCTAGTTGCGCCGTTTTCCCCCCGCGAGGTACCAAAAAGAATTTGTCTACATTGGACCCCATTCGTTTTCCCCTTTGATTTTCTAACCTTTTTAATACTTTATGGTTCCTGTCGCTAGTGAAAAACTCCCTTTCAATCACCATGATATGCGTTTTGTGCAAATTATGGTCCCATTTATGTTAAAATTGATGATAAACTGATGATAAACTGATAAACTGATAAACTAAACTGATACTAGCCTGCTGTGTTCTTCTTTGTGTGCTTTATTTCAGGAGGCTCAACACCACATTACCCCACATTCTCCCATGTATCCCTGCGGTTCCACGTGACCGTTGGCAGCCAATAGCATGCCTTGTGATTCCTGAGGTACCATTAAAACAATGATGGCGACACCCATACAAGGGACAAAAAAAACATAATTTTCGCAGCATAGAAACCAACGGCTTCGCATCGTCCACAAACTTTTAAACTATGGTCCAGATAGGACAACACTAAAATGTTTTTTGCTTGATTATTTAGCTGTGCCTTCATCTCTGCTACAACTGAAACATGAGCCTCCACTGAGTGGACACCCGTCCACTATGCAGGCCTAGTGTTTACATCACTGAGTGGACACCCGTCCACTATGCAGGCCTAGTGTTTACATCACTGAGTGGACACCCGTCCACTATGCAGGCCTGGTGTTTACAACAGGCAGTTTAGTGGACACCCATCCACTATGCAGGCCTGGTGTTTACAACAGGCAGTTTAGTGAGCAAACCGGGCTGCCCTAGAGTAGCGCTTAGAGCACATGTAGGCCTTTCATGTAGGGATGGGTGTCACAGGGGGTAGGAAAGTGGGACTGAGTTACTGGGGCCCAAGGTGGAGGGGCCCTAGTAACTTTAGCTATTGAAAAATAGCAGATCTACAAGCTCACAGCTGCGAGCTTGTAGATCTGCTATTTTTGAAAAGTCGTGAAAATGTGCGCAAATCTTTGAATATGTGTATTTTTTAAGTGAACATTTGTAACTCAAATTTTGCTTCTGGGGGGTCCCTGGAACTAAATATTTTGAGATCGGGGTCCGTGGCCAAAAACATATCATCTTGGGGGTCCTTGACATAGGTTTCTTGCACACAATTTCACGATTAAAAAAAAATAGCAGATATACAAGCTCACAGCGCGGCGCTCGGTGCCGCGCTGTCAGCTTGTATATCTGCTATTTTTCAATAGTTAACATTCATGGGGGTTCCCGCACTCCCCGCAGTGAATCCTTGTACCCAGGGCCCAGAATTTGGTGTGACGCCCCTGACTATGCAGGCCTAGTGTTTACAACTGGCAGTTTAGTGAGCAAACCGGGCTGCCCTAGAGTAGTGGTTAGAGCACATGTAGGCCTTTCATGCAGGGATGGGATGATATGAAGATTTCGTGTCACGATTATTGTGAGCAAAGAACACGAAAATCTAAATATGCCCAACATCCATTATCACAGCAATTCTTTGGCAAAGAGATTTGGTAGAGAGTGAAAAAAAAAAAAAGACTGTATCAAGTATGTTATTTCTAGGTCCGGTTTAAGAAGTGGTACCGGATATGCAACGCGGCAAATAAAAGGTGAATTGATCCCAGTGCAGGACTGAGGATAATTTCACGATAAATTTAAATCTCCACGATACGATTATTGTGAGTGTTTTTTATCACGATAAACGATAATAATTATCGTCGCATCCCTACTTTCATGAGCTCCAATCAGGGGCATAGTTCTGCCGATTTAAAACGACTCCAATACGGAACTAAAACTTCCTATGATTGGCCGCTAGTTGCGCCGTTTTCCCCCCCGGCCGATCGCAAAAAGAATTTCCCACCATTGGATCCCATTCATTTTCCCCTTTCGTTTTCTAACCTTAATTAACATTTTCATGAATACTGTATGGTTCCTATCGCTAGTTAAAAATTGCCTTTCAATCACCATCATATTCGTTTTGTCGAAATGTGGTCCAATGTATTTTAAAATAAATGATAAAGTTGCGGGGGGGCGTGGCCAACTAAACTAATACCAGCCGGCTGTGTTCTTCTTCGTGTGCTGTATTTCGGGAGGCTCTGACCACATTCTCCCACGTATCCCTGCGTTGCACGTGACTGTTGGCAGCCAATAGCATCTCTGATGCCTTTACAATTCTATGATGGCGACACCCATTCCAAGGGGTAGAAAGGGCCATTTGCGCTGCATAGAAACCAATGGCTTCGCTTCGTCCATATTTTTCTACAGTCCATGGCTCCAATGCTCCCTAATGCCAAATCATATGGGTTCTTATCTGAGCTAAAGTCACCAGTTGGTCTCTGGATCATACTGTTTCTTTTCTTTGTTAAATTGTCTTTTGTTTATTTTTTACATGCCTATTAATGTTTCTCAAGCCCCTGGAGGGGTTTTAGGCATCTCCATCACATTTCTACGAGCATCATTTTTAAATTCTCTTATAAATGATAATAACAAACAAAACAAACAAACAGGACATTTGCATGAGGCAGTCTCTCTGAGAGCTCTCCACGTTTGCTAATAAACACACTGATTCATTCCACTCTACACCAGGGAGAAGAATTATTCTTTACCAGTCATACAGAAGGAAGGTATACAATTCCTGACACTACTAGCCGAAACTAGAATTTCCCTCGTGGGATTAATAATAAAGGTATTTCCCCCCTAAATATTAACAGAGATGTCCTGGCTAAAACAAACTGCCATAAGTGGTTCTTGTAAAAGATAAGAGCCTTCTTGGCGTGGAGAAAGCGGGCGTACTTGAGAGCGCTGGGAGATACTGTCAGCATCAATAAAACATGACGACTTGAACGGTGAAACCAGAAGCACGGTTCAAACGAGCAAGAGGTTGACTGCGTTTACAAGCAGCCAGAAAGACACGAGGCCGAGGCAAAACCAGCACAACTACTTTTGATCTTCCAGTCTGTTGAAACACAAAGATCTGCAGACATTTGTGTCACTTAAAAACAGTTGACTCTCAAAACATTGTCATGTCAAGGCAGGCAGACACACAAAATGCATATGTTTTTGGCCGCCAAACCCAATCTGAAAAGATGAATTGAGTACAAAGGACCCCAATGGAAACAAGCTATATAGGCTTTCTTGCGTTTAAAAATCCTCTTAGCAGACCTTGTATTGAACTGTATTGTTTTTTTCTTTTCTTTTCTTTTTTTTTGCTACTGCTAAAAGTATTCAATCAATCAATCAATCAATCAATCAATCAATCAATCACCTTTATGCCAGGGACCCCCACAACAGAATATTTGTATTTATTTTTTTCCTTTCCTTAAAAAACTTTCCAAATAATTTGTGTGCTTGAAGATCGTATATTTCCAAATAGCTGATCTTGTAAAATAGGATTAAAGGTGGTTAAACCTCTCCTAATTTAGAGCCTGTAGGACCCCTGGGTGGGGAAGGGGTCCCCGGACCCCACTTTGAGAAACCACCGACCTCAAAAGGTATTTACTCCTCTCTCATATCTCATATCTCATATCTCATATCCTCAGACCAATTAAGGAGACAGAGAGACAGAGAGACAGAGACAAAGAGAGAGAGAGAGAGAGGCAGAGAGAGAGAGAGAGAGAGAGAGAGAGAGAGAGAGAGAGACAGAGAGAGACAGAGAGACAGAGCGAGAGAGAGAGAGACAGAGAGAGACAGAGAGACAGAGAGAGAGAGAGAGAGTTCCAGTGAAAGAGTAAACGGGTGTTTCAGGTTAGAAAGTAGGACATGCAGGAGTGTTGGCAGAGAGTCGTCTCTAAGTAGTGATGTTATCCACCCTGGCAGTCCCCCCCCCCCCCCCCCCCCCCCAACACCCCCCCCCCTCCTCGAGGGCGTCTCACAGAATCCTTCAACCAAGGAGCAGCGTCCGTGCATAAAGCCTCACTCATGCTTACTGTACGTTGCGTGCTGCTGGTGTTGACTGCTGTACAGTAAATATAAGCTCACAATTTACAATTTAGAAATTTAGCAGACGCTCATTTAGACCTGAACTAGGGCTGTTACAATTATTACATAATCGTCTACTCGCAATTATTTGACATAATCGCGATACTTTTTCATAATCGTCATAATCGTTTCCATGTTGAAAAATGTTCATATATTTTTCTTTTAAGTATCGCGACGCGTTGTGAGCTTGTAGATCATCTATTTCCACTATCAATGTTCTTTTTTAAGTATAAAGTTGTCAAATATGTCAGCAATTTCTTTGTGTATTTAGGTTATGTGTAAAAGCCAAACAGAAATGTGATTGTCAACGACAAAAACACAATTAAATCGTTAATCGCAATTATTTGAGTGACAATTAATCGTGACAGCCCTAACCTGAACGCAAACCTGTGTCACTGTGGATTTGAACCACTTTAACCATTATGTTATGCTTTAACTAGCAGATGTACAAGCTTGTAGATCTGCTATTTTTGAAAAATCGTGAACATCTGTGCAAGTCTTTGAATATTGTTGACCCGATTCGATTCTATAGATGCCTTCTAAATCCTTCTTCTAAATCAGTGGTTCTCAAACCTTTTCATGACCCCCAAAATGACAGGTATTTGGCCATGGACCCCCATCTAAAAATATGTTGTTCCAGGGACCACCCAGAAGCAAATATTTGAGTTGCAAATATTCGCTTTTAAAAGGATGAATTCAAAATCGTGATTTGTCTAAAATAGCAGATCTACAAGCTACAAAACAAACAAAAGCAACAGCAAAAGCAAAAGCCCACTGCAACTATAAATATTTACACGTGACTTTAAAGGAGAATTGGACCAAAGTCACTTATAATGAGCAGAGCTGGCACTACCAGACCAGCGCTGCAGGCTACCGAGGTGTCAACTGAATGCAATGTTCCGTCGCCCGACTTTTAAAGTTTGCCAACTAAAGCCAGCAGACTACAAGTTAGGTTGAAGCCTTTGGAAGTAGTCTGTTTGATGGAGAGTAGGGGTGGGCGATATGGTGATAATTATCGTTGAGAGGATACAATGTCTCCACGATATGCCTTTTCAGAGGTATTGCTGCGACCGTAGGGAGCTACTTACTGTAGAAACCTCCACCGGCTGTCTGTGAGTGAGTGAGTCAGTCAGTGAGTCCGTCACACGTCACACGTCACACTTTTTCCCTGCTTATATCTCCGCACCCGTTGACCCGATCCATGCCAGATTTTACACACACACTCCTTGCCTGCCAAACTACAACCTCCAAGGACCCCCGGAGCCCCAGTCCCTGGGGGACCCCCTGATGTAAAAAATGACCAAATGTGCAAAAATGACCAAATGACCACCCCAACGGGGCTGCTCACGGGGAATTCCCGGGGACCACCGACTCCTGGTGCTACAGAACGGATACAAAAGTGGTGGCGCCCCCAGTGGAGGACCCCCTGCCACTGCAGCGCCCATAAAATGCCGTAACTCGGGCTAGGAGCGTCCGGGAGAGCCGGGGCCGGTACCTATTCGTCCGCAAAGGCAACGCGGAGACCCCACCCCTCATTTCTCACATGGCCCTATTGTAGCGCCACCTTCAGGCCGATTTTTAAAACACATTTTTGGACACTGCTCCTACAGTTTTTGCCCTAAAATCACGAATATCACTACACAGCATGTCTACACTCATGTCATCAACATGGATCAGGAAGATTTTGGAAAAACTATTTTTTGCCCTATTTGTGGAGATAAGTGACCTACGGTCGCTTATCTCCCGATTAGGGAGTCTTACTGGTATATATCGTGATACAATTGAGTGAGCCTTGTAAAACATCCTGTTTAATCGTTAATACAGAGATCCATTGCAGAATTCAATTTAAGCCTGCATTTTGGTCTAAATCAGTAGTTCTCAAACTTTAAAATATAGACGCGGTTGCCGTCGGGACTGCCGCTAGGATCAACGGTGGCCGCACCGCGGTGAGACACAAACACACTCGCTCGGTGAGTGAACGCCGCGCGGTATTTCACAAAGATGAACACAATCCATCTCTCACCGCCCGCGTATTCATGCACAAACAAGCACGCTCGCGGTGGATTTCCCGGGACCGTGGCAGCTCGCCTCGCCGCCCCAAAACTTCGCTGCGCGGGCGAAAAAGCCGTCCACCTCTCATTGAAAATGAATTGCTAGGAGGCGGTGACCGCGCGTAGTGTGGAACCCCCTTAAATCAGGCTTAACCCCAGTGTTCAGAGACAAAACTAAAGACGTGGTCAGGAATGTGAGCGGGCGGTTAGCCGTTAGTCCACCGTACGACCGTCTCTGCTCTCCAGGGCTGTTGTTGTCACGATCCTGACATTTTAGATGACGATTCATTTTTGTAGAGAAAATAATTGCGATAAAGCATAAAGGATTTAATTGTTGTTGTTTTTTTTTTTTTGCCATTGAACATTGAAACAAATTAAAGATGACATTTCCGCTTGCCTTCTGTGCTTGGGGAACACAGACTGCACGGGGCAGATATGATGAATAACTGACATAATTATGCAAAGGAAGGAGTGACATGTTTAATGACTTTCTACCCTAAAGCTTGAATCATTTTATAAGCTCAGCAGAACAGCACATTACAATGACCAGACCACGGTTGTGTCCATAATGCTTATAATTATGCATAAAAACATACAGTAGGCCTGGAATTTCGTCATTTTAGGGGCAAGGCCACTTGGCCTTTGGTGTTGTCCATTTTTGGAGGGCACAAATGCCAAATCAAATAAAACAAGATTTTAGTCCATTGAAAGAATTTGTTGAATTTAAGGGTTAGGGATGATAACCTAATCTGCAGTGAAATAGATAAATGATGGTATTTACAATCTGATCCATGCTCAGCCCTGCACCAATCAAAGTCACTGGATTGGTTTAAAGATGGTAGAGTTAAGATTTCAGAATCTCAACAAAAGACACTGGTGTCTACATGACAAGAAAGAAACACTGGTGTCTACTATCTACATATTGACAAGACAGAGACAGAGGAGAAAGTGGTGCAGTCAGCTGGGGCATTAAGGCCACTGTGGTCTCAGGTCATGCCATTGGTTTGAGGGGCACAAGGCCAAACTGAGGGGCAAACGACAGCCATCGGTCTTCATGGCCTCCATGACATTCCTGCCCTCTCATACAGTATAAAAAGACACTGTATAACTGACTAAGTTATGTTCGTTATAATGTGATGTTCCGCTAATCGTATAATACATTATGACCAGCACATAGAATACTTAAAACACCTTATTATAAGTTGTTTATACGCGTAATTATAAACATTTATAACGAGTGCTACAATGCCTTATAAGCTCATTATACAATGTATTATAAAAGTAATTATAAAGAGCCTTTATGGCTATTTAAAAGATAGTAAAAAACAGATGATCTAAAAAGGATGTGAAATTTGGTTTCATGTTATGCTCTCAAGAGTTAAATTATTGTTAAATATCTGCATTACTTAATTGACAAGAAGCCTAAACAATTAGTGAATGTGTAAGGAATTGTTATTTTGATCAACGTTGGCCTGTTATCTCTCCTATGGTACCAACATCAATACTAGTGGAATCGTGGACAAAATCTTATCCAACGACAACCAAATATTCTATGTTTTGGGTCTGAGAGGCTAAATGTCATCAAATGGTGTTCCGTGGCTCAAACGCTGAATAAATAATGGACCTTGGTGTACGAAACTGTGTTGATTTCGTCGAAACTATGACGAAAAATGTTTGTCGGACTAGTGGAGAAGAGAGTCATTTTATGTTTGGTTGCTCTCAGGTGTTGCATGCTGAAAATAGCCGATCTACAAGCTCACAACGCGTCGCAGTGCGACGCGTTGTGAGCTTGTAGATCTGCTATTTTCAGCACACAACCAAGTGTAAAATCAGTCATTGCGATGTAATAAAGGCCTGCCAAAATACTTTAGTCGACTAAATCAACTGTAGATTTAGTCACCTAAAATCTTACGATATTTAGTCGCCTAAAATTAAGACTAAAACTAATACTTTTCAGGTGACTAAATTATGACTAAAACTAAGGGAGGGGTCGTTTTTTATTGAGGGGTGTTACTGGAGAAATTGCATAAGCCCTGATATAAAATGCCATGGCCCTCCCTCTCAATTGGGGGAAAAATCAATGACCCTCCCCAGGCATTAAAAAAAAAAAGATTGACCCTCCCCTAACAACATGACACAGTAAAATAACCACAGTAAAATTATGCCTAAAACCTTAACTTATAGTTAGGGCTGTCGAGACGATTAATCATACAAAATAATTGTAATTGACAAATAATTAATTATATAATTCCAGTTCACTGCGCAATGTAGGTCATTTCAATTAAGCTCTCACTCCAGTCAGCTGGTCTGAACGATAAAATGACATAATAGGCTATAGAATGGATCTTGCCAAGCAGTGAATGAAAACTGTGCTTTCTTATTGTCCTCACCTCAAATGAAACGCTGGATTATTTACTTTTCTTCAAATTGACTGAATCCAACACACAAGGTAACATCTAGGTCTTTATCCATCACAATGTTTTCACATCAAACAAAGTAGCCTAATCACTCAAACCTATGTGTGACCAAGTTTAACATCTTAATGAAGAAGGTAGAGTGCACTGTGAGACAGATGAGACCTTTTTGCTTTTGGACAGATGCAACATCTCTAGCGTGTGCTCTCTCCCTCTCTTTTTGCTCTTTGAGAGAGCCACACACACACACACACACACACACACACACACACACACACACACACACACACACACACACACACACACACACACACACACACACACACACACACACACACACACACACACACACACACACACACACACACACACACACACACACACACACACACACACACACACCAGTGGCGGCTGGTCATTTATTTTCTAGGGGGATCGCTAGCCACGCTATAAAAAAATAAATAAACTAAACTCAAGCAAACATATACCAAGCCTAAGGTCTCACTGTATAACCCCCAATTAATTGTATTACTGCAATCTGATAAATACATGATGACATTCATTGGAATGCTTTTCTTTTGTAAATACAATACAAAACTGGCCTTCATAACCTGAGACAATGGCAGAAGATGAACCCTCAAAGCCATGACTATCACCTTATGGCTTAACTTTTACTCAGTGGTGGAAAAACAATCACATTCTTTACTGCAGTATCAATCAATAGGCCTACTGCAATGTAGAAATACTCTGTTACAAGTAGAAGTCCAAATAACAAGTATTGGTATCAAATGTAGCCTAGGTAAGCCTAGGAAAGCCAGCATTCTTAATCCTGTATCATACAAAACAAACCACGAGTGTTTCTTATCAGAACTCACCTAGTTATGTTGCTTTTCATGTCTCATTAAGTTTGCTTTATACTTCGACGTACGACGGTAACGCGAGTCAAACACCGCCGATCTACAAGCAAAGTTATGGGCTTGTAAATCGTGTGGGCTGCTGGTGTCTTGGTGAGCCGTCCACCGGCATGAACGGGTTAATGTTCACCAGAACGCAGCATTAGGAAGCGCATGGAGGTGGGACGTTCGTGAACGAATCGAATCTTTTGAACGACTCTTTGAAGTGAACGATGGGATCCGGTTCCCGCAGTAGAGAACCGTTCATTTTGGGGGGGGGGGGGGGGGGGGGGGACTCCCCTCCCCCCAATTCAACATCTCCTTGCTACTCCACTGACTACTGACTGAGTATAGTGATTAAACGGTGCTTTTAAGTCAGCCAGATCCATGGCTCGGTCTCACTTCAAATCTGCCATAAATCCCACCAAACTGCAGAGGAGTCTCTGCAGCACATTGTAGCCGAGCGCTCCAAACCAGCGCCTTGCGACTCTTGCACAGCAGGACACAACCCAATTATCTTCAAGACGTTTGTGTAGTGTAAATGCTCATACGATCCGATTAATTAATCTTGAAATCTGGTCGTGTACAGACTTTTTAGAGGGTCTCTCCCCTCCGTGTTCATTCAAGCACTGATTGAGAGACTGAAGTTGCGCACTGTGAAGCACGTCAGTGATAGCTCGGCTGTACCATTGAAGAGAAAGCAGAGGGGGGTATCATTGACTATTGTATTTTACTTCAGTGTTCCTTAATTAAATAAAAGTATTATTGAAAGGAACGCTGTAGTAAAATATATATAGGGCTATAAAAACCCGGACTATTTTTAATTCAAAATCGCATGACCCTCCCCGAGACTCAAATTAAAATAGCATCACCCTCCCTGAGAGTAAAATCAAAATAGCATGACCCTCCCCTAAAATCCTCCTTGGGAGGGGGGGTCAAAATTAACGACCCCTGCCTAAATGAGATTTTATTCAAAAGACTTATGACTAAAACTAAATCCAAATTTGCTGTCAAAAACAACACTGGTGTGAAACAGGTTGAAAAGCACTGAAAGGTTCAGTAAAAGCAGTGACTGTGCAGTCTAAGAATAACCATTCAGATCTCCTAGGTTTTCTCTCCCCACGCCTACACAACAGACACATGGATGGAGACTTATGTAATCTCGTACAACTGAAACCTTCTCTTGCGGGGGTCCCCCCCTGGCAATAACTCTTTACAAATGGGGGGGTCCACTGCACTCCACCACTGGCCTAGAATAGGGGTCTTCAACAGGGGGTCCGGGACCCCTAGGGGGTCCTCAGAGTTACTACAGGGGGTCCTCCAAATCTTTGTGTGACTTTTTTCTCCTTTTTTATATTAACCACCAATATGGACCACGCGTCCATATTCTGAGGACTTTAGCCGAAAATAGCAGATCTACAAGCTCACAACTCCTCGCAGCGCGAGGCGTTGTAAGCTTGTAGAACGTCTATTTTTGGCAAAAAGCTTTGATGTAGAGGGGAAAAAGAGCAGACTAAGTATAGAGTGAAAGGTCAAGTTTATCGAGTATTGACGGTTCAAGTGGTTAAATATCTGAAAACACCAATTGACATGAATCCAAAATACACTGATGATTGTGCTGTCAAACGATGAAACTATATGGAATCTATGAACAGGTTGTGGGGGGTCCCTGCTTCATCTCTCTCTCAACTAAGGGGTCCTTGGCCTGAGAACGTTGAAGACCCCTGGTCTAGAACAATGGTTCTCAAACTGTGGGCCGGGACCCCCCAAATGATCAACACTGTTTCCTCACTCAACAGTAGGGTGGGCGATATGGTGATAAATATCGTTGAGATGATACAATGTCTCCACGATATATGCCTTTTCAGAGATATCCTATATATCGTGATACAATGAGGGTGCCTTATAAAAAATGCTGTTGAATTGTTAATACAGAGATTCATAGCAGAATTCATTTAAACCTGCATTTTGGTCTAAATCAGTAGTTCTTAAAATGTCAAGTTCTCCCCTTAACTCTGACAGTATACAAATGAAACCAAATGGACCTGTAAGGGTCCATTTGGTTTAATGTTTATACTGTCAGAGATACATACTTGTAATGGTCAATTTAGACCTCCCAAAAGCGGGTCCATTTGGTTTCATTTGTATACTGTCAGAGTTACATACTTGTTGCGACCGTAGGTCGCATTTACTATCAAAACCTCCACCGGCTGTCCGTGCGTCAGTCAGTCCGTCAGTCACACGTCACACTTTTGCCCTGCTCATATCTCCACAACCGTTGCCCCCATCCACGCCAAATCTTGCACACACACTCCTGACCTGCCAAACTACTACCTCCAAGGACCCCCGCAGCTCCAGGGACCCCCAGGTCCCTGGGGGACCCCCAGGTCTAATTTTGCCCTGCTCCTATCTGCACAACCATTGCCCCCATCCATGCGACATTTTGCACACACACTCCTTACCTGTCAAACTACAACCTCCAAGGACCCCCGGAGCTCCAGGGACCCCCAGGACCCTGGGGGACCCCCAGGTGTAAAAAATGACCAAATGTGCAAAAATGACCAAATGACCACCCCAACGGGGCTGCTCACGGGGAATTCCTGGGGACCACCCACTCCTGGTGCTCCAGAACGGATGCAAAAGTGGTGGCGCCCCCAGTGGAGGACCCGCTCACATAAAATGCCGTAACTCCTACAGATTTTGCCCTAAAATCACGAAAATCACTACACAGCATGTCTACACTCATGTCATCAACATGGATCAGGAAGTTTTAGGAAAAACAAATGTTTGCCCTATTTGTGGAGATAAGCGACCTATGGTCGCTTATCTCCCGATTAGGGAGTCTTACTGGTAAGGGTCAATTTAGACCTCCCAAAAGGAACCCAGAGAGTCCCTGGACCCCACTTTGAGGACCACTGGTCTAAATGCTCTGTTACTCCTTTTTCTTTTAGTTTGTGTTACCTTGTAGGTGGTTGTGCTGTTTGAAAAATAAACCAACGTGAAAAATAATCGTGATAGGATCGTGTATCGTGACACAGCTTGGAAAAATATCGTGATAGTGTATTTTTTTCATATCACCCACCTCTACTCAACAGTGAACACACCAACGTACTGTACAGTATACAGTAAGTGCAGCGTGTAGTGGTTCAGGGGTAGAGCGGCCGGATGGGAACCGCAAGGTTCCCAGTTCGATCCCAGGCTCCCCCAGAATCAGTGTTGAAGTGTGAATTGCTACCCGATGAGCAGGTTGGTGCCATGGTTTCCTCTGCCATCGGTGTATGAATGTGTGTGTGAATGGGTGAATGTAATGCACACAATCATTGTAAAAGCGCTTTGGATGAAAAAAGAAAAAGAAAACAAGCGCTATAAAACACCACCATTTACTATTTATTTTAAATATAGGACATGAGAAAAGAGGTATATTTTTACTAGCTCTCTGGTGTGAGCATTGGTTGGTGCGCTCCGCTTGACACAACATCCCCTCTCTGGTGTGAGCATTGGTTGGTGCGCTCCGCTTGACACAACATCCCCTCTCTGGTGTGAGCATTGGTTGGTGCGCTCCGCTTGACACAACATCCCCTCCCAGCCCTTTTAGGTCGATCAATTTTTTTTGCACGTCTTTGAATATATCTTTTTAAAAGTGAACATTGTGTAACTCAAATATTTGCTTCTGGGGGGGGTCCCTGGAACAACACATTTTGAGATGGGGGTCCGCGGCCAAATAAATGTAATCTTGGGGGTCCTTGACATGAAAAGGTTTGAGAACCACCGGTTTAGAAGAAGGATTTAGAAGACATACAGTGTAGAATGGGGTAAAAAATATTCAAAGACTTGCACAAATCCTGTTAAAAAATAGCAGATATACAAGAGCGTGGCACCGAGAGCGTGGCTGTGAGCTTGTATATCTGCAATTTTTTTGTATAGTTTAATAAAGCATAAAATAACAATTAAAATAATAATGCGTTATAGAGTGAAAGTGCTTCAGCCGGTCTGTGGGCTTTTACACATATTGGACCACAAATCAACAGCAGCTTTGTAGCTACATAATAACTAGATCAGATCCATTGGGTGTGACTGTGAACCCAATTCACTTCCATTTCCCGTACAGTAACAGTTTGAACGCACCCTTACGAGGTTTCCTACTACTGACCGCGGCCAAACAGAATGGAGGGCAGCGTATACAGTATAGAGTCCAACGCTGGCTGGTATGAATGCACATGGTCTGATTAAAGATAGAGTCCAACGCTGGCTGTTATGAATGCACATGGTCTGATTAAAGATAGAGTCCAACGCTGGCTGTTATGAATGCACATGGTCTGATTAAAGATAGAGTCCAACGCTGGCTGTTATGAATGCACATGGTCTGATTAAAGAGCTCCCCTGTGCTGTAATCTGGGCTGGAGGAAGGAATTAATGACTTGGAAGCGAGGGTTTAATGTGGGCATGTTGTTAATGGCCTACAGCAGTGCTTCTCTAACATCGTTGGCTCAGGTCACTCCTGTAAATAAACTTTTCCTCCACAGCAATCCTGAATCACACTGTTATTTATTACACAGAGAAAGTAAGCACGATTCCATCTCTCTTCTGTTTTCTGAGCAATTTTACCGGGTGCACGGTTGGGAACGTAACTTTAAACAAGAGAACACCAGCACTAACGGAACTGTCATTTAAGGCGCTTTTATTTAAAGTTTATAAGTTGGCGGGGCGCGCCGCAGAGCAAACAGCGTACGCGTTTCGGTATCAAGCCGTCTTCAGCGTTGTATGAAACAGTCACCGGAAAGACACCGTTATTTTACACCAAGGCTGGGCAACTTTGATGATGGAGAAGGCCACTATATTTCCACACTCACTCCACGGGGCCTCATTGCATATTGTCCTACTTTGTCATTCCAGTAATGTATGTCATACAAAAGAAGCAAAAACAGCCAATCTGATAGTCATTGATAGTCCACAGTGGAGATATAGACTGGAAACAATCTGATAGTCATTGATAGTCCACAGTGGAGATATAGACAGGAAACAATCTGATAGTCATTGATAGTCCACAGTGGAGATATAGACTGTCTGATAGTCATTGATAGTCCACAGTGGAGATATAGACTGTCTGATAGTCATTGATAGTCCACAGTGGAGATATAGACAGGAAACAGATAGTCCACAGTGGAGATATAGACAGGAAACAGGATAGTCCACAGTGGAGATATAGACAGGAAACAGATAGTCCAGAGTGGAGATATAGACAGGAAACAGGATAGTCCACAGTGGAGATATAGACAGGAAACAGATAGTCCAGAGTGGAGATATAGACAGGAAACAGATAGTCCAGTTAGTCCACAGTGGAGATATAGACAGGAAACAGGATAGTCCACAGTGGAGATATAGACAGGAAACAGATAGTCCAGTTAGTCCACAGTGGAGATATAGACAGGAAACAGGGTCCACAGTGGAGATATAGACAGGAAACAGGGTCCACAGTGGAGATATAGACAGGAAACAGATAGTCCACAGTGGAGATATAGACAGGAGACGGGCTGAGAGAGACGGGGAGCGACACGCAACAAAGGCCGTTGGGATCGGGACTCGAACCCAGCAACGAGTTGTCAGGCATCAGAGCCTATGTGGTATGTGCCTGGACCGCTAGGCCAGCGGACACCCCCAGACTCTCCTCCTCCTGCTTAAATAAAGTTCACACACAAAGAACTGCAAGCAACGGCGGCGGAAAGGAAGGAAGGAAGGAAAGCTCACCTTCACCTACGATCCCAAGGACTTCAAATTTATTCATTACATCACCGATGTCAGGGGTCTCCTTCCTATGGTTAACAGGCAGCCGGGTGGTGGGGAGGCGATGGGCATTCAGACAGACGGGCGGGGGTCCCGGGGGTCCCGGCTAGAACAAGCTGGCAGGAGGAGGGGGAGGGGGAGGAGAGGGAGGCCCGCTGGGTGACGGCTCCGAGGAGGAGGAGGAGGAGCGGACTGGCTGTGAGCCGCCCCGCACCGCACCGCATAACTGCTGCTTCACTGGATCACCTGAGAGGGAACGAGAGCAGAGACAGAAGCATGTCAACACCAGAACCATGTCAGACTCACTTGTCTTTAGTAGAAAAACCGGGAGCGTGTCATCATTTCAACATAACATTTTTTGTTTGGCGTCCCATCTTTTCAACACGGGTGAATGTTAACGGGGAAATCTCGCTTTTTCGATGGGTCATTCTTTCGACAACCAGCGTCGGCAGGTTAGCTACTCACCTGCGTCAGTGTTACTGAGGTTAGGGTCAGGGTTAGGGTTAGGTTTAGGCATAGAGGTTAACATACACCAACGTCGGCAGGTTAGCTTTTCACCAGGTTAACATTCACCCGGGTCGAAAGAATGGACCGTCGAACAGATGCTATGTTAACTTGGTGGAATGCTAACCTGCCGACGCTGGTGAATGCTAACCGGCTGAATGTTAACCACTATGCCTAAACCTAACCCAAACCCAAACCCAAACCTCAGCAAAACTGCCTAAACCTAACCCTAAAACCTAACCCTTAGTCGAAATGATGGGAGGTCAAAATAGCAAGATTTCACAAGAGAAACCTGATCGCAATTATCTTAGTGCAAACCTTTTCATGTCAAGGACCCCCAAAATTACATGTATTTGGTCGCCGACCCCATCTCAAAATATGTTGTTCCAGGGAGGGACCCCACAGAAGCAAGTATATGAGTTATAAATGTTCGCTTTAAAAAAGATATATACAAAGACAGATCTACAAGCTCAAAAGCGCCTCGCAGCGCAAGGCGTTGTGAGCTTATAGATCTGCTATTTTTGGCTAAAGTTCTCAGGATATGGACGCTAGGGTTCAAGTGGTTAATATAAAAAAGGAGAAAAAAAGTTTCTATCACACAAAGATTTGGAGGACCCTCTGTAGTAACTCTGAGGACCCCCTAGGGGTCCTGGACCCCCAGTTGAAGACCCCCTAAGGGATTGAATGTAGGAGTCTCAGTAGTAATGTTGGAGTGCCCGTTGGGCAGATCTTTATGCCCATACATGGTGTTCCGTGTCCAGGCCAGTCTGTGATGTCACTACTATGACGTCAGAGTATGACGTCATAGTAAATTATCAGTTAGATGGAGTTCTCGAGAGGCGGTAGACAAGATTAGCAAAAAGATATGTTTTCAAAAATAGCAGATCTACAAGATTGAGCTTGTATATCTGCTATTTTTTTTTATAGATAAAGCATAAAGTAATGGTTAAAATGGTTCCAAGTCTTAATGTTTTTAAGTAAGGGTACACGGCCTGTTTAGGCAATATTATTTATTTTCATTAATGGAAACGGTCGTTGGCAGTCATTTCTTCATATATCTTTGTGCAAGCAAAAATGCCATTTGATTCATATGTTCCAATGCTCAATGCCAAATACACAATTAAAATGGTTTGTCACAGTTACAGAGGCTGCTTGGGAATCCAGCGTTTACTGGTTCAATCCCCAGCTCCCACTGTGTTAGTGTCTAAGTGTCCTTGAGCAAGACACTTAGGGCGGATTCACACTGTGTTAGTGTCTAAGTGTCCTTGAGCAAGACACTTAAGGCGGATTCACACTGTGTTAGTGTCTAAGTGTCCTTGAGCAAGACACTTAGGGCGGATTCACACTGTGTTAGTGTCTAAGTGTCCTTGAGCAAGACACTTAAGGCGGATTCACACTGTGTTAGTGTCTAAGTGTCCTTGAGCAAGACACTTAGGGCGGATTCACACTGTGTTAGTGTCTAAGTGTCCTTGAGCAAGACACTTAAGGCGGATTCACACTGTGTTAGTGTCTAAGTGTCCTTGAGCAAGACACTTAGGGCGGATTCACACTGTGTTAGTGTCTAAGTGTCCTTGAGCAAGACACTTAGGGCGGATTCACACTGTGTTAGTGTCTAAGTGTCCTTGAGCAAGACACTTAGGGCGGATTCACACTGTGTTAGTGTCTAAGTGTCCTTGAGCAAGACACTTAGGGCGGATTCACACTGTGTTAGTGTCTAAGTGTCCTTGAGCAAGACACTTAGGGCGGATTCACACTGTGTTAGTGTCTAAGTGTCCTTGAGCAAGACACTTAGGGCGGATTCACACTGTGTTAGTGTCTAAGTGTCCTTGAGCAAGACACTTAGGGCGGATTCACACTGTGTTAGTGTCTAAGTGTCCTTGAGCAAGACACTTAGGGCGGATTCACACTGTGTTAGTGTCTAAGTGTCCTTGAGCAAGACACTTAGGGCGGATTCACACTGTGTTAGTGTCTAAGTGTCCTTGAGCAAGACACTTAGGGCGGATTCACACTGTGTTAGTGTCTAAGTGTCCTTGAGCAAGACACTTAGGGCGGATTCACACTGTGTTAGTGTCTAAGTGTCCTTGAGCAAGACACTTAGGGCGGATTCACACTGTGTTAGTGTCTAAGTGTCCTTGAGCAAGACACTTAGGGCGGATTCACACTGTGTTAGTGTCTAAGTGTCCTTGAGCAAGACACTTAGGGCGGATTCACACTGTGTTAGTGTCTAAGTGTCCTTGAGCAAGACACTTAGGGCGGATTCACACTGTGTTAGTGTCTAAGTGTCCTTGAGCAAGACACTTAGGGCGGATTCACACTGTGTTAGTGTCTAAGTGTCCTTGAGCAAGACACTTAGGGCGGATTCACACTGTGTTAGTGTCTAAGTGTCCTTGAGCAAGACACTTAGGGCGGATTCACACTGTGTTAGTGTCTAAGTGTCCTTGAGCAAGACACTTAGGGCGGATTCACACTGTGTTAGTGTCTAAGTGTCCTTGAGCAAGACACTTAAGGCGGATTCACACTGTGTTAGTGTCTAAGTGTCCTTGAGCAAGACACTTAGGGCGGATTCACACTGTGTTAGTGTCTAAGTGTCCTTGAGCAAGACACTTAGGGCGGATTCACACTGTGTTAGTGTCTAAGTGTCCTTGAGCAAGACACTTAGGGCGGATTCACACTGTGTTAGTGTCTAAGTGTCCTTGAGCAAGACACTTAGGGCGGATTCACACTGTGTTAGTGTCTAAGTGTCCTTGAGCAAGACACTTAGGGCGGATTCACACTGTGTTAGTGTCTAAGTGTCCTTGAGCAAGACACTTAGGGCGGATTCACACTGTGTTAGTGTCTAAGTGTCCTTGAGCAAGACACTTAGGGCGGATTCACACTGTGTTAGTGTCTAAGTGTCCTTGAGCAAGACACTTAGGGCGGATTCACACTGTGTTAGTGTCTAAGTGTCCTTGAGCAAGACACTTAAGGCGGATTCACACTGTGTTAGTGTCTAAGTGTCCTTGAGCAAGACACTTAGGGCGGATTCACACTGTGTTAGTGTCTAAGTGTCCTTGAGCAAGACACTTAGGGCGGATTCACACTGTGTTAGTGTCTAAGTGTCCTTGAGCAAGACACTTAGGGCGGATTCACACTGTGTTAGTGTCTAAGTGTCCTTGAGCAAGACACTTAGGGCGGATTCACACTGTGTTAGTGTCTAAGTGTCCTTGAGCAAGACACTTAGGGTGGATTCACACTGTGTTAGTGTCTAAGTGTCCTTGAGCAAGACACTTAAGGCGGATTCACACTGTGTTAGTGTCTAAGTGTCCTTGAGCAAGACACTTAGGGCGGATTCACACTGTGTTAGTGTCTAAGTGTCCTTGAGCAAGACACTTAAGGCGGATTCACACTGTGTTAGTGTCTAAGTGTCCTTGAGCAAGACACTTAAGGCGGATTCACACTGCAGTCCGATTGATTTGAACTGTTCCTGAAAACAGTTGCCTGGTCCCCGCTGACCAGCATTCTTATTGGCCAACATTCTCCTGTGCCTGGACTCCCTGGAGTACACTTCATTCAACTGTAATGGTATTTGTGTGCCTTGCGGGGCGCTGTTGACTATGGGGCTTTGGGAGATATAAAACGTCCTGCCACAGAAGAAGAGTATCTTGTCAGAATTTAGAGCGAATATTAAAGTTTTACTGTGTTTCCTAACGTTATCTTGAGTTGTAACAATAACAGAACAACAATACACAACCAAAGCAGTGTGTGCTGACTGTCTTTGAAACATCACAATGTAACGCCGTCTGTAATCATCGCATAACAGTTGTGCATCCTTGGTATCTTAACCCTTTCCTAGCCGAAATAGAATGGCTTGTTGTAGATTAGCCGTGAAATTTCTATTATTATATTATGATCTGAACCGCATTCATTTTACCAGACATCCAGCGCTATATCACGTGGACTTCATCCCCCATTACCATTCCGCGATCGCCGTTGTTTTACTCACCACAGTTCCCAATGAAAATCTTCAATCTGCATGCATTGGCTTAGAGTGGGGTTTTCGGCCGACGCATCATACTCCCGTGCGTTTCGCGTGCGCTATCCGTTCACGTAAATGTCGGCTCAAATGATCCGCGGATGACTCAAGAATAGATATGAACAGTTTCGCTCGCATAGCCCGCAGCACTGCTGCTGTAGAAGCACTCGTGTATAAACAGTAAAAGGACGAGAGCAAGGAGCCTCTGAGAAGGAGAGGAGCTGACGTCACTTCTGCTTCATCTCAGACCAGCCATGCGCTATCGATGCACGAGTGGTGACTAGGGAAGGTTAGACGATCGCCGATTTTCGGATGAAAATCATTTATTTCGGTTTTAATGACCCAGTACGGGAAAAGACGACGCGGCTGAGACTCCTTGCGCAGATGTCCGGTATATTCCGGTTTTAATATTAAGGGGCTCCCCGTGGCTTGGAAAGTGTTAATATTGACGTCGCGGACCAATCCTTGTTATTTTCATCCTAGCTGACTGTCACCACTTCCTTGGTTTATGGAACGGTAGCTTCACATTGCAGCGCACAGTTCTCAAGGACGCATCATACGGACTCTAGACTACCTCTGGAGGTGGTCTCAGGGGCCAGCGTTTCTGAGGACAGTACGCATCAAAACATCTGCCAAGCAGCCTCGAGAACGCGCCCGAGACCGCAGTGTGAATCCGCCCTTAGACTCCCCCTTAGATATTATCTGCCCTGTTTACAAAGCCTATACAAGCCAAACAGGAAAGTAATTTTGATTCATATGTGTTCCAATGTCCAATGCCAAAAACACTATTAAATCACTAATCAAACAGCGCGGCGCGAAGTGTCACATTGTGAGCTTGTAGATCTGCTGTTTTCACTATAGTCTGGGTTCCGGGCAAACGTCTAATCTCTCTTTTGGGTTACAAGATGAAAGATTTGGGAACCAGTCAGTGCCTCCCATGGTTTGGCTTCCTCCACTGTGTCGGTGTGTAGGCACTATGTGCAGGGGTGTCACACCAAATTCTGGGCCCTGGGTACAAGGATTCACTGTGGGCCCCCCATGAATGTTCTTCATAGGGGGGAGTGGAGTTTAAACCATTTAGACTGGAAACGCATTATTACGCATTATTTTGTGCTTTAACTATTGAAAAAATAGCAGATATACAAGCTCACAGCGTGGCACCGAGAGGTGTGTGGCTCTCCATTCCGACATGTCGCCACTCCGAAATTGACTTCTTATTGTCGGAGTGGCGACACTTCCATAGGGGTTAAGTTTAGGGTTAGGGTTAGAGATAGGCCTGTCCTCTAAAAATCGACGAATCGACGCGTCGTTTTAAGCCCCCGGAATCGACGCCAATTGTTTGAGTCGAGCCGTCAAAAATATATAATTTTTTTATCACACCAGTATACTGTGGTGCGGTATGAGAGCGCTGGACTGTGACTGTCATGTAATTCTTATTGAGTCCATACTTCCTACTATTGTAAACTAGACTTAAAAATAAAATCAGTTCACATGACTTGAAAGTTGCCTTGATCATATCTAACCAGCTCAGTGGCCTTGTGGTTAGAGTGTCCGCCTAACCAGCTCAGTGGCCTTGTGGTTAGAGTGTCCGCCCTGAGACTGGGAGGTCGGGGGTTCAATTCCCCGGCCGGGTCATACCAAAGACTATAAAAATGGGACCCAATGCCTCCCTGCTTGGCACTCAGCATCAAGGGTTGGATTGGGGGGGTTGATCACCACCACCAATGGGGATCCTGTCTGTCTGTCTGTCTGTCTGTCTGTCTGTCTGTCTGTCTGTCTGTCTGTCTGTCTGTCTGTCTGTCTGTCTGTCTGTCTGTCTGTCTGTCTGTCTGTCTGACTGACCAGCTCAGTGGCCTTGTGGTTAGAGTGTCCGCCCTGAGACTGGGAGGTCGGGGGTTCAATTCCCCGGCCGGGTCATACCAAAGACTATAAAAATGGGACCCAATGCCTCCCTGCTTGGCACTCAGCATCAAGGGTTGGATTGGGGGGGTTGATCACCACCAATGGGGGTCCAGGGACTGCAGATGAAAATTAGCACGTGGCGGGCTAACTCTGGCTCATTTACATTGAAGTGAAAACTGACATGTCCATTAATGAGCACGGTCCCTGTCAAATAAACAGATCTTATATAACAGGGAGCTCTTATTTTGAAGTTAACCGATTGGAAAGGAAATGCGTCGACGTGTTGTTATTCTACTTGAGAGCTGGCCAAAGAAGCAGCAGAGCCAGCGCGATGCGCTTTCACTTTCACTGCCGTGGGTGTGTGGTGGTTGGACTCAGGCTGAGGAATAGCGACGGTCACGGGCGAACTGTTTTCTTTTTATTATCTCGCACCAGATCGGCAACATAGCTCTTTTGATACAGCAGCGGTGCTCTGAGAAAATACAACTTGTGGAAATAATACACGACATGCTGTCAAAGAGATGTATTATTCTCTCCTCCGTTGTTCTACTCTGCTCCACAATTCACAATTACGCACGGCAAATTACGCACGGCTGGATGCAATCTTATCGTCATTAATGTCCAGTGTCCACCGCTATCATGTCTCAATATGCACGGTAGTTCATGGATCTAATTCACTTTAAAGGCTTAAAACATATTGCTGTTTTATTGTATTACGTTGACGTGGTTTAAAAGCTTAAAGCACCACTTTTTTTTTCTTTTTTTTTCTTCTTTTTTTTACATAAACGATTCGTCGACGCGTCGGATTAACCCCCGCGACTCGAATCGACTTGATAAATCCTGCGTCGAGGACAGCCCTAGTTAGAGATAGGGTTAGTGTCGGAATGGAGACATGTCGGAAAGGAGACATGTCGGAGTGGCGGGGTGTAACCCACCGAGAGCCGCACCGCAAGCTCGTAGATCTGCTATTTTTTAAATAACGTGAAAATCGTGAAAGAAGCAAAGTTTTAGTTACAAAATTTTAGTGACTCAAAAATAGCAGATCTACAGGCCCCTCCACCTTGGGCCCTAGTAAGCCAGTCCCACTCTTTTACCCCCCTTGGGACGCCCCTGAATATGTAAATGCACCATTTACCATTTTACACATTTTCCTCACCACTCAAAACTCCCCAGCAGAGTATCAACATCAAGGAAGGTGCTGATATCATCATCAGGATATATACAGTATTGTTCCTTTTTCTTACTCAGCAATAATACTGCTATCTACTATATCATGTCTATCTACTGTACATCATGCTCTTCTAGCAGCCATCTGATGGCTGAGGTGGTGGAGGAGGGTTCAGAACATTTGGGATTCCCTCCCAGAGAGGCTATAAATAAGAGATTTCATCCTGCATCATTTATGTGTGGAGGCGGTCGCTGGGTTTTGACATAGACTACAGTTTTCACTACCAACCCATCTATAACAGCATGGATCCAAAGATGACAGACAGACAGTCGGTCCATCACGTTGGTCCCACGGAGGGCAGTGGTGGAAAAAAATACTCACATTTTATACTTAAAGGGGCACTCCACCACTTTTCAACCCATGTTCATATAATTGGTACTCACTCAAAAATAGCTTTTTTTTTCTCATAGGAGGGCTGTGGGCAGGTCAGAAACCCATCGTCTTGTGACATCATCGATTGCCAATCAAGCTTATAGAAACTGCAGGCCTTCTATTCCTGAAAAGTTGCAATTTTAAAGTGGAAGCCATTGTTCTTGCGATAATAAAAATCTAAATATTATTTTCAAAAATATTGATTAATTTTATTTTTTTTGGAAAATGATGATGTCACAAGACGAAGGATTCTGAACTTCCCACAGCTCTCCTAGGAGACTTGGACTGAGTAAAAAAAAATGAGATATTTTATCATGAACATTAGTGAGGACCTATTATATGAAGACAGGTTGAAAAGTGGTGAACTACTCCTTTAAGTAAAAGCATCAATACTGCAATGTAGAAGTACAAGTCTGGAATTCAAAATGTACTTGAATAAGTACAAAGGTATTGACATTAAAAAATGTCTTAAAGTACCAAAAGTAAAAGTATGAAATGTTTGAAAATAAATGCGACTCGTTGTGGTCACCCGTTTGTGACCAATTCTACAACTAGGAGGAGAGAGAACAGAGGAGAGAGTGTGAAAGCTATTATCTGATTCATTTACAGTCAGGGAAATAATATAGTGGAAATAATAAACGGTTCCTCACTTTGGCTTCCCCAGGGGGACCCTCTGGAAACCCCTTAGGGACCCCTTGGGGTCCCCAGACAGACCCCATGTTGATAACCACTGAAATCGTTTTAGTTTACAGGTAAATATATCAGATAAACTGAACCCAAGTAGCCTAGTAAGTAGCCTACTGTCACTCTAGTACAACACAGCTCTCTGTGTGTGGTTCGAATATCGTTATCAGATAAAGTCGACCGTATCAAATGCAGCGCTCACATCTACTAGTAATAATAGGACTTGAAATTAAGCCAGTGTGTCTTGTGTTTACTTGGATGTCATTGAAGACCTTAACGAGAGAGCAGAGTCTTAGTGCTGTCTGCTGTGTGCAGTAGACCAAATCCTAACCACACCGGAACATATTAAAAAACACCACACAGCTATGGGAGAAGAACACAGCGTGCGTGCGTGCGTGCGTGCGTGTGCGTGTGCGTGATATTCATAAATCTTTAATCCAGTAAGATCTGGGGCCGATTCTTAAAAATGTTTTCTAAAATCTAACAGTTTTTTGGAAAAATGAATGTTTGCTATATGAGTGGTTCTCAAACCTTTTCATGTCAAGGACCCCCAAAATTATATGTATTTAAATTGGCCCACAGACCCCGACATCTCTAAATATTGTGTTCCAGAGACCATCGTCACTTTGAAAAACAAAATGAGCTTGTATATCTGCTATTCTTTGGAATATCCAAAGTATAAAATGACAACGATGCTTTCCCAGTAAGCCATATTGTCAGCTATCAGACGTTTGTCTGAACCCGGCTTAAAACTGTTCTAAAAGTGAAAGTTTTTAGACGTCTACGCTTAGCCTAAACATCATTGAAACAACATTATTTCAACGGCTATATACAGACAGTCTATACAAAGACACTTAGAAAACAACTAATAATTGCCATATCTTAGCCTAGACGTCTAATAAATATTGTAGACATCTACAGTAATAGCCCAAAGCTCAGTGGGTTAAGTCTCCTGGTATCGGAGGAGTGTCTTGTCTCTCCTGATCTCTCAACACAGCGAGGTCAGGAGGACACGTCGTCTCTACACCACAGCTACTTCCGTTTAATCCTTTCTAATCTCTCATCTTAGATAGCGTGGATTAAGTTTCAGATGCCAGCCAGACGGAGAAACTGATAGTATTGTTCTGGGAGAGGAGACTGGATGAGGAGTGGTAGTACGACACAGCAAGGCAAAGACACAGAATCTAAAAACCAGTAAGACTCCCTAATCGGGAGATAAACGACCGTCAGGTCACATACACAAATTTTAGAAGGCAATGGTAGCCAATCAGGAGGTATTATGGGAAATGGGACAGATCCATGTTGATGACATGACTTTAGAGATACTGTGTACCGCTTTGCATGATTTTAGGGTAAAGTCTGTAGGAACAGTGTCCAGGTTTTGATAGTAACTGTGACCTGATGGTCGCAACAAGCATCTAGCATGTTAACCACTTAACTTATGGACCGATTGCAAAATTCTTGGCCGATACCGACCCACCGGTTTTATGAAGGTCTGACCTTACAAAACGGATTTTTCCGAAACCGATTTCTTTAGCTATTAACTAGAAAATAGGGTTGCTCCAATATCCTTTTTTTTTCAGGCCAAGTAGGCCTACAAGACATACTTCAATTTGAGTACCAATAAGCTAGAAGAACACTAATGCCAAATCAATCACAATAGTACAATATCCAAAATCACAGACCATATCCAGTCTAATATGACCGTCTGGACTAGGCAGGAGGAAAGCAGGTGACGCATGCTTTTTTTTCCCCCTTCTTTTTGGAGACGACATTGACACAGGATTATGGAATATATCCTTACATTGCAACTGTAATCAGCACCATCTGTATTCTGTAGGCTGCCACTAAGTAGACTGGCTGCTACTTGCTAATGTTTACTTTAGTCACAGGACCAGAGCATCATGCTGTGCAGTGCCATAGACACAACTGGCATCAAACCGGTATTTATGTCAGTGACCTGCCGGTCACCGATTCGGCCGGTTTGATATCATACCTGCCGATTCTTGATATTGGCCGATCCCGATGTCCATCCCTAACTTAACTACTTAAATCCTACATACTTAGTTGACAGGGGTCTCTACACCAAGGGTTCCCACATTTTTCAGGCCGTGACCCCCCATAATAATCATATTAGAACTCTGAGGACCCCCCCCCCCCCCTCACCCCCCACCCTGACAAGCACTTGGAATTGTAGCTGACATAACATTTATTAACTCAGTTCCACAGATAAATAGGCCCTATTGTAATTTTCATCTTGTATAACCTTTTGTCTCTTTCTTAGGTAATACTTGACAAATGTTTAACAATTATTATAGTGCATATTTTTTTGGTTACTTTTTACATAGTAATAATGATATAATTGTCTTAAAAGTCCTTAAATTGCCACTATAGAAATGTTCAGCCACATACCCTCTATGTATGGTATAGTATACACTCATACTCTATGTTGGTTTGTCTACTGTTGAGTGAGAATACAATCATCTGGGGACCCCCAAAACATGATTGAACCCCAGTTTGTGAAGCACTGCTGTATGCCACCAAATCACTTTGTTGAAAATAGCTGAGCTTGTAGATCCGCAGTTTTTTTGCCAAACGTCCACCACATATACAATGACGTTCTAGACATTTAGCAGACTTCAGCCCGGTATACATTTCGGCCAGCTGAAAATAGCCGATCTACACATTGTGAGCTTGTAGATCTGCTATTTCCCAGAAACTGAGCTTGTATATCAGCTATTTTTCAATAGTTAAAGTATACAATAAGTCCAGGTCTTTATGGGTGAACAGGGATTATCAACCATCTCAGTGGATCTGCTGTATGTTACTGTGAGTATGTGTGTGTGTGTGTGTGTGTGTGTGTGTGTGTGTGTGTGTGTGTGTGTGTGTGTGTGTGTGTGTGTGTGTGTGTGTGTGTGTGTGTGTGTGTGTGTGTGCGTGCGCGCTGTGTCCCCATCAACAGAATGACTCATGCGTGGTAAATGGACAGAATCCACGGATTCCATGTTTTCAAAACACGGCATCCTTCAGAAACACTCAGCCTGCAGCCGACCTGGAGTTTAATTACATGCCTGACATCACAGTGTGTAATCACCAAAACCTGGACACAAACAACCCCCCCCCCCACCCCATCCCTCCTCAAAAAAAGAAGGGATTCTTTCAAACTGACTTCTCTACCGATTACATTATTTATTCAACGACCAAAACTGACCAAAAAGAAATCAATACGTTATGAATAAATGGTTTAGCCGGTGAGCCGGAAGAATAGTGGGCGCCTGTGAACTCTCTGGGCATCATTTGTTTTTATATCAGGCTTAAGGCTGTCCCAATTATTACATAATCGTCTAATCGCAATTATTTGACATAATCGCGATTATTTTTCATAATCGTCATAATCGTTTCCATGTTGAAAAATGTTCATATATATATATTTTAAGTAAAGAATAGTGGAAATAGCAGATCTACAAGCTCACAACGCGTCTATCAATGTTCTTTTTTAAGTATAAAGTTGTCAAATATGTCAGTAATTTCTTTGTATATTTAGGTTATGTGTCATATCTACCATGTGCAACTTCAAAGCCTAAAAGCCAAACAGAAATGTAATTGTCAACGACAAAAAACACAATTAAAGTTAATCGCAACTATTTGAGTGACACTTAATCGTCATGTATAATGTGACTGTCATAGTTTTGACAGCCCTAATCAGGCTATTTATTTATTTTACATTACTATGTTTTACATTTTATTTTATATTTACAAATATTGTATACATGGGGGGGGGTTGCATATAATCATTTTTAAGCGGTCCTTCTTCTTCTTCTTTCGTGTATCATCATCCTTGATGATTGGTTGACGACATTTTATTTCACAAGATTTCTTGTTACTTAGGTGAGGCCTTGGGGCTGGCTGTCGTCTTCCCAAAACCGCTCCTACTTTTGGGCTGTGTGTCAGCCAAAAGAAAAGTATGAACTGATGTCAGGGACAGAACGGCCCATACAAGGAGATATTCACTCGTGTTTGCACCGCTCACATCGCACAGGTATGATTTTTTTTAAATGAAATGTAAGGCCTAATATTTTCTACAAACCTGTGGCTAGACAATCCTTTTGGGCATGAACAATATGTTGAAGGGTAAGTTTAGGTCAGATACTGATGTAGCGTTCATGTTCAAGTCATGTATACTTATCATCCACTTCCCATTGGATGATGTACGTTTGACGTAAAGCAGGGGTCTTCCCCGTTTTCAGGCCCAGGACCCCTTAGCAGAGAGAGAGAGATGAAGGAGGGACCCCCTCTACATAGCCTATTGTATAATGTGTGATGGAGATTCTCATCGATTTCATAGATAGATTCATAGACTTGTTTGACACTTAACCACTTATAATTAAAATCATAAATCGTCGATACTTAGTATACTTGACCTTTCACTCTGTACTTGGTCTGCTCTTTTTGATCTCTACACCAAACCTATTGCCAAAAATAGCCAATCTACAAGCTCTCAATGCCTTGCAGATCTGCTATTTTTGTCTGAAGTTCTCCTCGGAGTACAGTATTGGGATGCGAGGGTTCAAATTGTTCATTTAAAATAATGATCCTATCACACAAGGATTTGGTGGCCCCCCTGTAGTAACTCTGAGGACCCCCTAGGGGTCCCGGACCCCCTGTTAAAGACCCCTGACGTAAAGCTTTCAAAGGGTTTTCCCATTGGATTGTTAACTACACATGAGTTGACATGACTTCACAGTAGGGGTGGGCAATACAATCGATGTGGCAAAACATCGCGATAGTTTATTTGCCAATACTGTATCGATACGTCAGGCCGTAGAATCGCGATACTTTGAGGAAAATAAAATATGTTCCCATGCATAGGAAGCAATGTTAGAAGTCCAGTCCTGACACTCCGCTGCCTCTAGAAGCTACTTCCCCTTCCCACGGTTCAGTGAGTGAGATCTCTTGAGAAAATGACTGCGAACAACGAAAACAACATTAGAGCAACGTCTTCAGCTTTATCGCAAAGATTCGCAATATATTGTGATACTATTGCATCGTGAACCAAGTACCGTGATACGTGGGCCTATTGCATCACGAGATTCTTGCCAATATCCACCCCTACTTCACAGGATAAAGTAAGCAGAATATAGTACTTGTCTGACTTTATTCCATCCATCTTTCTTTCATTCCCCTCCTAGATAAACATTATTTTACCTCGCTGCTCCTCTCACAGTTTGGGTGGCAGCACTTGGGCCATATTATGTCCAATCCACCAGCTTCATCGGGAATCGATTCCTTGCGCTTTGCTAAGAGATACAGTACGTTATATATTATTATTATAGTTTATTTAATGTATTCGTGAAATTAATTTTCTCCATTAAACTTTTCCTAAATATGGAGATCACTGACATCATAGATGTCTGACGTCATAGACCACATGAGACTGACACAGTATGTCCATATATGGGCATTCCAAGATATGTGCTTAATATTGATTGATGACATCAGGGATCTCCATACTTGGGCATAAAAGGGACAAGGAGAGAATGGTTAGCACAGCTCAAATAGGGACAACTTAAGGACTGACATACAGAGATAATTGCAAGTGTGACTCGCGTCAAGGCAACCACACTTGCAATTTCCAATTGCATCTTTCTAGTTACTTGCTAGTACTGTAGGTAGGTAGTCGTGGGTGTTTAATCCCGTAGCCAATCAGGGACCAGCCTTTCTGGTAAAGTCATCATTTACAGCCAATAAGGGACCAGCATTCCTGGCGATGCCAGTAGAGTGGCATACAAACACCTCATGGCGTGCTCTGCTGGCCATGTATGGCCTACTTGTGCGCAAGGGGCAACTCGACAGAGTGCAGTTCTAGTTGTTGTGGGCTCGCTGAAAGCGAGAACACTATGTTATCTTCATTATTTATAGAGTGAGTTCCGTCGCAGACAGTACAAAGGCAGGGCCCTTAGCCAATGAGGTGCAATCTAGGAGTGGTGGTAGCTGGAGTATTGGTTGAGCTTCACATGACAGTTAGCACGTTGGAGAATATAGTCACGAGCAAGCCCACACTGTTTCGTAGGAACGGTATCTCTAGTTTTATATATATAGTTATTACTAGATCCTCACCCATCCCCCTACCCTACCGGTCTGATTTTGGGCCGCTCACCTCTCTGAGATAAACTGGACCAATAACCGCATGCTACCTTATACTGTATATGCCTTGATATTATGATGTCACCCTTTGCCCCTCTCTGATTGGCTATACACAGCCCGTGGCCTGTGATTGGCTACAGGCATAAACAACAGACAGCCAGACTAACCGGACTCCGCCAGATGGTGGCAGCATCATAAGTCTAAGTTCACGATGCGAACTCAATACCGCCACCATCTGGCGGAGTCAGGTTACAGACAGACAGGACACTGCTCAGTGAGAATGGCCACCACTTAAACCCCAGCATCCTGATTGTGGGGAAGACAAGCTTTCCCCACAATCACAGAAAGCAGATAAACACTGGCATAGAACCCTGAGGGACTCCTCTCAACCACAATAGGGTTTAAGAGGGGAAGACCATTTTCCAAAGCATACATTTATGCTTTATTTACATTTTTTGGGGAAAAGATACCCATACATACTAACATTGAACTGATTGAGGTGCCCACTCTAAAGCTGTATGTCGGGGGTCTTCAACGTTTTCAGGCCAAGGACCCCTTAGTTGAGAGAGAGATGAGGCAGGGACCCCCACAACCTGTACATAGATTCCATATAGTTTCATCGTTTGACAGCACAATCATCAGTGTGTTTTGGATTGTGTTTTCGGATATTTAACCACTTGAACGGTCAATACTTAATAAACTTGACCTTTAACTCTGTACTTAGTCTGCTCTTTTCCCCCTCTACACCAAACCTCTTAGCCAAAAAATAGAAGATCCACAAGCTCACAACTGCGAGGCGTTGTGAGCTTGTAGATCTTCTATGTTTGGCTACATCTCTCAGAATATGGACACTATAGGGTTCAAGTGGTTAATGTAAAAATATCACTCAAAGATTTGGCAGACCCCCTGGCCTGTAGTAGCTCTGAGGACCCCCTAGGGGTCCTTGACCCCCTGTTGAAGACCCCTGCTGTATATTTTATAGTCAGACAGTCAGTCAAGTGCGTAGCCTGTCTCTTCAAGTGACAACAAGAAGTCTCCCTCACAACAACACACACAACACAACACAACACAACACAACACAACACAACACCTGTCACTGTTAACAGGTAGACTACAGTAGACGTGTGTGTGTGTGTGTGCGCGCGTGACAGACACATAACTGTCTCCTCCTCCAGTCCTCCTACATATATAATAATAATAGTCCACTTTAGCTCAAGCAGAAAGATTTTAATGCCAGTTAAACATGCTCAGGAAGAAGAGGATGGGAAACCCAACTCCAACAAGTCTCCGATAATATTATATGATAGCCTGTATAGAATAGATAGATACATCCATGTCAGACATTATAAATATATCAACTCACACTGACAGCGACATGCTCATTGAACTATAGTTGTGTGTGACACACAGACTAGGACACACACTATGAAGAGTGGATAAAAACACTCTCTTTTTGGTGGCTGCCTTGCCTTCTCTGACTGGTCCAAAAAGGGGCGTCAAACTACAAAAAAAATAATAGGAAAACAAACCCACACACACTAGCAGCGCTAGAATGGATATTTTGTGACGCAAAAAACACCCTAAAACAACAACTCAACGATCTGATCACATGCATTAATAATAATAGTAATAACTCACTGTGTTATTGTATAGTGATGATTGATCCTGGATACTGTATCATATCCACATCCACCCACCGTTGCAGCAGCAGCTCTGTTTTCATTGCAGTAGCGGTGGATACACTGTAGCAGCATAGCAGGCAGTGCACAGTGCGCTGCACGCACACACACACCCAGAGTCACACTCAACAGTGCATAGCAGCCAGTGCACTCACTCACACATACATTACATACACAAACGCACACGCACACGCACACACATAGATAGTCACACTCTCACTGTGTGGATCTGTGTGTGTCTCTTTAGTAGTTGACCAGTAGAGGTGGGATGTTGGCGAACGAATCGAGTCTTTTGAACGGCTCTTTGAAATGAACGATGGGATCCGGTTCGCAGTAGGGAGCCGTTCCTTTTTCTTTCTTTTTTTTTTATTCTTTCTTTTTTTGACGAGGGGGTCAATTCTTTACTTAAAGGAGCTATGTCAACTTTTTCTTGAAAGACGGATGCTGAAATAAAAATAATGTTTCGAAAATATTTTATAAAAAGCTTCATGTGTTTCTATTCAAAAAAATCGCACTCGTGTGAACTGAGTGGTGGAGGCTGCATGTGTGTGTGTGTGTGTGTGTGTGTGTGTGTGTGTGTGTGTGTGTGCGTGCGTGCGTGCGTGCGTGCGTGTGTGAATGTGAGTGTGAGTGTGCCTGGCCTGGCCTGAACAACAGTGCCCCTCCCTTAACATGTGTGGTCAGAAAAGGTATTGCAGGCTACATACAGACAGACAGACAGACAGACAGACACGCATACCCACACACACGGCGTCGGCCACGTATAGGAGACAGTGTGACCACCGCTCGCTCAATGACCACAAAAAGTGTAAAATAATGATAAAATAATCATTTTGGCCATTGTCAGGCTGACTTTGTTTATATCCCTTATCAATCCATATAAAAGAATAGAAGAGGGATGTAGCAATACTGTACTTAAAATACCAATAGGCTAGTAGTAAAGTACTCATTATGCCCAATGTCCCATTTCACAGGTTTTCCAATGAATAAAATGTAGAAAAATAAATTTAAAATAGCAGATCTACAAGTGAGTTGTAGATCGGCTTTTTTCAAATGGCGGAAATGTATATATGGCCTAAATGTATAGGGTTGAAGTGATTTGTTATTATAATCAAAATCTACAAAGTAACTAACTATTAACTAAAATGAGTCTTTTTGAACGGCTCTTTGAAATGAACGGATCCCAGAGATCTGGCTCTCTTCAAAGAGCCATAAATCCCATCTCTATGACAAGCCGCCGCAACACTCAACGCCAAGCAACAGTTCCTGAGCGACAGCCAAGATGGACCAATGAATGAGAAGAAACCCCGCAGGAAGCTCCGCCTCCTTCTTTATTTGAGCCAATGAGAAGGCTGGAGAGAGAGAGAAGGAGGACGCACTACTTGGTGGTGCAATGATTCGTCGTACGGCGGTGTTGCTGCTGCCTTGGCCGAAAATAGCCGATCTTGCAAGTTCACACACAGCTCACAGATGATCGGCTATCTTCGGTATATCACAATTAACCTTGAGAGAGCGTTTCACATGTACTTAAAAGTACCAAAAGTAAAAGTACAAAATGTTTGAAAATAGCCGATCTACAAGCTCACAACGCATCGTGAATTCGTGATGTGACTTGTTGTGAGCTTGTAGATCGACTATTTTCAAACAGCCATAGGTATAAAATAGGGCAAATGTGGTTAATGTATGTTTTGGAATATTCCATTTTATATCTGCAAAGTAACTAGTAGGTCTACCAATGTTTTCAAATAGATGTAGTGGAGTAAAAGCTGGTACAATGTTTGGCTCCGAGATGTAGTGGAGTAGAAGTAAAAGTAGCCTACTGGAAATTGGAAATACCGGTAATCAAGTAAAGTAGGCTACAAATACCTCAAAATTCCAGCAAGAGCCGTTGGCCGCCGCGTCCACGTCCATGGACGCGTCCATGGACGTGGACGCGGCGGCCAGCGGCTGTCTCTCCAAAATTGTACTTAAAGTGTTAGTTCACCTATTTTTGACATAAAGCTGTGTGAAATACCATTCAAATAGTGGTTACAAATGTATTAATTCATTACAAGAGTCCCGTGGTCAGAGTTCTGGTCAGTTTTAGATGAATATAAAGTAGTTCTGGTGATTTGGCAGGGGATCATGGCCCAATCATTAAAAATAGATGAATCCACAAAACAAGGTGCTTTGCAGGCAGGCGGCAGCTGATCAGAACGAAACCTCGCTCTATATGGTAGAAATAGGCCAACAATACAAATTACGCTAGTTTTGTGGATTAATCAATTTTCAATGATTGGGCCACGCCAAATGGCCCCCACCCCATTGGAACTAAACTACTTAATATTCATTAGAAACTGACCAGAACTCTGACCACGGGACTCTGGTAATCAATTAATACATTTTTACCCACTGTTTTAATTATTAGTAGGCTATTTCACACAGCGTCAAAAATAGGTGAACTAACACTTTAAGTACAGTACTTGAGTAAATGTACTTATAGTTACTTTACACCACTGACTGGTGACCGAATGTTTTTTTTTTTTTTTTTTTTTTTAAGGTGTTTTTACATTATACAAGAAAAACATTTCCTGATTTGGAGTTTGTCTCCAAACTTCAAAGTTCCTTAAAAAAATGACATTGTGCTGCCATCTAGTGGTTTTTCTAGTGTATGTTTTCTCATGTCAATGAGTCCTTTGAATTGAATTGAATTGAATTGGTTTGTGCCCTGCATAATGAAGGCATTTGTCATTCACCTGTCACTGTAATAATTATTATGTTCTAAACTTTTAGAAATATTTAACTTCATGTTCATAAGTCATTATTGGTGTCAAAAGGGCTTGGACTCCCTGCATTTGGGAACAAATGTTTAATATAAGATTACTTCATCGATACATTTAATGTATAACTGTTTGACTGTCTCAGTGACTGATTAAAACTCAATTTTCTAATTATCTTTTAGGCCCCGCCACCCCACTTTAGCCAGGATGGGCACACAGACACGAAGACACAAGTTGTAACGCGTGTGTCGGTCAAGATAGCACATACTAGACATCTATAATTAACAGTAGGCCTATTTAATCTTCAACCGTAATAGTCAGAGGGAAATATAGCTAAGTATATGAAGGGCCAGATGGTTAGCTCAGCCGCCCGGGCACCTATGATGCCGCGACAGCATGGCAGCAGCATGTTGCGGGTCGAGTACCGATCCCAACGACCTTTGCCACACGTCACCCCCACACCTCTCTCCACATTTCCTGTCAGTCTGGTCTTCATCTATCAAAATGAAAGCAGAAAAAAAGCCCAAACACATCTTAAAAAAAGGAAATATAGCATATGAGGGGCCTTGTCCTCTATAGGCTGAGGGGCCCACATAATAGTGTATTTCAGAGTTAAGCTAGATTTGAATAAATTGTGGATGAGCCTTGTAGCCCAGGGCTCATGGTGAAAAAAGAAGTCTGAAAATCATTGAAGATCATGTTCTACATGTCGTCCGTCGGCACCTATAGTCGCCACATTTTGTGTTACTTTCACTTCATTGGCTGGCCCCATAGCCATATTTGGTAATTCACGTTACTTTCTTCCGTATTTAGGTCCGAATTGTGAACTTTTGTCATTTCTTCTTGTTCAAATATTATTAGTAGCCAAATAAGAGGACATATTAACATACCCCTAGAAGGCCATATGAGCCATATGGAGATCCATGATAATAATAGATAGTACTGACATCATAGACAGGCTCTCATGTATTACAGTACTAGTGGTAGGCTGAGGGGCCCACATAGTCAATTTCAGAGTTAAGCTAGATTTTCATAAACTGACGATGAGCCTTGTAGCCCAGGGCTCATGGTAAAAAAAAAAAAGGTTTGAAAATCATTGAATTCTAACATAAATAAATATAGCCTCTTTCAGGGCAAAGCTATGTGTAAGGGCAAAGTGATTTATTACTCAAATATGGAGTCATATGTTTGTTTGTTTGTTTGTTTGTTTGAGTGGCGAGCCCAGCGAGACATTGTTCCATCTGTCATTCAATCAGTATCAGTAAGCCATCACCGTAGAAGCCTGGCTACTAGGGATGGGATGATATGAAGATTTCATGCCACGATTATTTGTGATCAAATAAATTCCGATTTACGATATTATCACGATAATCTAAATATCCCCAACATCCATTATCTTGGATCAGAACATTTGCATATAAATATAGCAGATCTAGATATCGTTGTTGTCGGGTGAAAACCTTGTATGTCCAAAACCGTTCGTTTTGCATTTATCATTTTAACTAGACCAGGTCAACCTGGTTGTGCCAGACCCCCTGTCTGTCATCATCATTTATGACATCATGCCTTTTGTAGGCATGTCATCATCATGTCATCATCATATATACCCTTTATATAGAAAACCCGGACAGACCGACATTTGCTTATGTAGGCCTACCCATTTCATGGGTCTGGCAAAAATGATTCAAACTAGTGAAAACAGCCGATCTACAAGCACACAACGCCTCGCACCGCGAGGCGTTGTGTGCTTCTAGATCTGCTGTTTTCACTTCTTTTGGGCAACGGCCTTGTATGATGAAGCAAGGCTTTACTTTGCGAAAGAACATACAAATTTGAAACTTGGAGATACAAGGTTTCCACACGACAACGACGATATGCTTCTCCAATACGATTATTGTGAGTGTTTTTTTTTGTCACGATAAACGATAATAACGATTATCGTCCCATTCCTACATCGTAGTAGCTGCTCCTTCAGTTCAAGCCTAAAACATGCATCAGAATGTCTTGGTTTCTCTAGGGTTATTCCTATCAGGTCGCAGACCTGTTCTACATATCGTCCGTCGGCACCTAGTCGCCACAGCTTGATTTCTCATCACGCGTTACTTTCACCTCATTGTCTGGCCCCGTATCCATATTTGGTAATTCACGTTACTTTCTTCCATATTTGGGAGGTCCAAAGGGCGACCTGATTTGTCATGACCTTTGTCATTGCGACCGAAGGTCGCAGTATACCATGAGAAATGTCGTAGCTTGTCCGTCAGTACAGGAAGTGATGTCATCAAACCCTGGATATCCATACTGTCACTGTGACATCACTTCCTGTTCCACTTTCTGATGTCATCAATCCCAGGCCCTAACTGGCCCAAAAGCCTGCTTTACTCTGATTTACACCCTATCTTACGTTAATATTAAGTCCATATATGTATATGGATATATAAATAAAGGACCCCTTATGCCCATAGATGGAGATCCCCAGGCATCAAACCCAGGCCCTAACTCACGAAGGCCCTGCTTACAGTATATGTCCATATACAGTATGGGCATTCCCAGATGATGCTCTGTTAGGGTACCCCTTATGCCCATATATGGAGATCCCCAGGCATCAAACCCAGGCCCTAACTCGCCAAGGCCCTGCTTGGTTTTACTAATTAACATACACATGTTATACCTAAGGACATTATTAAGGATATGATGTTATCAATATTAAGGACATATCTGGGAATGCCCATGTTTTGTTATGCCCATACTGTATATGGGCATGTTTTGACATAACATTGTTGACTATCATGCAGGGCCAGGTCTCCATATGAGTAACTGGTCCCATATACATCCCTGGCCAGATGGCCAAGAATTGTTCAAATATTATTAGTAGCCAAATCAGACCAATAAATGAACCAAAGGACATAATATACCCCTAAAGGCAATATTATATGAGCCATAATATGGAGATCCATGATATCACCAATAGATGTCATAGTACTGACATCATAGACAGGCTCTCATGTATTACAGTACTAGTGGTACCACACCAAGTGCTCAGACTGACAACAGCTGCAACAGGTAGTTCACCAGCTATGTTCATTAGAATATAGTCAATGTACATACACATTGTGTCCAATCACACAGATTAGAATCGGGTCGACGGCAGGTTAGAGCTAAAGGAAGGCGAGGCGACGCAGGTTCTCCGTTTTCTCCTCTAAGAGATGGAGCGTTCCGGGGATTCACCGTTTGTCTCCAGCGTGGACCTCGGGAAGCACTGCACCTGCAACCTGCACCAAGAGGACGGTGACGAGACCAAGAGGAACAACAACGCGGCGTCTCCGACTCGAGTTTCATCTCCGACCTCGGGAGGCTCGCAGCGGGAGGACGAATTAGAGATGCTCGCTGAGGCCCTGAAGGAGGCCAATGACAAGAATGCCAGGCAGAGCCTGGAGATCGGCGCGCTCAGGCAGAGCCTCAACGAGCTGCAGCTGGCCAACAGGAAGAGGGACCGCGAGAAGAGGAGCATGAACGTGGGGAGGCTGCTTGGCTGGAAGAAATAGCGTGGGCAGGTTTCTCTTCTGGCCAAGACTCGCCGTCTCTAGTTTACTTCCCGTCACGTGCAGAGAATGTTAGGCTGACATTCCAAAAAAGTGCCTTTTGGTGGAAATAGCCGACCTCCAACCTTGGAGGTCGGCTATTTTCGGTGCTTGATACCACACTGAACTATAGCATAACCAAGTGAATACTGGAGATGTGGCGTAACGGCATGGAGGGGAATTCTTTCAACAAAAGATGCTCCATTCAAGTTCAGGAGAGTTTGAAGGCAGCATTCTCTTGAATGCTGAATGCTGCCTTCAGGTATGGCATGGAAAGAGGGAATTTGCATTTCATTCACCATGGTAAAAACTGCATTCATGGTCTGGAGAGGGCACTTTTTACAGACGGATAAAAGAGCAGGGGCTCAAGCCCCTTTGATGACTATGTGTGCACGTGCCTGCTTCTATCTGTGTAAAGTACTCTAGGTGGACATGGAAGCAGGTTGGAGTCTATTCATTCCAATGGGAGAGTGAACGTGAACACAGCTTCTGAACCATTCTTTTGCTCCACGGTTGCTGAACTAAAATATTGGGCCAGATCGTCAGGCTAATGAAGGCTTGGTTCCATTCTGGTCAAACAGAGTCAGGGTGCTCAGGGATATTGTGGCCTGTTGGCTCACTGGAAACACTTGTCTACTGCTGCACCAGTGGCTCTCAAAGTGTTTATGCGTGATGTAGCCAAACGTGATGCTTCTCAAACTTTTTCATTTCAAGGAAGGAAGGACCCCCCATTTTGATATGCATGAGGCCATGGACCCCCCATTTAATACAATACAATACCTTACAGGTCCATTTGGTTCCATTAGTACACTGTACACGGTATGAGCATGCATATTGAATGGCAAAGTGAGTTTAATGTTGTTTAACATTGTTTTAATGCAATCAGATAGGACTTTCTGTTTGGATGTAAGGGCTGTCAAGGCCAGAAAGTATCTTTTTGCCACACAGTAGGCGTTCCCCCTTAACTTCCGGGTCACACATACCCTCTATCGACCCCGAGCTGAGGTCAGCTTGCATGGTACCAGATTTGGCTACTTGGAGATCTTTGTTTCAAAAGCCTACCCCTATGTCTACCTACTCTGTGAAATCATCTGTGTTAATTTAACTCAGTGACAAATGGATCTGTAAACATGACCTTGTGAACCAGACTCTCCTGGAAAATCTACATTTACATGTAGATTTCTGGAGGAGGCTGATTTACGAGGCTACTGCAAACATCCCTTTGGTTCCATTTGTAATGACCCGTTTCCATTTGTAATGACCCGTTTCCATTTGTAACCTCCCCAAGGACCCCTAAGGGCCCCCGGACCAGACTTTGAGAACCAGTGACCAAGACACTTCATTCAGACTTCATCTTTGTTCGTCTCCTTCAGGAGTATTTCTGAATGCTTTCTCTTTTTTGGAGCTGTGTGGAACACAAGCTCCCTATACGTGGCCGTGTGTGTGTCCGTCCGTCCGTCCGTCCGTCCGTCCGTGTCTGTATGTAGCCTCAAAGTTTGGCACGCTACTCCTCCCACAGTTTTTGCACCACACACTCGCGCCATATGTCAAATCGACCGGCTTACTCGGGAATGGTGTGCTAGTAACTTGCTAAGAGAAAGGTTCTATAGTTTAATTGATATTAATTTATTAGTGAATTAATTTTCCCCATTGACTTATAATGGGAATTGCAAAAACTCACATTCAAGTATTTTTCTCTCGTAAACCATAGGAGCTACAGTTTCAAACCTCGGAGAGGAGATTCATAATGATTTTAAGAATGAATCCAAAAATAATTACATCACTCGGCCTCATAGTGGCGCTATAACGGCCCACTTTGCGTTTTGCCCCGTAACTCTTGAACCGTAGATCGGAAAATTAAAATTCTTTTTTCCCTGGATTCCTTGGGTCAAGACGCATCTCCCCATATAGGCCACGCCCATTTGCGCCAGGATAGATTTTCCGCCATCTTGAATTTTCTCCAAAACACACTTTTTGCACCTTTTCCTACATATTTTCTTCAAATGTCACACAAATCGGTACACATGATCCTGGGTGACCAGAGAGGTGCTACACACACACACACACACACACACACACACACACACACACACACACACACACACACACACACACACACAGCTCCACTTCGAACAGAGGTTCGATTTTTTTACCCCCTCACAAGCGCTGGAAGAACACTGCATGTCTATTCCCAGGTCCCCACCTTGTTGAAGAACACTGCATGTCTATTCCCAGGTCCCCACCTTGTTGAAGAACACTGCATATCTATTCCCAGGGCCCCACCTTGTTGAAGAACACTGCATGACTATTCCCAGGTCCCCACCTTGTTGAAGAACACTGCATGTCTATTCCCAGGTCCCCACCTTGTTGAAGAACACTGCATGTCTATTCCCATGCAGGTCCCCACCTTGTTGAAGAACACTGCATGTCTATTCCCAGGTCCCCACCTTGTTGAAGAACACTGCATGTCTATTCCCAGGTCCCCACCTTGTTGAAGAACACTGCATGTCTATTCCCAGGTCCCCACCTTGTTGAAGAACACTGCATGTCTATTCCCAGGTCCCCACCTTGTCGAATTAAACAAGGCGTTTGCTTCTCTTGAAATGTCAGGGAAATACTAACTATTAATGTGAGAATAGCTGAGACGTATGCACATGAGCTTGTATACCTGCTATTTTTTGAAGCAGTGAAAGCCACTTCCAAGGAGTGGCTTTGTCTGTCCGTACATGTTTTTTTGAGGATTCCCATAGATTCTCAAGGAATGAGAATGTATGTCCCTTGTACCTGTTTTTTTTTGCATTCCCATAGATTCTCAAGGAGTGAGAATGTCTGTCCCGTACATGTCCCGTACATGCAGAATTGAGGCTTGGTCAAGCTTCACATGACAATTTGGCCCTCCAGACAAAATCATTCATTCAGAATTCATAAAAGTATAAAACTAAAGCACATAGAAAGTATAGATCTAGAACACAGAATGTATAGATCTGGAACACTGATTTCAAAGCTCTAGTACACATAGAATAAAAATTCACCGATTCACTTCGAACCGAGGTTTGATTTTCTAAATAATTAAGGCCACCTCCACCTTGGGCCCTATAACTCAGTCCCACTTTTTCCCCCTTGTGACGCCCCTGGACGTATGTCTCTTGAAATGTTTATTTTGTCTATTTCAGGTCATGTCTGACGCTATGTTCTCATCAAACAGATGAGAACTTTGGGAGAGTTCGTAAAGGGAGAGTTGGGAGAGTTCGTAAAGGGCTCTAGAGCTCTGTTTCCCAAGCACTGGGTCGGGACCCATTTGTGGGTCACGGACACATTGTTATGGGTCTCTTACTCTTTGTTTCTTACATTTAGTTGTTTCATTATTATTAGCCCTATTCAAAATATTTCCATGAATTTTTGTGATGAATTAAAAACACAATGTTTTTTTTCTGTAATTTCATAAAGAAATCAAAGAAACATCTAAGAAATGCCATACATTAGAACACAAATGTAGTGAAAATAGCAGATCTACAAGCTCACAACGTGTCGCAAATGTGAGCTTGTAGATCTGCTGTTTTCACTAGTTTGGGTCCCAGGGCAAACGTCTAATCTCTCTTTTGGGTCACGAGCTAAAACGTTTGGGAACCACAGCTCTAGAGCGGAGGCTTGGTAACCTTGTATTTTTGTATTTTTGTGAAGACGGCTTCTGAACCATTCTTTAGCTCCACGGTCTCTTTAGCTCCACGGTCACTGAACTAAAACATTGGACCCGATCGTCACAACCTGGTATTGTTGTAGGTGACATGTTTCCAGTTCGATCCCAGGCTCTCCCACAACTAGTGTCTATAAGTGTCCTTGCACTGCAGGACACCTAACCCCTGATTGCTCCCGATGAGTCGGTTATTGGTGCCTTGCATGATTTGCACACATAGAGTATATACAGTGTGTTTTATATTTTTTGAGCGGTGCAAACCGCTCCTATAAGTGGCTGTGCGTGTGTCCGTAGCCTTTTTCTTCAGCGTTTTGCCATAGTAATATGTGTGTGCGTAGCATCATGTTTGTCTAGTGATGTCATATGTCGTATGTCTGTAGCCTTATTCCTCAGCTTTTTGCCATAGCAAAATGTGTGTGTGTGTCCGTAGCTGTGCGTGTGTCCGTAGCCTTTTTCCTCAGCGTTTTGCCATAGTAAAATGTGTGTGCGTAGCATCATGTTTGTCTAGTGATGTCATATGTCGTATGTCTGTAGCCTTTTCCCTCAGCGTTTTGCCATAGCAAAATGTGTGTGTGTAGCATAGCCTGTACATCCTAGACTTAAATCCTTGTCTGAAGAAGTTATGCAAGCATGACCACCGCTCACTTCACATTGGGTGTGATTTTTTAAATGTTTAACTTGAACTCCGCCTTGCAGGCAGAAGACCGGGGCCAGAGATCCTTATGAACACTGCCAACAGGCCAAGGAAGGCCAGAGCTTCTTTGACAAGTATTGATTCAGCATCTGTTTGGTCAATTGGACTGTGGAAGAAACACGCACGCACGCTGATGGCTGAGTGGTTAGTTGCGACCGTTAGGTCGCAGTTTAGTATCAAAACCTCCACCGGCCGTCCGTCCGTCCGTCTGTCGGTCGGTCACACGTCACACGTCACACCTTTGTTTGTGTACGGTGTGATGTCATACTGATGTCAGCAGTGTGATGTCATACTGATGTCAGCAGCTATGTCTCTATATATGGAGTTATATGTTGTTCGTGTCCAAATATGGGGCTTGTGAGGTCAGACTTAGTGAGATTCGTCGGTTATCTCCATATATGGAGGGAGAACCAGCTTATGAGCCGATGAGTTGTGTCAGAGTCGAGATCCTGCTTGCATCTAATCTGTTGGTAGGTAATGCCGGTCTTATATAAGGGTCATTTGTGTACGGTGTGATGTCATACTGATGTCAGCAGTGTGATGTCATACTGATGTCAGCAGCTATGTCTCTATATATGGAGTTATATGTTGTTCGTGTCCAAATATGGGGCTTGTGAGGTCAGACTTAGTGAGATTCGTCGGTTATATTTGTGGAGATAAGCGACCAACTGCTCCAGCTATCACTGCTCCCCCCCCCCCCACCCCCCCCGCGCTCCTTGTGGGCTGCACTGGGTTCAGCTGGGTTAAGCTGAAAAAAAGCCGCTGGGTTGGTCTGCGATATCTGAATTTCCCTCGCGGGAGGAGTAGGTAACTATCACAACCTAGATCCTCCTATTTGGTGCAGGATTCTCAATAGCCTTGTTACTCTCACAGCATTAAGTCTGAGGGTAGGCCTACAAGTCTTGGTGTCTGAATTTGACACCCTTCCTTCATCTCAGAGATATTGCAACGCTGCTTTCATTTTTATCTCAGCAGCAAGCTGAGACTGACTTCAACATCCTCCTACTTGTGTTTTCAAAGCATTAAATGGACTGGGATTAGCTTATCTCATTGACTCTCTACAAATTAGGGCATTAACGAAAAAGTCCACAAGTCGACTTTTGCCCTGCTACAAATATACACAAGAGTACTTACATCTAAAGGTTATAATCAAACCCCAGAAGAAAATTTGTGCTGCTGCCTTCATCAACTAGACTGCACTCTGTCGAGGTGCCAACTTGCATGCACTCATATATATATATATATATACATATATATGGCCTACTTGTGCGTCAGCAGAGCATGCAAGTGCTGTTCGGTGCTGTCTGTATGTAGGCCCACTGTATGTGGGAGGGCAAGTTGTCACTCTGCCGAGGTGCCAACTTGCACCTCGTTATTTATATCAGGTTGCACTTGTTGTTGGTGACGTCACCAAGTTGGCCATCTGGCTGGCTAGCCATCGTTGAATCAAAGAAAAGGGAAAACAGCGCCCTCTGTGTTTTATTCATTCGATAGAAGTCTGTTCTTGAGAGATTACCAAATTGGTGACGTCACCCTGTGTTTTTTCAAAGGTTTTCCCATTGGATGACGTGAACACAGACGCACGGGACGCACATCACAGAAACGTACACCCAACGCAGGACTTGCGCACTCTGCTGGCGCAAGTAACTATCTAACTATAAACTAGAAATACTGTTCCTACGAAACAGTGTGGGCTCGCATGGAACACCATGTATGGGCACAAAGATCTACCCTTTGGCTGCTCCTCATTGGCTAAGGGCCCTGCCTTTGTACTGTTGGTAATTTCATTTTTTTTTAGAATAACCTTGGTCTATAAAGTTTTGTTATATTGTATTGTTATTTATATCAGGTTGCACTTGTTGAGGAGAATAAACTTGAGCCTATAACGATTTGGTATAACATACTGGTCTCGCCTTTCAGCAAGCCCACAATTAGGGAAACCTCTGTCTGTCCGTCCGTCCGTCCGTCCGTCCGTCCGTCCGTCCGTAAGTCCGTCTCTGTGTGTGTCTGCACTGACGTCATCTTATGGGAAAACCCTTGGGAAAACACATCAATCGGGTGATGACGTCATCATCATCACCATAAAAGCCAATAAGGCACCAGCATTCTTGGTGACGTCACCATCAATAAGTGCGACCTGATGAACGTGAAGGGTGATGTCATAATATTGAGGCATGCAGTATATGGGCCATGAGAGGGGCCGTCTATGCCTATCTACAAGCATGCAGATCTGCTATTTTCACAATAGAACCATCTTATACAAAATGTAATGCCTCAACTCTTAGTACTCGTCAGGGTGGGAGGGGGATCCCCAGTTCAAATATGATTATTTTGGGGGCCTGAAAAGGTTGAGAACCACTGCTCTATTGAGACATTTAGATCGTGTCAAAGGCCATGTCTCACCTATAGACACAGGATCTGACACAAATGTATCCCCTGAGAAAGCAGGCAGGCTCTATTAGCTCAATGGTAAAAAAAAAAAAAGGAATGCTGCACTTGGGCAGTAAAGCATGCAGTTGAAAGCCCATTTGTTCCGTCTTGTATTGTGTGCCAGGCCCGATAATCCCGAGATTATTTCAATGTCTTTCCCTGCCAGGCCCAATAATCCCGAGAAGAGATTTTTTTTTCAAAAAAAATGTTTGACCCCAAAAAATGTAGTAGGTATGATAGCAATCGCGAAATTGCATGTTTAACCCCCATAGCAACCCCATCTTTCAAACATGGCAGCCATCTTTGTTTACATTTTAGGAAAACATAATGGCTGCTATCTCATGAATGCCTGAACGGATTTCCATTCGGATTTTTTTGTTTGAAAGCTGTGAGCAATGTGGACACACGTGGTGCATTATCTAGGCATGGGTGTGCATGATCCGTGCACTATGAATGAATTACATGGAAGTCTATGGAGACTAGAGGCAAATGAGAGTACGAAGGTATTGTTAAATGGCAGGGAATGTGTTGGTATCTTATGGGGTGATTCTATTGTATTGAACAATTGTATCTTTGTTCTTGTTGCAATGTATTAAATTGCTCCTCTGTTTGCACTATTTTTCATCACCTTGTGTTGTTGATCTGTTTTTTAATCAGCTTTTAATTCTCTTTTTCTGTACCAGCACAGCACTTTGAGCAGCATCATGTATGAAAATGTACATAAACATTTTGCTGATTCATACAATGAATGCTTGTTAAAAAACCCAATAAACAAATGTTTTAAATAAATGTATATATAAAACAATAAGTATATTCAAATGAAGTTCTTTATCATTGTCTTTTTAGCCCCTTTCCTCTCTTCTTCATAATAGTTTGTTCTTAATCTTGACAATGCCATGTTACATTAAGTATTTAAAAAAATTAATGCTCAGTTGAAAGTGATGTTTTAACAACTCCCACAGACCTTCCTGTCCCAGCTGCCATGAGGGGAAGACAAATGGAAGAATTGTGAAGCCAAAGTTATGACAAAGAAATAAGATTCACATAAACTTTATAGTCAAATCAGTGTGTGTCAACGGTGCATAATAGTACTTAAGTAAATGTACTTAGTTACTGTACACCACTGCAAAGGACCCCAATGTAAACAAGCCATGGTGCTTTATTGGGTTTAAATCCTATAAACCTTGTATCTGAACTGGAACTATCCTGTACTTTCAATCAATCAATCAATCAATCAATCAATCAATCAATCGATCAATGTACTGTAGCGGTGGTGGAACAAATAGCTGCGACTCAGATTTGTAAGTCCCATATTCAAAACAAGTATTGGTTTCAAAGTAAGCTATAGTGACCATGAATGCGGATTTATTATTCATCGGATGCAGATTCTTCATCATTAACAACTTAAGCACTAATTTATATATTTGTTATATTTGATCAATTGTGACTATATAATATAGGCCAGTGCCTGAAAAATAATTTGATTCAAGTTTGATCAAAAAGTCGAATAGTCGATCAATTGCCAGAGTAGAGTGAACACCTTGTTATAGAACTAACTTATAGCACTGAATTTGAAACCAATATTTATTATTTTAATAGGTGGTTGCTGAGAAAAGTGATGCTTTGGTCAAAGAACTTCAGGCGGATATAGTGATGAACAAACAATAAATTTGTTTTCACAAGTTTTATTTTTCATACACAAGGTAACAAAAAAATCAGTTCACCATAATTCTCTGTTCAAGTATTAGATTACAACCACCAATTTCTTTTTAAAATACAAAGCCAGCTCTGCAACTAAAAACATGATCTAATCTAATCTGTATTACAGTAGAGATGAATGCCATTATATTTCATTGCAGTGTTGAGGAAGTATTTAAAAATACATACAGTAGGCCAACATACTAGTTACCATGCAATGCATGCATCATTCAAAAGTAATATTACGTTATAATATTAGCATCTGTGATTGGAATATACAGCATATTACGTATTATTTTTTATTTTTTTATTTTTTTTAACTTTTTATTTATTTCGAACAACAAACTGCCAAGCAGGAAACCACATTCAGCAAAAACCTGAAAGGGACATGAACAAACAATAACAAAAAAAAAAGAAACAAAAACAAAACGAAAACAACAACAACACGGGGGGGGGGGGGGGGGGGGACACTATTCACTCTTATACAAATACCATTTTTCCCATCGCTTTTCGTAAGTCTCTGCTTTGGTCCTCAGGTTATACGTAATTTTTTCCATGAGGCTGATTTCTTCCACAATGTCCAACCAATGTTCCTCACTAGGAGGGGCCGCTTTCAACCACCTTCTTGTGATTGCTTTTTTAGCCGCCAGTGTCAGGATTTTAAACAGGTGAATGTCCTCTTCTCCAACTGTGTCTTCGGGTATCAGGCCAAGATATAATACCGTGGGGTCCTTAATGATCTTATAACCCATGATTTTCTCCAATATACTTAGAACACTGTCCCAGAATGTCTGTATTTTCTTACATGACCAAAATATATGTGAGTGATCGGCATTCAAGTGGCCACATTGTCTCCAACAATATTGCGGCATTCCTAATTGTTTACTTTTGATTTTTGGTGTAATAAAAAAGCGTAACACATTTTTCCACCCGAATTCCCTCCAACCTTTAGAGCTAGTTGAGGACTGTTGTGTTTCACAAATGGAATGCCAATCACTCTCAGACAGTTCAACATTGAGTTCAGATTCCCACTTCAATTTTATATACAGTGTATTTCCTCCATGCTGACTCTGCAATCCTCTATACAGTTTAGAAACAATCCTTGAGGGTGTTTGTTTATATGCGCTCGTTAATACCTGGATTACTTCATTACCCTCAGCTGATAGGTATTTTTTAATTTCTGTATCATAGAAATGCCTTAGCTGCAGGTATCTGAATAAATCGCCATTTTCTAAACCAAACTCCCTCTTAAGTTGTTCAAAAGATTTGAAGTGTTGTCCCTTTATAAGTGTACATACAGCTGTCATTCCGTTATCCCTCCATCTTTCATAGGTCTTATCAAGCTCACCAGGTTTGAATTTTGATGTCTGAGATGGCCATATCAGAAGTTTATTATCACCTGACATTTTGTATTTTTTAACCACCTCGTGCCATACTCCCAGTGTCTCCTTTACAATAGAGTTGTTACCCTTGTATTCCTTTCCACTTAAACAGGCTTGGGGGAGAGCCCGACGCACCTCAATGTCCTTCCACCGAGCTATATACGTAGGGGAGCACCAATATACTATGTATCTCAATTGTGCCGCATAATAGTATTCTTTAAGATTTGGCAACGCTAGTCCCCCATTTCCCTTGTCCAGTTGGAGAGTCTTGAGTCTCACTCTGGGTCGAGCTCCCGCCCAGATGAACCGTGAAATCAACCTATTCCAAGCTAAAAACTGTGTCTCTGGTATCTTAACCGGGAGTGACAAGAAAAGATACAGCAGTCTTGGTAGAAGGTTCATTTTAACCGCCTCAATTCTTGAACTAAAGTCTAATATTAATGTTGACCATTTTGCCACGTCCCTCTTTATTTTTTCATTTATTATATTGTAATTTGTTTCATAGAGTCTGTCAGCCTCCTGGGTGATTAGTATGCCCAAATATTTTATTGATTTAGCTTTCCAGTTGAGCTTAAATTTGGATCTAATTTCTTTGTTTGGTACGTAGTTGAGCGGTAAGACCTGCGTTTTTGATACATTCAATTTATACCCAGACATCCCTCCATATTCTTCCATGATCTTCATTAATTTGGGAAGTGTTCTATTTGGATTCTGGAGGTATGTGATTAAATCATCCGCGAAAAGTCTGATTTTATGTTCATCTCCTGCAATAGTGATCCCTATCAACTCCTCATTTTCTCTAATAGCTTGAGCGAGTGGCTCTATGAACATCGCAAAGAGGGCGGGGCTTAAGCAGCAGCCTTGGCGAGTCCCTTTGAACAGCTTAAAACTGTTCGTCAGATGTCCATTAATCTTTATTCTGGCTATAGGGTCTGTATACAATGCCTTAATGCACTTTATAAATTGGACGTCAAACCCCAATCTTTCTAATACTTCATATAAGAACCTCCAAGACACGTTATCATAAGCCTGCCTCGCGTCCCAACTGAACAGTGCAGCATTTATATTGTGGTTGTTTATATGCTCTATGATATGTAGAGTGCGCCTGATGTTATCCTGCGTCTGGCGTCCAAGCACAAACCCTGCCTGGTCTTCTGACAGAAGATCAATTAAGTATGGCCCTAGTCTATTAGTAATTATAGACGTAAATAGTTTGTAGTCCACATTTAGAACTGATATGGGACGGTAGGACTCACATAGCTCCTTATCCTTCCCTTCTTTTGGAATTATTGAGATTATTGCCTCCTTCCAAGAAGGTGGGGCCACAGCCTCTTTTAGTGTCCAATTGAATGATTTTAATAGGATCGGGGACAGCTCTTCCTTAAACTTTTTATACCATTCATTTGGATAGCCGTCGCTTCCCGGACTCTTGTTCGTTTTCAGCCGGCTTATGGCACTGTCTAACTCATCCTCTGTAATAGTAGCAATTAGCGAGGCATTTTGCACCTTGCCTATTGAGGGGAGATCCAATTCTGACAAAAAGTGTTGTATTTTTCCCTCATCTTCCTCCTCAGGCTGTGAATATAACTTCTCGTAGTAGTCTTTAAAAATATTATGGATTTCTTCTGGTTGATGTTTTAATGTGTTTGTTGAAGGTTCTCTAATTTTGTGTATTGAATTTGTGATTTGTTGCGTCCTAAGTCGCCTTGCGAGAACTCTTGTTGCCTTTGGACCTGATTCATAAAACGTTTGTTTTGTAAACCTCAATTTCTTTTCAATTTCATCATTCATTATGCTTTCTATTTGCTTTCTTACATCTTTGATCTGGTTCAATATTAATTCTTTATTTTCGTCTTGTGGTAATTGTTTCTCTAGCTTATCCAATTTTTTCTCTAGTTGATCATAATGCAATCTCCTCATCTTTTGTGAAAATGCCGTTCTAGATATTAACTTTCCTCTCATCACTGATTTAACCGTGTCCCACAAAATAGTTGGATCAACTTGCCCATTATTATTCTCATTTATACATTCACTGATTTCTTTCTTAATCTCTTCCACTACCGTTTTATTATTCAGGATTCCCGTGTTCAGCCTCCATATTGTGTTCCTTGGCCTGTTATTTAGGTGTAAGTTTAGATAGATAACATTATGATCTGAAATATCTGCTGTTCCTATCGAGCAGTCACTAACTCTGTGTCTGTCTATAGTATTCATAAGAAAGAGATCCAAACGGGAATGTACTTTGTATGTAGCTGAATAGTGAGTGAACTCTTTGTCTTGTGCATGAAAATCCCTCCAGACATCAATCAGGCCCAGTTCTTTGATCAGGATATTGAGGTCTTTCGACTTCCGAGATTTTTGTTTGTTTATACTGGTAGTGTCCCAATCATAATTTAGAATAGTATTAAAGTCTCCGCAACATATCAGAATCCCCTCACTTTCAGATACAATTGTATCAAAGAGTTGTTTGAAAAAAGTCCTATCACACTCAGGTGGTGCGTACACATTGACAAAAGTTACCAAAACATTTTCTATCCTACCCTTAATTATTATATATCTACCGTCATTATCCCTCCTTTCTTTAATCAACTCGAAATGTATAGAGTTAGATAACATTATGGCAACGCCTCTCCTTCTGCTATTTTTACATGAACTAAAATATGAATTTTTGAACCCAAATTTTTTCAACGTTTCATGCTCTTGTTTTGACATATGTGTCTCCTGTAAACACACAACTTGTATTTTATCTTTTTTCATTTTGGCTATGGCCCTACTTCTCTTCATCGGGTTACTCAGACCATTTACATTTAACGAAGCTATTTTTAGATTACGTGACCCCATCCTTTAAACCACAGCATCTGTATGGTATTATAGTGTCAAACTCCCCCACACACACACAACATAGATACATCTTGGGAAAAACACACATAAAAGGAAAAAACAAGATGAAATGAGAGAAAAGAAAAAGGAAAAACTTCCAAAAGGTAAAGAGGATCTCCTGCCTCTTACTTGACCCCGTTGGTGGGTCTAGGGTAAATCCTATCGCTAAGAGAGGGCCCTAAAAGGACAGTATATGGTTCACTAAAAGAAGCTAACCTCACCATCCAAACGAAAAAAGACCAACGTAAAAAACCTACGCTAATGAAACCATCTCTCACAACCAAAAAATTATGATTCAACCAATGCCCAAATTATTACTCTCTTTACAACCATAACCTATAAACCTCGGAGTGCAGCCACCCCATTATATGTTGTATTGTCATTTTTTACCCTTCTGCTGGGAATCTTCTCTGGGGGTGTCGTGTGCTCGTCCACTTTGGAAGCTCTGTAGTTTGGCCTTTGCTCTTGCCTTCGCTCTCCGGGCCGCCTCGCTCTCCTTCCCCTGGCGATCTCCCTCCTGCCGATCTGGGGTCCTCTGCCAAGAACCCAGTAGTTGTTTCAGCTCCATCCTGACGTCCCGGATCTCGACAGCAGGTGGCGCCTCCTCCACATTGTAGCCTCGTCTCTTCAGCTCCAAGCCAGCCTCCTCTGCGCTAGCATAAGTTTTGACTCCATTCTCCCAATGAATTCTCATGCTTGTATACGGTGTTTGGAAACGAGTGCCGCTTGTTTTTAAGGATTTTTTGATCCAAAGATAAGCCTTACGTTTCTTCATCACTTCAGGGGAATAGTCGTGGTCAAAGTACAGAGTCTTGTCATTCAGCTGGATCTTCTCCTTTTTGGATTGTTCCCAAGCAAGTTTCAGCACAAGTTCCTTTGTTGTGAACTCTAAGAAATTGACAATGATGGATCTTGGTGCGTTATTCGGGGGCGGACGCTGTGGCTTTGATCTGTGCGCTCGTTGAATTTTTAGCTCCAGTGTCTCTGGTAGCTGCAGCTTCTCGCGCAACAGTGCCTCCACAAACACAGGCATGGCTTGGTCTGCTAACCCCTCCTCAACGCAATTGAAAATGCGAATATTGCAGCGACGGGATCTTTGATTACCGTCATCTACCATGAGCTGCAGCTCCCTTTCTCTCTCCAAGCTGGCACACAGTTCCTCAGTCACCGCCTCCGCCCATCTCTCGATCCCCTCCACTCGAGTTTCCACTTCTTCCACGCGCACATTGAGGCTCTGTATATCTGAGCCTATTTTGTCGAGTCTGCCGTTGATTTCTTGGCCAAGTTGGTTGATTTCTTGTCTTAGGCCCCTATCAAACCCCGCGAGTTCAGTTTTTAACCCGGCAATCGCTTTTAGGATTTCAGCGTTGGACTCCATTGTTCCACACAGAGAAGACGCCGTGCGGCTGCCGCCGTTACACTAATCAGTCTTAAAGTCGTGTTTTAAAGTTGTTCAGGCACACCTCCGTTGGTTTTTCTTGGCCCTTGGTTAATCTCCTTCTCCCATTAATTTATTCCTTCGAGTGTGTAGTAATTATCGAGTCATTTTAGGGAGATATTATTGAAAATCTGAGAGAGTGGTTCCACACACGTCTGACTACTCCGACGCCATCTTGGTTCCCATTACGTATTATTTTTAGTAGTTATCTTATAGGCCATTCAAATTGGCTTAATTAATGAAATACATTATTAATTAGTATTTGTACTCAGTTATTCAACAGACCTATACCTTCTGTAATGTATAATGACATGATGACAAAAATCTTTCTGTTTTATGAAAATTCCACAGAACAAAGACAGCATGATCCTATAATGTCCTGGAATTGGAGTGGCGAGCAGGCGATGATGATGTTGTTTGTAGTCGCGTAGCCACGTAGTAGGAGTGGTCTCCTGTAGTAATATGACACCTCACAGTCACACCAAAAAACTAAACCAAATAAAACTAACCTAGCCCAACCCTACCCTTCTTTGTATATACTTACTGTTTGTTTAGACTTACTGTTTTCTTCTTTTTTGTTCTATCTTTTTTTTTCTTTACATATCTACTGCATAGTACTGTGTTCTATTCGTCTGTCATTCAATGTTATATGAGATACTTAAATGGTTTCCTGTGGAAATAAACTTAGTCTTTTCATGGATCTCCTTTTAGTAGACCTTGTACCAGTGAACTGTACCGTCATGAAACTGTACCTTTTCCTATGCAAACTTCTAATAAAGTCTTCAATCAATCAATCAAAACCAGATAGACAGCTCACTGTGAGTGGTGGAGGACTTGAACGGAGGCCTGGTTCTAAAGGTCAACCCATTCTTCTCCAACACCACCACACCACAAGATAGATAGATAGATACCTTTATTATCCCAAGGGGGGAAATCCGCACAGCAGTTTAAGGTTGCAACCATCTCCCCTGCAGCCCCAGCAAGGGGCCTGTGTGGACGACGGGGTGGAGGAGGTGGAGGTGGACGTAGGAAAGGAGAGAACCAGCTCCTCACCCAGGTTGGTTTCCCATGAGAATTCCAACTAAGACTGAACGCCCGGCCCGTACCACCGCGCAGGGATATCTGTACCCGTGAGAATCCATCGCCATGTAGGGGGATTTGGATGCCACCCGTGCCACCGTTGGGCAGAGACTTGGGTGTGCACCTATTTGGATACCTGCTGTGTGAAGATTGGCATGCTTGGTATGCAGATCTGGAAGCAGATCTGGACACTGGGCGTGCAGATCTGGACACTGGGCGCGTGTCCTGCTTGCACCACAAAGTTGTGTCCCTGTTGCGCCATGACGTCGTGCCCGCCACGCCACGCGCTGTCGTTGTTGTGTCCTCCTTGTTGCAGCATTATGTTGTGGCTTTGCGGCACGGTGTTGCATGGCTGCTGTTGCGGCAGCAGCTTTCTCAGTTTGGGGCCTTGCACTGCAACGTTGGGTCCTTGCACTGCAACGTTGGGTCCTTGCACTGCAGTGTTGGGTGCTTGCACTGCAATGCTGGGTCCTTGCACTGCAGTGGTGGGTGCTTGCACTGCAATGCTGGGTCTTTGCACTGCAGTGTTGGGTGCTTGCACTGCAATGCTGGGTCCTTGCACTGCAGTGGTGGGTCCTTGCACTGCAATGCTGGGTCTTTGCACTGCAATGCTGGGTCCTTGCACTGCAGTGTTGGGTGCTTGCACTGCAATGCTGGGTCCTTGCACTGCAGTGTTGGGTGCTTGCACTGCAATGCTGGGTCCTTGCACTGCAGTGTTGGGTGCTTGCACTGCAATGCTGGGTCCTTGCACTGCAGTGGTGGGTGCTTGCACTGCAATGCTGGGTCTTTGCACTGCAGTGTTGGGTGCTTGCACTGCAATGCTGGGTCCTTGCACTGCAGTGGTGGGTCCTTGCACTGCAATGCTGGGTCTTTGCACTGCAGTGTTGGGTCCTTGCACTGCAACGTTGGGGCCTTGCACTGCAATGTTGTAGTTAAGCACCACGGGTTTGTGTTCCTGCACTACAGTGTTGTCGTAGTCTTGCAGCAGCTTTCTCTTCTGCGCGTGAGACGGGAAGCCACCCGGCGACGCGCCGCCGCCGCCGCCGCCGCCGCCGCCGCCGCCGCTCTTGAAGACGCCGCCCACAAACATGCGCTCGCTCTCGGGGCTGATCTGCCAGTAGCCTCCTTTCCCGCTCTCGTCCTCCTTACAGACCTTCACGAAGCACTGGTTCACCGACAAGGTGTGGCGGACGGAGTTCTGCCAGGTGGTGCTCTTGGTGTTTCTGTAATAAGGGAAGTTGTCCTTCATCCACCTGTAGATGTTGGAGAGAGTCATCCTGGAGTGTTTGTCGTCCCGTATGGCCCTGTAGATGAGAGAGGCGTAGGAATGAGGAGGTCTGATGGAGGCATCGACCAGGTTCTCTGGGTGTAGAGGCATTGTGGAGGCTGCTGGCTCCACAGCCAGAGGGTGGTGTTGTAGAGGCATCCTGGTGACAGCTGTGTCACCAACCAGCGGACTCCTCTCCGGAACAGAGTATTTCCTCAGCCAGTTGAGACACGTTAAGCTGTCGTCTGTACTGCTGTGAACCCTGTCCGTTGTCCTAACATCACGGTCCTCGTCTGGGTAACCAGGCACAGATTTCTCCTCCTTAATCGTGGTTTCCATGTACATCATTCTGTAATATAAATCAGCAACAAAGGTTTCAGCTAAAACTGTAAATAATTGATAAGATGTGTCCTCTCCTTTGGGTCCTTTATGGAGAGTCTGAGAGTTGCTGATGGGATAATTCAGCAGTAGTCCGGGCTGTGTCTGCTTGTAGATCAACACAGTCTGTCTGGCTCCTGTTGACTCAGTGTCTCCCCTTTATAAACAGACCGCAGGCGTCACGTCACAGCGACGCACGTGACCCACGCACGTGGCTGTTGTTTGTTGATATCAACAAATGCAGCAGGAGGTTGCCATGGTTACCCAACACATGCGAAAACACGTCTCTTCAATTCAAATCGTAACACCACTGCTACACAGTGTAGCGTAGCCTACACTGCATGTGACGTCAACAACGCGGCTATTTAACCTACGTTATATGTAGAAGTACCAGTAAGACTCCCTAATCGGGAGATAAGCGACCGTTGGTCGCTTATCTCCACAAATATAACCAACGAATCTCACTAAGTCTGACCTCACAAGCCCCATATTTGGACACGAACATATAACTCCATATATAGAGACATAGCTGCTGACATCAGTATGACATCACACTGCTGACATCAGTATGACATCACACCGTACACAAATGACCCTTATATAAGACCGGCATTATCTACCGACAGATTAGATGCAAGCAGGATCTCGACTCTGACACAACTCATCGGCTCATAAGCTGGTTCTCCCTCCATACTGTATATGGAGATAACCGACGAATCTCACTAAGTCTGACCTCACAAGCCCCATATTTGGACACGAACAACATATAACTCCATATATAGAGACATAGCTGCTGACATCAGTATGACATCACACTGCTGACATCAGTATGACATCACACCGTACACAAACAAAGGTGTGACGTGTGACCGACCGACGGACGGACGGCCGGTGGAGGTTTTGATACTAAACTGCGACCTAACGGTCGCAATCAATACTGCAACGTGGAAGTAGGCCTACTCTGTTTCCAGCAAAAGTCCGGAATTCAAAATGTACTCGAGTAAAAGTACAAAAGTATTGCCATGGGGATAAAAATGTTCTTAAAGTACAAAAGAAAAATGACTTTTAGAACGTCCCATTTCAAGTTTTCAAACGTATTGTGAGCTTGTAGATTTATTACCTCGGCCGAAATGTTTAAATGAATGATTATGTATAAATTGACGCCCGTGATATGACAATGACATGGTCGTCATGCAGTCACCTCAACCCTGCATGTCGCGTGGTACTGAAAGTGCCACTACAGGCAAAACAAACGTTCACATTTCATAAATAAAGTGCTTACCCAAGGCTAATTTGTGTCACAATAGATGCCGTTCAACCAGAAATAGATGGCGCTCCCGTATTGTTTAATAAAAAGCATTTTTATGCGATCGTTTTCCCTCATTTTTCCGGACCGGTTTTTGCTATGCCACGCCCACATCTCAGTGTCCTCATATGGGGTTGGTGCGCCAGGGGGACACCTGGGGACACCGGGAAATACATGGGAAAACACAAAACAATTGGGTAAAAATGCCTCTTATTAAACAATACGGGACCGTGGTTGAAGACACAGTGAGACTTGGGTAAGCACTTTATTTTTTAAATGTGTGAACGTTTGTTTTGCCTGCCGGGGCACTTTCAGTCTATGACTCTATGCTTTCAGTCATAGACATGCAAGGTTGAAGTGGCTGCAGGACGGCCGAGCGTCATGTTTCACGGCTAGGATTATACTAGCCCTAGAATGTCTCCAATATTCGGTCGATTGATACTCCGTATAATCCCTCAGATCTGGAGCCATAGAACGCTCCCATGGCGCGGCGGTTAGCAACTAATCTGCGCGGCACTAAAGTGCTGCGCGCTACTTGTGTACTCACCCAATAATTAATTCCTCAGCCTGGGAGAAAGATATTGTCCTGTAGTGTCATATCCATTTGAAAGTTATGGCTGAAAACGTGTACTTTGTAAAATATCTCCACTTATCTCGAGCCAACACGGACGACTTACACGACCGGGCGAGGGGCTCGGAATGACTGCTGGACTGAATATATCAAAACTTCCTTTGGGAAGCACAAAACGTACGGGGCACACAATTGACAGGTGCTTGTGATTGACGTGGGGTGACTAATCGCACCACCTGCGTGATTGCGTGCCCCGTACTTTTGTGCTTCCAAAAGGAAGTTTTGATATATTCAGTCCAGCAGTCATTCCGGGCCCCTCGCCCGGTCGTGTCAGTCGTCCGTGTTGGCTCGTGATAAGTGGAGATATTTTACAAAGTACACGTTTTCAGCCAGAACTTTCAAATGGATATGACACTATAGGACAATGTCTTTCTCCCAGGCTGAGGAATTAATTATTGGGTGAGTACACAAGTAGCGCGCAGCACTTTAGTGCCGCGCAGATTAGTTGCTAACCGCCGCGCCATGGGAGCGTTCTATGGCTCCAGATCTGAGGGAATATACGGAGTATCATTCGACCGAATATTGGAGACATTCTAGGGCTAGGATTATACTAGCTCTGGTCCATAGCGTTAGGGAGAACTCCACTAACGCTATGGACCAGAGCTAGGATTATACATGCTAATCAAACATTTCGGCCGGTAGATCTACAAGTTCACAATGCATTTGAAAACTTGAAATAGGACACGTTCCAAGTTGGGTTCAGATGAGGATTTTCTGCCTGTTGTTGGTTATTTATTTTTTAATGTTGGACAGGGACATGTATCGATGTAACATTTGTTATTTTTAAATTGTATTATTAATATGTATTATTATTGTTTTTATTATTATCAGGCCTTGAGGCCTATTGTTATTATTATTACAACTCATCCACAACTTCATAGGGACTGAGTTTCATCCAACACGCGTGTGGTCAAAGTTTTCTTGTCCTTGAGTGCCCTCTAGTGGCCTCAGGGCGTCCTGCATGTAGGATAAACAAGGAAAGGAGATGCAACTGACCATTTAGTGCACTACTTTACAGTTTCAATTTATGTTGCCTGGTTAGAGTCTCTCTACATCCCCTTGGACCTGCTGTGTGCACGTGATTGCGCACACATTGTATCCACTCAATCATAACCATATCTACAGTTCCTATGACTCAGACATAACCATATGGGGTTCACTATGACTCAATCATAACCATAGGCCTACAGTAAAATCATTGGATGTAGCCTCCCCTCACTTTCATCACTCTTTTCCATAAGAATAACTACATAATACAGAAGCATTAAAGGAGTATAGTTCACCCCCAAAATTACATTTTTCTATTGATTATTGTAAATTCACCCCCATTGATTCCGGATGGGGACCCAAATGCATTTGGGTCCCTATCCGGAATCAATGGGGGTGAATTTACTATATACGGTAATCAAAATTATTTCTTAGGAATGCAACAAATATTATTGAACTCAAGTCTTCATGGCGTGAGTAATCAATAGGAAAAATGTGTGTGTGTGTGTGTGTGTGTGTGTGTGTGTGTGTGTGTGTGTGTGTGTGTGTGTGTGTGTGTGTGTGTGTGTGTGTGTGTGTGTGTGTGTGTTTATGGGTGATCGTATATGGTGTGCTGCTGCACTGACCAAGACAAATTCCTATTAACTATGTTGAGATGGCAATAAAGTTATTGAAACTTGAATCTTGACTCAATCATAACCAGAGTTCCCAGTTCCCACTGCAGCCACGCTGACTGTTACAGCATGACGTGTCATCATGACATCAGACTCAAATAAATTATACAAGAATCCATAAAAGGACCTCCACATCGTCAACCATGGAGTAGATGACATATATGGAGTCAAATGTCCCTTTTCTGGAAAAAAGAAAGACTGTGTTGAGCAATACACATCACTAATGGAACTGACATTAAGGAAAATGTAATGCCATGCCTCTGTGTACCTGTGAGCTGAAAACATCACACCTGATGCAGTTGCAACTTTTTGGTCTGTTTGTTGTATGTGAGAAATTAGACGTTTGTTTTGTAGTGCAGAAGAAGATCCCAAGAAATCTTGTGAAATAAAATGTCGTCAACCAATCATCAAGGACGATGATACACGAAAGAAGAAGAAGATATCAAGATGTTATCATGATTGATTATGTGTGACGTCATTAGAATTGATTATATTGATATCTAGTTCTTAATGAAACATTATGATACTGGATAGCTGTAGGAGTCTAGATGTGACATTAAGTCTGAGTAGCTATATTGTTTTGGAGCCTACAGTATCTTGTTATGGTACAGTCCATCCTAAAGGCCTTGAAGCAACGATAACTATGTTTCTGACCTGTGTCTCCTTGCACTACCTTGCCACTGACATGAGTGTTAATTTATTTCATTTTAAATAAGTAATGTGCTTACTTGAGCTTATCCTTTTAGTTGAAACTGTACCTTTTCCTATGCAAACCTCTAAATCAATCACTGGTTGAAAGTTACACAAAAACACTGGAATACACTGGTTAGTGGTTATTAAAAACAATTAAGTATAGGACAAATACAAACCAACCTGAGGCTTGGGGCAATAGTATTTACAGTATGCTGTAATAACAAGTGATCTGTGAAATAGCTATTCGCTGTACGCTTGTATTTTGGCTATAAATTGGTTATATAGCTAAAATAGTCAATCTACAAGCTCACAACGTGATGGTTTGTAAGCTTGTAGATTGGCTTGTAGATCGGCAAAGTGCTTTAGTGTAGACTAGAGGGGAATTTTGGTGGACAAGGATAGAGCCCTGGGGGACCCCGGTCAAAGCCAATACTGTATAAGTGATTAAACAATATTTGCATGAGCATCTGAGTGGTCTTTCTTTGAACTAATATTACCATTTTCATGTTTATTTTAACTTGATACATTGTGATTATAGTCCAGTACCTCACTGGTCATAATAATATGAATTAATAGTAATAAAATAATTATGTTAAAAGAAGGGCCCTTCAAAGTAGAACGAACGCCCAGTGAATTTGAAACCAATATTTTGTGAATATATGCAACACTGTAATGTGACTCTTTGGGCAAAGATCTTTACCAGGCATGAAGTGAAAAACAAACAGTGAATGACCTTTTAAAAGATTTATTTATCAAAAAGAAACAACATCTGAGTTTCAAAAATCACATTGTAAATTACAAAAATAATAATAATAAAAATAATCATATTCGTGTACACTGTAGGGAGCTACAATGGAAAAAACTATGGCTCGTGGACCAACCGGTGACTTTGTACACGACTTCGTACATTTCCCATAGATTCTATGGGACTTGACCACTTGCTCCTGCCCTTCGTGTACACGGTCTGTGCCGTCTATAGTTTCTTAATGGGGGGCAGCAGAGAGCCATATGTACACAGGCCCTAGGTGGTGTCCACGACCAGTAGTTTTACATGAACCCTCAGAGGGACACTGTGGGCTTAACAAGTGGTCCGTGGTGGTTCTCAAAGTGAGGTCGGGGGACCCTCAGAGGGACACTGTGGGCTTATCAAGTGGTCCATGGTCGGTTCTCAAAGTGAGGTCGGGGGACCCTCAGAGGGACACTGTGGGCTTATCAAGTGGTCCGTGGTCGGTTCTCAAAGTGAGGTCGGGGGACCCTCAGAGGGACACTGTGGGCTTATCAAGTGGTCCGTGGTGGTTCTCAAAGTGAGGTTGGGGGACCCTCAGAGGGACACTGTGGGTTTATCAAGTGGTCCATGGTCGGTTCTCAAAGTGAGGTCGGGGGACCCTCAGAGGGACACTGTGGGCTTATCCATACCTTGGCTACAGGGGGGAAATAATTAAATGTACTTTTCATCGTGCCTGTTGCTAAGGTATGGCAACATGATTGGTGTCTTGCAAGACACCAGTCATGTTGCCATACCTTAGCCTTTCCTGAACTGACGCCGCTGTGAACATGTGTACACAGCCAGCATATTACTCAATGCCAAACTTTGCACACACACTCCTTGCCTGCCAATCCACAACCTCCACCCCTCCAGGGACCCCCAGGGCTTATCTCCCGATTAGGACACTTTCCAGCATAGTGACATGCAGAACAAACTGTCCATATAGTATGGTTTACATAAAAGTCAGTTGTCTTTCACACACACACACACACACACACACACACACACACACACACACACACACACACACACATATATATATATATATATATATACATATATATATATATATATATATATTTCATTTATTTATTTCATAAATATTTTTCATCACAATTGGGTTTGTGGGGAGCCATCCCTGCTTCAAGCTGTCACAGCATGGTACCAACACTTCAAACTAATACCCAATACAGCAGATCTACAAGCACCTCACAGATCTACAAGCACCTCGCACATGCCAGGGACAGAGTAGGTTGGCCTGCATAAGCCTTGCTGTCAACACACTATACTACACCACTCAGGCCACCAAGCCAGGTGTGGTCAATTAGTGCCTTCTTTTGATCAGTGGCTTCTGCTTGATGAGTGGCACCAGTCTGTCTTTGTTCCCTGGTCAGTCAAGTTCACTGGGAGAGAATGTTTCAGATCAGTGCAAGTGTATTTGTTTTCCATTTGGACTTACTGTGTTTTGTTGGTACAGTATGCGTGCGACTAACTAATATTTCTGATAATTCCAATTTGTTTGTTGTTTAATTAGCCGGATTGTGAATGCCCTGCATTTTTCTTTCATCTTTAGAACCACACGTGTGTAACAAAACAGAGTGGTGATCATTTGGTGTGGGTGAAGAGAAGAAAAACATTTCATTAAAGGAGTAGTTCACCCCCAAAGTGACTTTTTTTCTATTGAACTCAAGTCTCCATGGCGTGAGTAATACATTGAAAAAATAAGTCATTTTGGGGGTGAACTACTCCTTGAATGTCAGTTTTGTGGTGTTTTGATTGGACACCCTGAGGATATTGACAGATAGACAGACAGACAGACAGACAGACAGACAGACAGACAGAGAATTGTAGGCCTTGCATTTATTTGACTTGGTTCCAACAGATGGCGAAAATAGCTAATCTTCAAGCTCACAATGCCTCACTGTTTGGACAAAGAGTTGAGGCGTTACATTTTGTAAAACACGGCCTTGTGAAAATAGCAGATCTACATGCTCACAACACCTCACAACGCAGGGCGGCGTGAGCATGTAGATCTGATATTTTCACAATTTCTGCCCCTAATATTTAATTTATCATTTTAAAAGTATTAAAAAGTCCTTAAATTGTCTCTTTAGAAATGTGCAGATAGCCTCTGTATACTGTTGAGTGGAAAAACAATGTTTCACATTAAGCTAAACATTTGGGACCACCCAAGATCATTTGGAGACCCCTCTAGGGGTCCCATAGTTGAACCACTGACTTATAAGGGGAGTATGGAGACCCCTCTAGGGGTCCCATAGTTGAACCACTGACTTATAAGGGGAGTATATGAGGCTGGATCCGTCTGGAACACTGCACTAGGCTCTCGCCAGCTCTGTAGCTCTCCACACTTGAACAGTTGTGTCCTTAAATTCAATTATAATAATTAACCCCTGTATATACGGGCAATAGTTTTACATGACTTTGTGTACACAGCCAATAGTTTTACATGAACATGTTCAGGCTTTAGTACTGTACTGTCTCGTGTAGCCCAACAGAGCCGATCACAGCACAACACGGCCCACCAGAGCCCAATACAGCCTACCAGAGCCCAATAGACTCCAGCAAACCTAAGTCCAGCCCAGTCCTGCCCAATAGGAGTATAGACCAGGGAAGGGGGGTAGTTAGATGACTGCACCAGACTCCACCAGGCTGCTCCATGCTCCAGCCAGCTCTGTAGATCCTGTGTACACGGCACTCCTAACTCGAAAGGTCAAGGAAAAGGGTCGTTTTAGGCGTCAAAACAGGCCCTTTGTCCTTAAAATGAATAAAAAAATCAAAAGAATATGTTTTGTTTCAGGCAGGACACACGTTTCATATTTGAAGCATGCCCGATCTGATGGAATGGGTTTCGTGTCTCTCCGACACTTTGAACCCTTTACGATTGCGAAAAAGACACCGAAACCCGGATTTTTGTCCTTAAAATCAATAAAAAAATCTAAAAAAATCTGTTTGTTTTACGCAGGAAACACTTTTCATATTTGAAGGATGCCTGATCCGATGGAATGGGTTTCGTGTCTCTCCGACACTTTGAACCCTTTATGATTGCGAAAAAGACACGAAATTTGCACGCCACCAACACGATTACACATTCTTTCGGATAAAAGACACTTATTCTGACTTACTTTTTGACGCTGAATCCAACAAACCCGGTCTCGTGTCTCTACGACACTCCTAACTCGAAAGGTCAAGGAAAAAGCCACTGTGTACACAGGCAATAATTTTACATGACTTTGTGTACACGGCCAATAGTTTTACATGAACATGTCTAGGCTTTAGTACTGTACTGCCTCGTATAGCCCAACAGAGCCCAGCACAGAACAGCACAGCCCACCAGAGCCCAATACAGCCCCCCAGAGCCCAACAGAGTCCAGCAAACCTAAGTCCAGCCCAGTCCTGCCGAGTAGGAGTATAGACCGGGGAAAGGGGGTAGTTAGATGACTCCACCAGGCCATTACTGTCCAGATCTGGCTTGAATAGGCCAGACCAGGGTAGACAGGACTGCACCAGACTCCACCAGGCTGCTCCAGCCAGCTCTGTAGATCCTTGCACATGCGATTAACCACTGTGTACACGGGCATTAGTTTTAAGTTTTACATGAACCCTCAGAGGGACACTGTGGGCTTATCAAGTGGTCCATGGCCGGTTCTCAAAGTGAGGTCGGGGGGCCCACAGTGTCCCTCTGAGGGGACACGGCACAGACCGTGTACACAAAGGGCAGGAGCAAGTGTTCAAGTCCCATAGAATCTATGGGAAATGTACACAGGCGTGTACAAAGTCACCAGTAGTTTTACATGAACCCTCAGAGGGACACTGTGGGCTTATCAAGTGGTCCATGGTCGGTTCTCAAAGTGAGGTCGGGGACCCTCAGAGGGACACTGTGGGCTTATCAAGTGGTCCATGGTCGGTCCTCAAAGTGAGGTCGGGGGACCCTCAGAGGGACACTGTGGGCTTATCAAGTGGTCCATGGTCGGTTCTCAAAGTGAGGTCGGGGGCCCACAGTGTCCCTCTGAGGGGACACGGCACAGACCGTGTACACGAAGGGCAGGAGCAAGTGTTCAAGTCCCATAGAATCTATGGGAAATGTACACAGGCGTGTACAAAGTCACCAGTAGTTTTACATGAACCCTCAGAGGGACACTGTGGGCTTATCAAGTGGTCCATGGTCGGTTCTCAAAGTGAGGTCGGGGGCCCACAGTGTCCCTCTGAGGGGACACGGCACAGACCGTGTACACGAAGGGCAGGAGCAAGTGTTCAAGTCCCATAGAATCTATGGGAAATGTACACAGGCGTGTACAAAGTCACCAGTAGTTTTACATGAACCCTCAGAGGGACACTGTGGGCTTATCAAGTGGTCCATGGTCGGTTCTCAAAGTGAGGTCGGGGGACCCTCAGAGGGACACTGTGGGCTTATCAAGTGGTCCATGGCCGGTTCTCAAAGTGAGGTCGGGGGGCCCACAATGTCCCTCTGAGGGGACACGGCACAGATTGTGTACACGAAGGGCAGGAGCAAGTGTTCAAGTTCCATAGAATCTATGGGAAATGTACACAGGCGTTTACAAAGTCTCTGAGTGCCCCACCAGGCTGGAGCAGCCTGGTGTTGTCTGGTGCAGTCCTGTCTACCCTAGTCTGGCCTATTCAAGCCAGATCTGGACAGTAATGGCCTGGTGGAGTCATCTAACTACCCCCTTTCCCCGGTCTATACTCCTACTCGGCTGGGCTGGACTTAGGTTTGCTGGACTCTGTTGGGCTCTGGGGGGCTGTATTGGGCTCTGGTGGGCTGTGCTGTTCTGTGCTGGGCTCTGTTGGGCTATACGAGGCAGTACAGTACTAAAGCCTAGACATGTTCATGTAAAACTATTGGCTGTGTACACAAAGTCATGTAAAACTATTGCCCGTATATACAGGGGTTAATTATTATAATTGAATTTAAGGACACAACTGTTCAAGTGTGGAGAGCTACAGAGCTGGCGAGAGCCTAGTGCAGTGTTCCAGACGGATCCAGCCTCATATACTCCCCTTATAAGTCAGTGGTTCAACTATGGGACCCCTAGAGGGGTCTCCATACTCCCCTTATAAGTCAGTGGTTCAACTATGGGACCCCTAGAGGGGTCTCCAAATGATCTTGGGTGGTCCCAAATGTTTAGCTTAATGTGAAACATTGTTTTTCCACTCAACAGTATACAGAGGCTATCTGCACATTTCTAAAGAGACAATTTAAGGACTTTTTAATACTTTTAAAATGATAAATTAAATATTAGGGGCAGAAATTGTGAAAATATCAGATCTACATGCTCACGCCGCCCTGCGTTGTGAGGTGTTGTGAGCATGTAGATCTGCTATTTTCACAAGGCCGTGTTTTACAAAATGTAACGCCTCAACTCTTTGTCCAAACAGTGAGGCATTGTGAGCTTGAAGATTAGCTATTTTCGCCATCTGTTGGAACCAAGTCAAATAAATGCAAGGCCTACAATTCTCTGTCTGTCTGTCTGTCTGTCTGTCTGTCTGTCTGTCTGTCTATCTGGCAATATCCTCAGGGTGTCCAATCAAAACACCACAAAACTGACATTCAAGGAGTAGTTCACCCCCAAAATGACTTATTTTTTCAATGTATTACTCACGCCATGGAGACTTGAGTTCAATAGAAAAAAAGTCACTTTGGGGGTGAACTACTCCTTTAATGAAATGTTTTTCTTCTCTTCACCCACACCAAATGATCACCACTCTGTTTTGTTACACACGTGTGGTTCTAAAGATGAAAGAAAAATGCAGGGCATTCACAATCCGGCTAATTAAACAACAAACAAATTGGAATTATCAGAAATATTAGTTAGTCGCACGCATACTGTACCAACAAAACACAGTAAGTCCAAATGGAAAACAAATACACTTGCACTGATCTGAAACATTCTCTCCCAGTGAACTTGACTGACCAGGGAACAAAGACAGACTGGTGCCACTCATCAAGCAGAAGCCACTGATCAAAAGAAGGCACTAATTGACCACACCTGGCTTGGTGGCCTGAGTGGTGTAGTATAGTGTGTTGACAGCAAGGCTTATAT
>NC_137810.1:5843900-6093900 GCF_963921795.1 Nannobrachium achirus | reverse complement strand
CAGGTATTGTTGGTGTTATTATGGTTCTGTTCACTGCTTTGGAGTGACTAAAGGGGTTTGGAGTGTCGAAAAGGGGCTATATTTTTGACACAACACTACACCGCACCACACCACATAAAAATATCTACATTTTCCATTACACAAAAGTACCCCTATCGGTAAGAAACAAATTGACCCTTTTAACTGTACTTATAATACAATATAAATTAGTATTACATCTATCCTAAATTATAATACACTATAATGGATTATAACTGTGATTATAATACACTATAAAGTATTAATGTATTACTATGATAATTATAACACACTAATAGATTATAATAGTGGTTATAACACAATAGAATCTATTATCATGTATTACAACTATATCCTGGAGGTCTAAATGAAAAGTCAGTGAGTGATCAGTCATTATGAAGTACGTGTTTAGCCCTGGTTGGCCTAGCTCAGACTTACTGTAGATTGGATACCTTTTAGTACCACGTTTAGTACCGCTTTCACACCACTCTACCCAGGTCCTTGTAGTGGAAAACCTGGCACAAGTGGGCGGTGTGGAGTGGTGTGGTGTTGGGCCATGTCAGGAAAGTGGGCTTATGAGAAGAGAAGTGGGCCCATGAGAGAACTGCAGGGCCATGGCCCATGGACATAGACTGTCTGCTTTAATTTGGTAGTACCAAGCTATATTCTCCCTTCCCTGAATCTGCATAGTATTTCAAGCGCTTAGTAGGCCTATTTGTGTTTTAATTCATACTGTATGAGTGGAAATAGCGATAGAAAATCTACTCATATCGCATTACTTTAATTTAACATTTTTATCTATTATCTAGTGTTGTATTGCATTATACTTGTTTGCGTATCGGCTATCGGGGGACCGGTCTCGGAACTTCCGAGTCGGAAGGGCGTGGAGGCGGGGGTTAATGGAGAACGGTATAAGTCTTGTAGCCTGGTAAACCGCCTTCGAGGCTATAAGCCTTGCATCACATCACAGCATGTTGTGGTTTCATTAGACCTGCTGCGCTTCTAGAAGCAGACACTGCGTTTACGTGGATGGACAATATTTCCGAGCAGAGATAATTGTTTAGGCTACATGGATGATAAATGAAGGTATTCTTGTTTAGCCTAACATATATGCCTCAATTAGCATTTAATAGTTAGGCTATATTAGCTAAATATTTTATAAGGAACATGCACTGCCACCAAAATGTGGAATGTTCTGATGACACCGTCCATTAAAGGATGTGAATCACTGGTTTCTGTCAAACCTGAATCCACCCCCATGGAAAGGAGGTGTCATTCACTGCCACCATTTCTCCTTGTTTCCCTCCTTTGTACAGCAGTGTTTGTATTTTTGATGATTTGTATTATATGATGATGTTTATGCTGTGTTGATTAATTGAATACACAGGACCACAATGGAACATTTTTTGTGTTATCCTTTTAGCCTTAATGTATTTTTTACTGTACCTCGTGCCTTTACATTTCTGACTAATAAAGTATTCAATGAATAAATATAGACAATGCACCAAAATGTATTATTCCAGTGGAAATTACACTCATGTTGCATCTCATCACCTCTCATGATCACCTCTCTCTCTCTCTCTTTCTCTCTCTCTCTCTCTCTCTCTCTCTCTCTCTCTCTCTCTCTCTCTCTGTCTCTCTCTCTCTCTCTCTCTCTCTCTCTTACTGTAGGTTCTCTCAGTTGAGGAGATCTTTGCTGTCCATTGGCATACAGTTTACACACAACATTTCTACTTGGTGAGTTCTGTATAGAATCCATGCTGCAACTCTGTTTTATAGTTTATTTAATAGAATAAACTCTGATCATCACTATTTTCACAACCTTAACTTCATGTACCTACACTATACATAATGTTCTGTTGTTGCACCCACTTAAATCTCGTAAAATCTCAAAGCATCAACCTACAACACTCGGATGTCAATTACACATCACCTTGTTCTCGAAACACTACACAATGTTCAGTTGTTGCACACACTTCTCAAGTAAAAGCTCAAAGTATCAACCTACAACACACAACTATTCAAAACTCTACACATTTAAGTCTTATGTCATTACACATCACCTTGTTGTCTAAACAATGTTCAGTTGTTGCACAACTGAACATTGAGACAGGAACTGGGGGCAGAGATGGGCACAAAGTACAAAGACAATTTGAAATACAAAGATACAAATACCAGGATATTGTCACCAGGATAGTATTGTGGTGACAGTATCCTGGTCAGTATTATACCAAGTACTGTTTTTTTCTTTTTTCTTTTTTGTATTTTGTACCCATCTCTGACCGGAGGCATGATGCCTCAATCTACTGTAAATCATGTAAGCAAAAATAAAACGTTTTGGATGCATATTTGTGTGCCGTTATAAGTTTGACTATAAAAAAAACTAGGCCTACACTGAGTCATTTTACAAAAGGAGAAATAGCTCATACTACAGCCATTCATATGGTGTGTTCCATTTCGACGATTGTGTTTTCAATTTTGCACTGCAGTGTGTTGTAAATGCTTGGTAGTGTGCAGTAAATGCTTAGTTGTGTGTACTCAATGAAAACACGAGTTCCATTTTGTGAACACAGTTAAAGGGGAAGACCACCCATTTTCAATATTGAACTGTCATTAATATACCTTAGAGGAGTTGTGTGAAGAAAAAAAAAAGTTCCCCCTCTTCTGTGTTGCCTAGAACTGGAGGATTGATTTGGGGGTTTGTATTGCAAATCACAACATGATGACATCACACCGTTGTACTTTACAATACAAACCCCAAAATCAATCCTCCAGTTCTAGGCAACACAGAAGAGGGGGAACTTCTTTTTTATTTACACACAACTCCTCTAAGGTACTGTATATTAATGACATACCGGTAGTTCAATATTGAAAATGGGTGGTCTTCCCCTTTAAGTGAAAAAATCTTGAAAAACTATAACCATTGATATGTCTCTCTATTGTGCTCATGGTGCGTATAATGGAGAGAGTTAATGACTATAATCATAAGAATCAATTGTCAATAAAAATATGTAAAAATAATACTTAAGAGTGCCATCCTAATAATTATAATAATAATAATAACACAAGAAATATACTACAGGCATATTATGCATAGTATACTGTATGTGAATTTTGTGAAATACATTCAGCATAAATGTCACTGTTGTTGTTGCCACTTGTCAACAGAAGAAGCAACAAGGAAGACATCAAAATGGGGAAATGCTATTCATGCGGACAGAGCCGACACATGGTATGTTTACCACTCTTTACCTGTGAAATACCACGGATGAGCAAAATACAAAAAAATATAATAACATGTATTATTGTCTTATTTTGTAATGATATATGATGTAATGGTTGCTGAATTAAGCAATATTACACTCAAGGGTGTGCATTACCGTGGTTATTAAATGCGCAACAGCGTTGCTGCCTGCAGGAACAAAGCAGAGCCAAGGTCCATAAGCAGTGCTGAAGTGCTGATAACCACGGTAATGCACGCCCTTGAGTGTAATATTGTGATACCCTAAAAACACACATCAACTCCATTTCATTGTAATTAAGATATTCGGTAGAAATGTACGATTTTTTTCAATGCCAGATTTAGCTACTGTATCCCTGAACTTACAATAGAAGTTCTATAAACGTTATTATTTTCACACTTACAACTGCTAGATAAAAACATCGTTTTTAGAATTCTGTACTGGTTTCATAGTATGCACTGTATAGCCTAGTGATTGACAGAATGCATGAAGAGGCCATTAGTTGAACCCAGACACCATAGTGAAACCAAGCAACTAAGATCATTATTGTATCTCACAGTGTGAACACAGCTTTAGAGAATACACATCATTATTATATTATAGCTTTAGAGAATGAAACTGATACGTTACCATCCTCTGTTTGTACCAGGAACCAACCATGGATTTACTCGAGGAACACATCTTGAAAACTCTGAAGAAGCTGACAGCGGTGGAGTTTGAGAATTTCAAGGTTCATTTGCAACACCCTGATATCCTTGAAGACCTCATTCCAATCCCACAGAGCCTTCTGGAGAAGAATAGCAAGAGGTCCATCGCGGGTCTGATCGTGTGGGCCTATCCCACGTATGCTCCTCTGGTCGTGGTGAAGGTCCTGAAGAACATCCACAGGAGTGATCTAGCGGACAGCTTTCTAGAAACCTTAAAAGGTAGGTGAAGAGCTTGCATGTCTGATGACCAAAAGCCTCATATCTCCTCTGACCAAAGCAGAATTCCCCTTTAGGATAGTGTAAAAAGAGATTGTGTGCACACATAGTACATGTATTTAGGTCAGGTACAGGACAGTAAGGCAATGTTTAAAGCTCACAGCGCGCTGCAATGTGTCACATTGTGACCTTGTAGATTGTCTATTTTTTGGATGGAGATGTAACCCCCTCTCTCCTGACTGCTGCATGGTACCATTGTACCATTATAATCTTCCCTGTATTGTTCCAATTTTAGCACCACTTTATCCCACCCACCCCATAGTCTCAATAAAATCCACCCCAAAAGTACCGCCCCTTCTCTTCAGTTGCCAGGAAACTGAGGTGCTTTGAACTCCAGTGTGATCTTCCTTCCTTCCCTTTGGCCAGGCGGTGCGAGCGGACAGGGCTCTGTCCCTGGAGCTGGCCTAGCACCTGCAGGAGGAGCTGCAGGAGGCGCGGGAGGAGCTGCACTGCCAGGCCCAGCAGGTCAGCCTGCAGCAGGTATATAGCGTATACTGTATGACTACCAGTAAGACTCCCTATTCGGGAGATAAGTGTAGTGTATCAATAAGAGACAGTTCTGAGTCTTCAGTCGGGTTACTTTATTATCAGCAAGTTCCTTGCACTCTCTCTGTGTTCCCGGCTTTTCTCTCCCTCTCTTCCTGCTTCCCCCGCTCTTCCTAGCTCTCGCCTCCAGCGCCCTCTTACGATAGCTCCCACTTCCCTACAATAAGTGACCATCACGTATACACAAACTTTAGAAGGCTGTGTACCGCTTTGTAGGAGCAGTGTCCAAAAATGTGTTTAGCAAAGATCGGCCTGATGGTGGCGCTAGAAGGGGCCATGTGAGAAATCAGGGCTGGAGGTTGTGATTTGCCATCCAAGGAATGTGTGTGCAAAGTTTGGCATCGGGAGCCTTGGGAAGAGAAGTTAAAATAGTGAATCAAAGTTAAAAGGTACAATATTTAAAATACCTCAAATAAATCCAGTTTCAAGGTCACTCCAGTAGTCTGAATGTTTTCAGTTCCACCATTACAGTACTTGATCTTATAATAGAGCATCATTATTTCCATTAAAGTACTTGATGTCTAGAGTTAAAACAGCTCTATAGGTCCAGCAGCCAGAGAGCGATTTCCTTATACAGTATTCCTCTGCTGTTTACTTTAGTCAAATAGTTTAATATTTTTCCAATGCATGCCAGGCCTTGTTGACGGATTTGTAAGAGATTTAGAAGTTCTGGGTCCAAAACGTGATGGGCAGTGTGTTGACATACATCCTCCATGCTGACAGTGAATGACTGAGTGACGGGCTCTGACAGAAGTCAGCTTCAAAGCTTGTCGTACGTAGCAACAGTAACGAGGGCAGAGAGGTGGGGGCGCGGCCTCCGGGAATCATGGATTAGGGTGTGACCATGGCCTTCACTTTAGTGACATCATCAAATAACAGAATGGCTCAAATGGCTCTTACAGATACATTATAGAGTAAAACTCTTTTTTGTTATGCCTGTATATGGGCATGCCCATTTTGTGGCCATATATGGAGATCTCTGCATCTGTCCTTGTCCCTCCGGTGCCTAATAATTTACAAATGAAACACAAAATGTTTCTATTTCTTGTTCAAAGTCTTTAAGGTGTTGTCGTATTGCCAGCCATTTTATACATTTAAAAAGTGTTATGTGCACTAATAATGTAACAATGTAATAATGCTTTCTCCTCTCTCTCTCTCTCTCTCTCTCTCTCTCTCTCTCTCTCTCTCTCTCTCTCTCTCTCTCTCTCTCTCTCTCTCTCTCTCTCTCGTTCAGATTCTCCAGTGCACGGTGGTTCAGTCCATGCCATTAATGAAGCACATGATGGAAGCATAGCGGTGGCTCCTGTCATCACTGGAGCTACCATCGGTGGTTCAGTCAACATCACTGTCAACAGCGCTGCACAACAAGGTACACACAGTAACAAACACTACTGTCAACACTACACACCAAGGTACACACTGTAACAAACACCACTGTCAACACTACACAACACAGTACAAATTGTAACAAACATTACTATCATTACTACACACCAACTTCACACACACGCACGCACGCACGCACTGGAAGTTGAAAGTACTGTATGTCTTCATGAGCGTTTTTTAGCCATGCACAGAGGCTGACCCAATGTGAACATGTGTCTCCAATCTCCATTCTGACCAATCACTGTCTCACATCTCAGGTCTGACAGGAGAAGAGAAAACAAGACAAGACAAAGCCGCCAAACTAAAAGGTAAGGTGTGTGCGTGCGTGCTTGCGTGCGTGGGTCAGGGTCAGAGATAGGGTTAGTAATGTGTTAGGGTTAGGGTCAGTGTTACCACCCAGGCTAGGGGTCCCTAGGTGTAACATAATAAAATGGACTCCCTCCTTCCCAGTCCCCAGACAGTCAGGCCACGCAGGTTTGAAATCCCCAAAATATAAGTGTACATGTTACCTCAGGGTGGGATCATATAAGCTTATATACAAAAACCTTTTCCAAGGGTTAGGGTTAGAAAAACTATTAACCAAATAATAACAAGGGGGTCACCCATCCCTACAGACAGAACTCTAACACAACACAACTCTAAACGTATGACAGAAGGCTGCCGTTTTGAGGCTGGCCAGGAGGAAGACGATCAGTGATCTGGTGACAGCCAGCTTTATAGATCACCACCTGGTTCAGCATCCACCTGGTAGTCAACCAATCACATTCACCCCGGCTGGCAACCACTCACTCAATCAGCACCACTCAGTCACACATACACCAATAAGGGAAAAAGACGCATGGCAACACAGGAAATACCTATATGGCCCTATAGGGACATAACAGTCAGTGATAGGGTTAGTAATGGTGAGAGTAATGCTTGTCGGAACAACGCTACGCACCCTTCTGAGCAAGGCTCTTAAACATGGAATTGTTTTGTTTTCTACAGGTCTGTCGGAGAAAACACCAGGGTATTCTCATATTACAGACTATGAAGACAAGCTTCAACGCAGCATGGACGAGACATATTTCTTGGACACAGATCCTGAGGCCGAGCTTGAAAAAAAAGTATTCATCCCGCTCTACAATGCAGACATCAAAGTCACAGACATCCACCTTCATCATGAGGTCAGACAGATGGAGACGAAGACGGCAGGAGAGGGAAAAGAAATCCAACCCAGTGAAATCTTCAAAGACCCTGTTTCTGGAAGAAACAGAAGAACAGTGATGACCGTTGGCTGTGCAGGAATTGGCAAAACATTCCTGCTGAACAAAGTTTTGTTAGACTGGGCCAAGAAATGTTCTCCACAAGATCCACACCTCATTTTCCCGCTCAAGTTCCGCCAGTTAAATCTGCTCAAGGGACAGAGCTTTAGTTTGGCAAAGCTAATTCACCATTGCATCAAGGAAACCAGATGTATTGCGGAAGATGATCTTAACGACATCTTCAACGTCTTGCAGAATTCAGGAAGCTACAAGCAGAGCCCCTTCAAGGTAATGTTTGCTATGGATGGCTATGATGAAATGAATTTCCACCTCGATTTCAAAACAGATTTTGGTTTCATGAATGTCACCGATTCTCACCCAGTGGAAAGGATTCTAGTAAACCTCATCAAGGGAGCGCTGCTCCCCTCAGCTAACGTTTGGATAACTTCACGACCTGCAGCAGCCAAACTGATTCCAAAGAGGTTTGTCAATGGGATGACAGAAGTGCGAGGGTTCATCAGAGATGACCAGAAGAAGGAGTTCTTCATGAAGAACATGGATAATGGGGATCAGGCCAGCTCAGTCTACTCCCACATCAAGGGATCAAAGATCATCCATACAATGTGTGAAATTCCCGTCTTCTGTTGGATCCTTGCTACCGTTGTGCAGAACATGGGCATGGCAGTCAAGCTACCCAAAACCCTGGTTGAGCTGTACTGCCACTTCCTGATGGGTGAGACCCTGCGGGAGAAGATGAAGAACTCTGAACTAGATGAGGCAGACAAAGTGAGGCTCATAAAGGATGCAGGAGAAGTTCTTCTGAAGCTGGCCAGGCTGGCGTTTAACCAACTGGACAAAGGCAACATCATGTTCTACCAGAAAGACCTGGAAGAGAGCGGTCTTGATGTAAACGACATCTCGCTGTACTCAGGCTTGTGCACAACGTTCTTCAGAAAAGACGCTGTGTTCTTCGAGGAAACACTCTACTGCTTTATTCATCTGAGCATCCAGGAGTTTCTGGCCGCAGTCTATCTGTTCCACTGTTTCACACAGCGGAATGTGGAGGTCCTGGAGCCATTCCTGAAAGATGACGATTACAACAGTGATTGTTCCCTGTCTGACTTCCTGAAGGCTGCTATGAAAAAAACTGTGCTGAGTGAAAGTGGTCACCTGGACCTCTTTGTCCGCTTCCTTCATGGTCTCTCACTAGAGTCCAACCAGAGTCTCTTAGGAGGCCTTTTGGGTCAGACACAGTCACAGAACATTCCAGAGGAGGTCCAGAGAGCCATCAACAACCTGAAAAAGATGGATGATGATGACTTCTTTCCTGACAGATGTATCAACATCTTCTACTGTCTGATGGAGATGAATGACCCCTCATTAAGTCAGGGGATCCAACAGTACCTGGAGTCAGAGAACAGATCAGGGAAGGAACTCTCTGAGACCCAGTGTTCGGCTCTGGCCTCCATGCTGCTGATGTCAGAGAAGGTTCTGGAGGTGTTGGACCTGGACAAATACAACACAGACGTGTTTGGGCGACAGAGACTGATGCCAGCTGTGAGGAACTGTACAACAGCCAGGTCAGTAGTAATGTGAATATATCAACATGTTAGAGCACCATTCACTCATACTACATTAATTCATTACAAATGAATAAACATAATAAACACAAGCACGCACACACGCACGCATGAATTTAGGAGTCTCAGAAGTAATGTTGGAGAACCTATACCAGTGCCCATTGACCAGTTGTGCAATACCTGTCTGTGATGTAGGCATTGTTTCAGCATGCGGCTGTTACTATGGTGGCGACACTGTTTATTATCAGTGATGTCAGCTTGCAGACAGACAGTCAGACGGACATTTGGATATACCGATTACACGTTGTGAGCTTGTAGACGCAGATCTACTATTTTCAAATAGCTGACGTATAGGGTTAAAGTGGTCAAACTGATTTTGATGCTACTTTAACTCATATTGCTAGGGACCCCCTTGAACCCCCTAAAGGACGCCTGGGGGTCCTCAGACCCCAATTTGAGAAGCACTAATGTTAACAAAACAGGTGATGTAATGCAGCCTTGAGGTGCTCCAACATTAGTCCTGATAAGAGAGGAAAGTGATTCATTCATATTTAGCTGTGTTCTGTTTTCTTTTGTTTATTTGAAATTCAAGGCATACAGTAAACCAAGACTGTTTGTGAGGCAATAATTGTACTATAAATGAGGTTAGAATCAGAGTGAATTCATCCTTTACTAAGTCTCTGTCTAGCACTACTGTCCAATCCTACATCACCAACTGTAACTACTGTAGGTGCAGAAGAACTGTCATGTTTCCAGCTCAGTTCTTATTAATTTATTTAGAGAACATACCTTGTTTTCTCACTCAACAGTAAACAAACATACAATATAAATGACAGGGTATCTGAACATTTTGCACAAGTTACGATTTAATTACTAAGAATGTTTTAATATCAAATTGGCCAAATTGTCAAATATTACATGAGAACGAGGCAAAATATCTGAAAATAGCAGATCTACAAAAATGTAACTAAATGTAATGCCTACAATTCCAAGTGCTTGTCAGAGTGGAGGTCCCCAGTTCAAATATGATTATTGTGCGGGGTCCCCAGTTCAAATATAATTATTCTGTGGGGTCCCCAGTTCAAATATGATTATTTTGGGGCTTCTACAGTTCTAATATGATTATTGATTTGGGGGGTTTGAGGCCTGTAAAGTTTGGGAACCCTTTCTGTAGAATACAGAGGCAACTTTCCACCTGTCTGCCACTTCTCTGTTCTCTGGTTCCATGTTCTTACTGATATCCTGTTGATGTCTGGAGAACTACATAGAAGATCTCTTTGTTAACTTCCTTGACAGTGAACTGGTCTGATTTGTTTTAATAATAATAATAATAATAAAACTTTATTTGTATAGCACCTTTCATGACATGAAATGCAGCTCAAAGTGCTTTACAGAGCATAAAATGAAGCACACGTGCTTAACAGAGAAAAAGTAAAATAGAAATAAAAAATACATAAAAAAGAGATAAGTAAAATGATTACAATAAAGCAAGAAAAAATAAAAGCATAGAACATTGAAGAACAATTTCAGAGCCGTGCGGACGTCAATAGCAGCATAGGGATTAAAAAATTTAGCTAAAAGCAAGAGTAAAGAAATAGGTCTTGAGCTGTGCTTTAAAGCTATCCACCGAGGCTGCCTGTCTTAGGTGTAGTGGTAGTTTATTCCAAGCTGTCGGTCCATAGAAGCAGAAAGCTGCTTCACCATATTTTTTATATGTCATTGTTGGCACCTCAAGTAGGTCTGCACTAGAGGACCTGAGTGGGCGGGTTGGAACATATCTATGCAGGCAGTTATAGAGGTACGAAGGTGCCAGACCATTTAGAGCTTTATAAACAAGTAAAAGAATTTTAAAATCAATCCTAAAAACAACCGGGAGCCAGTGTAGCGACGCTAAAACTGGAGTAATATGTTCTCTTATCTTAGTTTTTGTTAAAACTCTGGCTGCTGCATTTTGAACAAGTTGTAATCTGTCAGTTGTTTTCTTTGGCAGACCAGAGAGAAGTGCGTTGCAGTAATCAAGCCGAGAGAAAACAAAAGCGTGGATCAGCGTTTTTGCATCGTTCAGCGACAGATAGGCTCTAATTCGCGCAATATTTCTAAGGTGAAAGAAGGCAATCTTCGTGACATGATTAATGTGTGTATTAAAATTTAATTCAGCATCAATGATCACCCCCAGGTTCTTAACAGAGGTGTTATTTTCTTTAGCCAGGTTACCAAGTCTATTTATTATTGATTCTCTCTGGGCAGTAGAACCTATTATGAGAACTTCTGTCTTGTCCTCATTTAGCTTGAGAAAGTTCTCACTCATCCAGCATTTTATGCTGGACACGCACGTCAGCAATGGGTCTAGAGCACAGGGGTCGTCCGTAGCCACCGAAAGGTACAACTGGGTGTCATCAGCATAGAAATGGAAATTCACACCGTGAGCGGAAATAAGTTCTCCCAGCGGCAGTATATAGAGGGAGAATAATAAAGGACCAAGAATCGAGCCCTGTGGAATACCAGAGCAGATGTTGTGTTTGTTTGACTCGAAGTCAGCTAGATTAACAGAGTAGCTTCTGCCTGTCAGATAAGAGCAAAACCAGGACAGAGCTGTACCTGACAGTCCTACCCAGTGTTCGAGACGTTGTATTAGAATTGTATGGTCAATTGTGTCAAAAGCCGCCGATTGGTCCAGCAGTAGGAGAACGGACACATCTTTGTTATCAGCAGCCACCCTAAGATCATTAATAACTTTTAAAAGTGCAGTTTCTGTGCTGTGTCCTTTCCTGAAGCCGGATTGGAATTTGTTGTGCACCTTATTGTTCTGCAGAAACACATCCAATTGATGAAAGATAATTTTTTCTAGGACCTTGCCCAGAAAAGGCAAATTAGAGATGGGTCGATAATTATCCAGCACGGACGGGTCAAGGTTGGGTTTTTTGAGTAAGGGTTTAACTACAGCCGTTTTCAGTGAGTCTGGAAAGACACCTGATTGTATAGAGCTGTTTACTATTTTTAGGATATCTTCAATAACACAGTCTACAACCTCTTTAAGAAACGGCGTGGGTATTGCATCCAGCGAGCAAGAAGACGATGTCATTTGCGATATGGTTTTACGAAGTTCCTCTTCATCAATTGCACAAAATGATACTAGGCTCCCCCTAGATTTATCGATGCTTTTACACATGGCACCATTAACCGCATTTGCATTTGTGACAGTATTATTCGTAATACCAGCTCGAATGTTAACAATTTTGTTGTCAAAGAAGGATGCAAACTCATTACACTTTGCTTTAGAGGCAGGGAGTGACTGCTTGTAGGACTGGGGGGGGTTTAAAAGGCGTTCAATGGTAGAGAATAAGACCCTAGCATTGTTCTTATTCTCATTAATAATTCCGGAAAAATAGGCCTGCCTAGCCAGACGCATGGTTTTATTATAGGTGGCTGTTGACGCCTTAAATATCTGTAGGTGGATTGTTAATTTATTTTTTCTCCAAGCTCGCTCTGCTCTGCGGCATTGTTTTTTGAGTGAACGTATATGATCGTTTATCCAGGGTGTTACTTTGGAATTATATTTCTTTTTAGTTTTCATAGGAGCCACTATATCCAGAGCTGACTCCAATTTAAGATTAAAACGTTGAACCATATCATTTACTGAGGGAATATCAGGAAGGCGGGGTGCACACGCAAGAAGGCTGGCAAACTCTTCTGCTGCCGAGGAACCGAAAAATCTCTTTTTTATAGTATATTCTCTATTGTTTTTTTCTAGATCAGAGACAGTCATATTAAAACACAGTAAATAGTGGTCTGATAAATCAGGCTTAGCGATAATCCTGTCCATAGAAATATTTAGCCCTTTAGAGATCACAAGATCAAGGGTGTGGCCTTGATTGTGGGTTGGCCCGGTAACATGCTGATCAAAATCAAGGGAATGCAGTAACTGTAAGAAACTCATAGCTGTAAGATCGGTAACAGTGTCCACATGCAAGTTAGTATCACCAGCAATAAGGGTTCTCTCATAGTCCGTGGAACAGATAGATAGAAGTTCAGATATTTCTGTAAGAAATAAGGCTTTGCTACATTTTGGTGGGCGATATATCGTAATCATTAGAACAGAGGATTGACTCTCAAATAAGTTAGCTTGATATTCAAAGGATGAAAAACTTCCAAAGGACAGGCACTTGAATTTAAAAATGTCAGAGAAAATGTATGCCAAGCCTCCGCCTCTTTTTCCTTCGCGCACTGATTGAATAAAGTGATAGTTTGGTGGGCAGGCGACACCAAGTGCAAAAACTCCATCGTTGCCCAGCCATGTCTCTGTTAAAAAGATTATATCTAATTTCTCTTCACAGATTATATCATTTACAGAGGAGGACTTGTTTAAAAGTGACCTGATGTTAAAAAGTGCCAGGTTTATTTTATGACATTTTACTGTACTATAGCCCCTACAGGGAATGTAAGTTAAGTTAGCTAAATTAGCAGAGCCACTGCTTATCCTGGACTCTCTATTTGAAATTACAGTAGAAATGTTGTGAGCCTGCTTAATAAAAGCGCTTGAAGGAGCATCGGGTCCAGATACGTTAGTTGCTGGGTATAATGGACCCAGCTGACATCAACGGCTAAACGTATTGTCCAGCTGGGAGGCCTGGGTCTTCTGTCGTTGTGGTCGTGGAGGGATGGGTGGGGGCGAAAACACCCAGGCCACAGATTTCTGGGGCACGGCCGGGGCAATATCAGGCGTTTTCAGGGATGGTGGTTGTGGTGCCGGGCGTTTGTCCTGTGGTGGTTGTGCCGCCGGGCCATTGACCGTGTGTCTGGCCGGGGTCATTTTTAACGCAGTGTTAATGAGTTCATTCATTCCATTCGTGAATTCTAGAAGAGGCATTGGAGATAGGGAGAAAGAGGAGGATTGGGGTGATGGGGCGGTTGTACCCGCCCCCTCCTCTTCCTCTGTCAACTCTCCGTTGTCAGTTGCCAGTTCACTTTGCTCACTGTTCGGGCCAGCCACGGCTGAAGCAGGGAATCCACAAAACTCTTCTTCATTACTGTCCTCTTCGAACATTTCCCTGAGTGACTCCAACTCTGCATTCATTCGTCTACTCCACTCTTCAGCGGAGATGTTGTCCATATTCAGTTCCTCGTCAGGGAGGGCAGGGACAACGGTAGCTCCTCCGTTCACCAAGGCCGTTCCCCCCTCGGCCGAGGGGGGCAGTTCAGTAACCATACTGTCATGCTCGTCAGGGAGGGCAGGGACCAAGGCCGTTCCCCCCTCGGCCGAGGGGGGCAGTTCAGTAACCATAACACTATCTCTTGTTATGGATTCTTCGTGGGTTGCAGATAAGAGTTGTTCATCACAATCTGTTGTTTTGGATTGCTGTGTTCTGGCCAAGGCCAGAGCATGGAGAACATTCTGCAAAAATATCTTTGCTCCTAGCTTATTTAGTTGCCGTTCATCAGCAAATAGGTGTCTTCTGTCGAAGAAAAAACTGAAGTTGTCAATAAAATGCACATTTTTGTCGGTGCATGCAGCTAAAAGCCATTTGCTCAGAGAGAACAGTCTGCTGAAATTCTCGTCTGTGCCTCTCATAGGCGGTAGGGGACCGCTGATCCAAAGCTCTATGTCACTGTTCAGGAAGCTCAATGTGTTGAATAGAGCCCTGAAATTCTCCTTTAAGATTTCTGACTGTTTTTCTTCTGTGTCATATGTGCCAGTATGTAGAATCAGGGTTTTCACCGTTTGGTGTTTGTTGACAAGATCCAGAATTCTGTCTTTCATGTCAGAGACTGTGTCTTTGGGAAAACACATAACTTTTGCCTTCTTCTTTCTTATGCTTTTGACACCTTTTAAAGCAGCATCGCCCACAATCAAAATGTCAGGATCAATCACTGAGGTGGTTCTTACCCTGCTGGGTGGGACGTTCTCTCTGTCAACAGGGGGACTTCGGGGGGCTTCTAGTAGCTGTTCTGTTAGCCAGCTTGGGGAGATGCTACCCCTGTCATCCTCGGCCAGTGGCGTGAATCTGTTTGCCAGCTGCACACTCGGTGTGTGTGGAGATTGGACTGCGTTTGACTTTTTAGCAGTGTTTTTCCCCTTGGCAGTTGCCCATTTATGAAGGGGGGTCGAAGCAGCGCTGTGCCGGGGTAATTCCGGCCATTCGTCGGTGATAAGAGGGCTTTGGGAGGGTGTCCTGCCCGTCGTCCGTTCTTTCATCTTTGGCTTTGCACCAAGGGAATTCCAGGCGAGTGGTTTATCCAGTCTTTGGGTTTGTTTTAATTGGAATAATTCCGTTTCCAGTACTGCAATCCTCTGAAGCAGTTTCTGATAAACCCTTGTAGAAATGGTTGGTCCGGCCATCTTGCTAGTTAGCTAGATGCTACGTATCCAGTCACCAAGTGGCAAAAAATAGTATATTGCAGTACAGCAAAACAATCCCGGAGTTTTATAAGTATCCAAGATCCATTTGTAGTTTCTCAGAGAAAAAATAAAACATCAGTATCAGCAGAAGAATGTAAGCACAAGCGAGCCTAAGCGGGAGCAAGCAGCGATACGTCCGCACTGTAGGAGAGCAAGCAGCAAGAATTTTGATCATCTCTGATTTTACATTTAATCTGTCATTACAGAATTGTTACCTGCGCTATGGGCAGAGATGGCCTCTCAGAGGAACAAATGGAAGTTGTGGCTTCAGCTCTCAGTTCTAATCCATCCCATCTACGACACCTGGATTTAAGTTATAACCGCCTGGACCGTCCTATTCTGGAGCAGCTCTGTGAGGCGCTGAACAGTCCTCATTGTAGATTGGAGACTCTACGGTCAGATTTATTTACAATAATGTATTTATCATGATTTTACATTTGATATCATTGTGACACTTAGACTAGAATAATAAGGTACAGTGACAGTTACAATTACCCCCTTTCTTTCTTTCTTTCTTTCTAGTTACGCTGAATTGTACATTTGAACCCAAGCGCAGACTCAAACACAGATGCAGGCAAAAAGTCAAAAATCTAAGTCTTTAATGCCAGCAACATAAAAATGGTAAAAGGTAAAAGTAGGCAAAAATCAAACAAAGGAACAGGCCAGAACTAAGGCAGAAGTGTATCTGTCAGGACCGGCAAGGGTATAGATCCAGGGATCCAGCAAACACAGAGCTGGCAAACAGAGCAGTCACAGAGAAGCTAAGTTGACTTAAGTTGGTTATGGGGTGCATATGAGGCTTGGCTTCAACTGGAATAGGGACCCTTGTTGAAGACCCATGCTCTAAAGCATTGGTTCTCAAACATTTTCATGTCAAGGTCCCCATATCAACAATATCAAAAACAGCTAATACTAAAATAAATATCTACAAGCTCAAAACGGGCAGCAATGAGAAGTGTTGTGAGCTTGTAGATAAAAAATAAATCAAAGCTAAGAAAACATTGGTGAATGTTACAATCTTGGTGAAAAATGCTTAAGGGAAAACTAAATAACATCCAGTCTGTGTTTATTACTTATATTGATCCCAAATTACTGTCTGTTTTAGGCAGAAATGCCCCTGTTTTCCACAGCAGACCCCAGCAGCCCTCATAGCGTATATTTACGCCGTTTGTTGCGGTCAAAGGTAGTACAACTATCTGAGATGTACTGTATGTTGGAGTATAAATATAAAGTATTAAAAGAAAATGTACTCAATTAAAGTAAAAGTACAGTACTTGAGTAAATATGCTTGGTTACTTTACACCACTGGTCTGTATTGTCTTTTACTCCAGCAGATGTCCTACTAGCTTCACGTCTTAAATTGTCAATTATTGTCCTTTGTCCTGTTAGGTCTCATGTATTCAATATATAAACTCTGTCCTTTCTGTTTACTTGATCATCTGTTGTCAACTTCTTGCTGTCTATTACCTGCATGTTGTAAAGATTAAGTAAAGATTATTTATTTATTTTGCTTGTTACTCCTGTCTGCCTGCTCTTGGTTTTCTACTCTAAGAATCACACAGTCCATCCAGATGAGGTCCTTTAATAAGTGGCTGTAAGCAGGTTCTCTATCCAGGAATAATGTATTTGACAGCAGACAATCAAACATTGTTTCTTTATATTTCTCATTTAGACTGACAAACTGCTGGTTGACAGAGGAAAGCTGTGAAGTTCTGGCCTCAGCTCTCAGATCTAATACTCATTTGAGAGAATTAGACTTGACCTTCAACGTCTTGCCGGATTCTGGATTGAAGAACTTCTCTGGACTGGAGTCTCTGCAGTGAGTAGACATGAACTGTGTGTGTCCATTTGGTTAGTGCAGTGATTCCCTTGTTTCACATTCCAATGACAGTCGTAGGCCCTAAAAAGACTGGAGAGAACATAGAAGATTCCCTCTCACTCATTTCATGACAGTTTCTCACATACTGTTGCAGTTCCATTTCCAATTCCTCAATGTATCATTCATTGTATGACCACGGCCTACTGCCCAGTACCATGCAAAATTTGGCCAATGCCAGGCTTTGCGGGACATACAGACGTATAGGGATAGACATAAGGACATACACATAAAGCCAGATGTAGGAGCGTTTAGCATTGCTCAAAAAATAAGGAATGTTTCTAACTCCTCTCCTCCAAGCCAGGTGGCAGTGAGTTTGTCTGGTCCTGCTGCTTGGTGAAGATAATGGTGAAAAATCAAACCCAAGTTTGAAGTGAGCGTGTGTGTGTGTGTGTGTGTGTGTGTGTGTGTGTGTGTGTGTGTGTGTGTGTGTGTGTGTGTGTGTGTGTGTGTGTGTGTGTGTGTGTGTGTGTGTGTGTGTGTGTGTGTGTGTGTGTGTGTGTGTGTGTGAGAGAGAGAGAGGGGTAGTTAAAGTCACATGTAACTGAGTTACGTAACTAAGTTACATGTTGCTGTAACTTGCTGGTAACTGAGTTATATTCATATTTCTTTAACTCGTCAAGTAACAGAGATACGTTTTCGGTAATTTTTGGCTCAAGTTACAAGTTACAAAAAGTTACAAGCAAAGTTATAATTTTACATTTAAGTTTTGTTAAGATTGACAATCAAATGTCCTCAACAGATCATAATTTTCTTATTTTTTTTTACTTTATTTTAGGAGCACAGAATTTTTTTGAAATAAAACATAAAACTCAGTTGAGAGGCATATTTCTGCTGGCATGTGACTTTTTTTGTAGGATATTATTTTTTGTTTCATGTGCACCAAACGTACGTTCAATTTAACTCAAGTTACACAAGTTACTTTTTCTATGTAACTTGTTATATTTCCCCAGGGGTATAACTTTAACTTGATCAAGTTACTGCCATGGTGAGTTACTTTCAAAGTAACTTCCCCAACACTGTGTGTGTGTGTGTGTGTGTGTGTGTGTGTGTGTGTGTGTGTGTGTGTGTGTGTGTGTGTGTGTGTGTGTGTGTGTGTGTGTGTGTGTGTGAGAGAGAGAGAGAGAGATACTTGCTCCATACTTACTCCATACTTTCTCACCCAGGCTGCCACTGGTATTGCAGTTGATGCTCAGGCTACATACATACAGGCTACATACAGACATGCATACACACACGGCCACGTATAGGAGACGGTGTGACCTTGCCTGACTGCGAGCGCCAGACATCTCACACTACGTTTCACTTCGGGATGAGAGTCTGAAATTGAGGGCAGACATTCTATTTCGGCGGGGGGGGGGGGGGGGGGCTAAAGCCTATTGACGTCACACACACACACACACACATACACACACACACACACACGCGACGGCGACGTGGCGTGACATTGCAAAAATACGTTATTTCTCATAACATATTATATGTCTGCATGTTTACGTTAGTGCAAAATGGTATTAAAACGTGAAGAAACTGCACTATTTCATAGTTTATTAAAATAATACGAGTCGAGTCTGACTCCGCCATGACCGTTTTCATGGACCAATCAGAGTCCACTAGACTCTCAGGTGGGCAGAGGACACCAATCAGAGTCCACGAGCGAGTCTCACGTGAGCTCAAGAGCTCTGTTTGGAGGGGGCTGGGACCGGAGCAGCCACACCACGTGCCCCAAGCATACAACCCTGATTGGCCCATTCAATGCGCCCGCTCTTTGGGCGCTTTCGAAATAGATTAAAATGTGTGCAGCTTCAGTCCACACTACACACCACCCACCAGCAGGGGGTGGTGATGTGCGGACTGAAGTGTCAGGCTAGGTGTGACCACCGCTCAAAAACACTAAAGTGTCAGGTAGTGGAGACATTGTGTTAGACAGTCAGACATTGATGCATTGTTGTTCTACTTCCTACAGTGTGAAACATGGAGGACATGAACACTGGACTAATCCTCAACTCCTTACAAGATGTAAGTCTCTCTGTCTGTCTGTCTCAGTATTGAAAGTAAATGAACTACAAGCTCACAGCATGTGGAATCCTAAGACATGAGCATTGAGGACTGATACTTTTGTAAAAGGTTACATTTCTTGACACTTTTCTAAAAAGTATTCTCTCTCTCTCTCTCTCTCTCTCTCTCTCTCTCTCTCTCTCTCTCTCTCTCTCCCCCCTCCCTAGATTCCCATCGTCTCACACTGGACCCAAACACAGCAAGCAGAACACTCAGTCTGTCTGAAAACAACAGGAAGGTGACAAAGCCAGAGGAGGAGGAGCTTCAGTCATACCCTGATCATCCGGACAGATTTGATGATAAGTGTGAACAGGTTCTGTGTACAGAGGGTCTGACAGGACGCTGTTACTGGGAGGTAGAGAGGAGTGGAAGTGTTCATATAGGAGTGACTTACAGAGGAATCAGCAGGAGAGGAGATCATGGTAGTGGGCTTGGATTCAATAACAAGTCCTGGAATCTGTCCTGTAATAAAAGTTACTCTGTCAGACACAATAGTACTGCCGCTTTCCTCCCTTTCCTCCCTCCCGATTTCACTATCTCCAACAGAGTAGCAGTGTATGTAGACTGGCCTGCTGGGACTGTATCCTTCTATGATGTGTCCTCCGACTCAATGACACACCTTTACACCATCCAGTCCACATTCACTGAACCACTCTACCCTGGGTTTAGGCTTGGTGACTCCTCCTCAGTGTGTCTTTGTCAGGACAGATAATGTCTCTGATGAGTTGACATCAACCAATATGGTTATAGAGAGAGGGGGGGGGGGGACTCTAATCAGGATTTAAGTTGCTTGATTCAATATAAATATTGGCCTGGTTGATCAATTTATCAGACACTTCCCCTTCCTATACAAACCCATTGGAACTTCAAACCCATTTTAACAAAGTTAGACTCATTGGAAAAATATATATATATATATATATATATCTGCTTCTGGTGGTGATATTGTCCTTCTTATGCGCGAGGATGAGTTTTGCACGCTTTATTTAAAATCTACTTGTTACAATATTGATCTATAAAGTGCATTCTAAAAGTCTAGCATTCATAACCAGCTACACATATTATATTCCCAATGCTCTGTAAGCATTTCTGAAACAGTAACATTAAATAAATGTTTATTGATGATAGAAGTGTCCTTGTATTTCTTTCTATGTGGTTTGGGTGAGTTTGTCAAGGTGCTGAGGTTCATACAGTCAGACGTGAAAAACATTTACTCCAACTGGAAAGAAGAAAGCTGCCTCCAAAATAAACGTTTCTTTTTTTCTCTCTCTTTTTTTTGTGGTGGCTAATTTAAACAGAGATCTCCAACCTCTATTCAAGCATTTCTCAAACTCTTTTGGGGTAAAAGAAAGCTTACTATTAGAATTCTCTGTGGACCCGCTTTGCCTGAAATGCAATGTGATCAATGTGTGAGAAAATATTGATTTACCTACCCATAAACCATCTCTAGTGGAAAGTGAAACCTCATACAGATTGACATGCAACAGGTCGATTCGTAGCGCTTTCGAGCTTGTAGATCGGCTTCTTTTGAGTGATGCTGGAGTGTGATCAAATACTTGGGTGTGAAAAAAATTATAATATCATAAAATAACAAAAAGAATGGAGCCACTCAATCCCACAGAAGTTGTAGAATCACTATGATAGCTACAGTACTATCATGTTCCATTTTTTGTTTAAGATACGGAAGAAGTGGAGTGATTTGATCAACTGATATTACAAATAAAGTATTAATCTAGGCATTTAGTGTATTTAACTTAAATGATTCAAGGGCTAGAATAGTTAAATGATTCAAGGGCTAGAATAGTTAAATGATTCAAGGGCTAGAATAGTTAAATGATTCAAGGGCTAGAATAGTTAAATGATTCAAGGGCTAGAATAGTTAAATGATTCAAGGGCTAGAATAGTTAAATGATTCAAGGGCTAGAATAGTTAAATGATTCAAGGGCTAGAATAGTTAAATGATTCAAGGGCTAGAATAGTTAAATGATTCAAGGGCTAGAATAGTTAAATGATTCAAGGGCTAGAATAGTTAAATGATTCAAGGGCTAGAATAGTTAAATGATTCAAGGGCTAGAATAGTTAAATGATTCAAGGGCTAGAATAGTTAAATGATTCAAGGGCTAGAATAGTTAAATGATAATGATTCAAGGGCTAGAATAGTTAAATGATTCAAGGGCTAGAATAGTTAAATGATTCAAGGGCTAGAATAGTTAAATGATTCAAGGGCTAGAATAGTTAAATGATTCAAGGGCTAGAATAGTTAAATGATTCAAGGGCTAGAATAGTTAAATGATTCAAGGGCTAGAATAGTTAAATGATTCAAGGGCTAGAATAGTTAAATGATTCAAGGGCTAGAATAGTTAAATGATTCAAGGGCTAGAATAGTTAAATGATTCAAGGGCTAGAATAGTTAAATGATTCAAGGGCTAGAATAGTTAAATGATTCAAGGGCTAGAATAGTTAAATGATTCAAGGGCTAGAATTGTTAAATGATTCAAGGGCTAGAATAGTTAAATGATTCAAGGGCTAGAATAGTTAAATGATTCAAGGGCTAGAATAGTTAAATGATTCAAGGGCTAGAATAGTTAAATGATTCAAGGGCTAGAATAGTTAAATGATTCAAGGGCTAGAATAGTTAAATGATTCAAGGGCTAGAATAGTTAAATGATTCAAGGGCTAGAATAGTTAAATGATTCAAGGGCTAGAATAGTTAAATGATTCAAGGGCTAGAATAGTTAAATGATTCAAGGGCCACATTAGAAAATATTAAAACACCCAAGGCCTGACAATATCTCCTGACAAAATGTTCTTTGGGTCAGACCATCACAAAGTCACAAATATTTAACATAACTATCATCATCAATATTTAATTTAATATCAAGGGTCTTGTGTCAGGTGTGTGCTCTTTATACTTCCACTGTCCTCATATTATACAAATTCCAACAGTTTTGTGCTTAGGTTTTCTTCAGCAAATGTCAATAGGCCAATTATTTGTTTACAAACATTGAGACTGAATGCACAGCTGACTGTATCATGTAATCAATTCCCAACAGATCCCCAAACCTGTTGTTTTGGGGAGCACTGGTTATTCAACGTCCTCTTGTGTGCTAGTGAGGTGTTCCCATGGGAGCGCCCTTATCGAGACATATATACTTCATTGCGCAACGGTGTTCCGCGTCAAGAGTAGCTGATATACAAACTCACATCGAGTAGCTGATATACAAACTCACATCGAGTGACCATTAAGGCATCTATATAAATGGCTTGTCCTTGGGGGCCCTCTGGTGGCCAAATGGTATCCCATTTTGTTCAAATGTGAGAGGCATCATTCTGGCATCACTTCTCCCAGCTGGCACACGACGTCAGTACAACGTTGGGACAACGTTGTACTCCAACGTTGGATGACCATTGGATTTTGGTTGTAAATGAAAGTTTTTCTGACGTCCTAACCTAACGTTGGTTAGACGTCAGAACCTGATGTTGCTTTGACGTCGTAACCTGATGTTGGTTTGACATCTTAAACTAACATCGATTTAACGTTAATCTCTGATGTTACATAGACGTTGATTAAAGGTTAGACTCCCAACGTTGGATACCAGTTGTATTTTGGTTGTAAATGAAAGTTTGTCTGACGTCCTAACCTAACGTTGGTTAGACGTCAGAACCTGATGTTGCTTTGACGTCGTAACCTGATGTTGGTTTGACATCTTAAACTAACGTCGATTTAACGTTAATCTCTGATGTTACATAGACGTTGATTAAAGGTTAGACTCCCAATGTTGGATACCAGTTGTATTTTGGTTGTAAATGAAAGTTTGTCTGACGTCCTAACCTAACGTTGGTTAGACGTCAGAACCTGATGTTGCTTTGACGTCGTAACCTGATGTTGGTTTGACATCTTAAACTAACGCCGATTTAACGTTAATCTCTGATGTTACATAGACGTTGATTAAAGGTTAGACTCCCATCGTTGGATACCAGTTGTATTTTCGTTGTAAATGAAAGTTTGTCTGACGTCATAACCTAACGTTGGTTAGACATCGTAACCTGATGTTGGTTTGACATCTTAAACTAACGTCGATTTAACGTTAATCTCTGATGTTATATAGACATTGATTAAAGGTTAGACTCCCAACGTTGGATACCAGTTGTATTTTCGTTGTGAATGAAAGTTTCTCTGACATCATGACCTAACGTTGGTTAGACGTCATAACCTGATGTTGGTTTGACATCTTAAACTAATGTTGATTTAATGTTAATCTCTGATGTTACGTAAACGTTGATTAAAGGTTAGACTCCCAATGTTGGATGTTGAAAAAGAAAGTTTGTCTGACGTCATAACCTAACGTTGGTTAGACGACATAACCCGATGTTGGTTTGATGTCATAACCTGATGTTGGTTTGACATCTTAAACTAACGTTGATTTAATGTCAATCACTGATGTTACTTAGACGTTGATTAAAGGTTAGACTTCCAACGTTGGATACCGGTTGTATTTTGGTTGAAAATCAAAGTTTGATTGACGTCATAACATAACATTTGTTTGATGTCAATCTCTAATGTTATGTAGACGTTGATTAAAGGTTAGACTCCCAACGTTGGGTTTTTAAGTTTGATTGACGTCATGACCCAACATTGGTTTGATGTCAATCTCTGATGTCATGTAGACATTGATTAAAGGTTAGACTCCCAATGTATTTTTGTTGAAAAGTAAATCGGATTGACGTCATAAGGCAAACATTGATTTGATGTAAGCATCTGATGTTATCTTGACATTGAATTTTGGTTGGTCTCCTAACGTTGGATAAAAGTTATTTTAGTTGAATAAAATTGGACTGACATAATCCAACGTCAGCTTGATGTTAATCTCAGATGTTATGTAGACGATTACTGGTTCAACTCCAAATTTGGATACAAGTTCTAATTTGGTTAAATGAACATAACCCAACGTTGGCAAGACGTCATCCTCCAATGTTGGTTAGACATGTAAGCAAGAGGTGCATTGCTGTCAAAACCCAACATTAGGTTGACATCAATGACCAAAGTTGGAAATGCAAAACATCAGAGGGCGTGAAAACCAACGCTAACATCACATCAACTTCCAGACATATGACAGTATGACACCAAATTGTGTCAAGTACTGAATAGTGAATAGAGGGTAGCTCACACAGCAGTCACTAGGTCTGATTAAGCTTGATCCAGAAAAGAACATAACAGTTCACCTTTTTTTTACCTTAACACTGGACAAATAAAGAAATACATGAAATAATAGCACAGCCTACCTCAGAGAGAACTTCCAGACAGTTTCCTTTTTACTTGCATATGTCCCACAACAACAACAAAATTATTAATAAAATATATTCCGGTGTGTTCACAACAAAAATATAATAATTAAAAAATATAATCCAGTGAGTTCACAACAACAACAAAAATTATTTAAAAAAATATATTCCGGTGAGTTCACAACTACAAAAAATAATTTAAAAAATGTATTCCGGTGAGTTGCCAGATTAAACTGTAGGTCCAAACAGAACTACCAAGATCCCCCAGAATTCACAGTGTCAGTTCAATCAGTTCTGAGTGCATGCGTTTGTGTCCCCCGCTGCCTCCTCTTGCCTGCATGTCCAGTGAGCTACCAGGTTTTAGGTCCAACCAGAACTAATTCAAGTTATATCAGTCCATAGTGTCCCTCTTGAAATGGACAGTTCCCCTGTGTCTCCCGCCTCTGCTGCTTTAGGTTGTCCTCTGCTTCTGGGTTGAACGTCATGACGGCATCTGTAGAAAAAGAGAATACAAAATATGTAACATGCTGTCATAACCTTACACCACCACATTGTCATGTTTTGCAAATTAAATTATTTACAGGTGTGTCTACAAGGTCACAATGCATACAAAAACTTGAAAACTTCACATCATGTTCACCCTCATAACCTTAAAATAACAAGAGTTCAGTTGGTTAAGCAGGCCCTCACCCAGAAGAATTAAATTGTAAGACACTGAAAACCACAGAACACCCAAACCTTATACTGTGTTATGCTGTGCATTACTTCTTACTTACTTAAAAAGCTTGGTCACAGAGGTGCTTCTTCTCTCCATCCTCTCAACGACTGGACCCAAGCAGACACATCACGCCAGCTAAGAGAGAGAGAAGAAAGAAGGAAATAGGTTAGACCAGGGTTTCCTAAAGTGGGTGCTGTGGCACCCTAGGGTGCCTTGATGCCAGTCCAGGGGTGTCTCAGAATAATCTGATCATCAATATCACTACATCAATATCAGTTCACTAAGTAAAACTGACCTGATTTGTGAGGAGTTATTTTTCCATCTACGGCCAACTCTCTTCTGCAAAAATAGCAGATCTACAAGCTCACAACATGTCACGACGCGCTGTGAGCTTGTAGATCGGCTATTTTTGGTGAACCTTCCTCCCAGAATAGGGATGCTGGGGTTCAAGTGGTTAAACATAAAGTATAAAGTTATTTTCAGTCAGTTCTAATGGAAACTGATATTTCTCCAATGGTGTAAGATTCAAAATATTTACAGTGTACTTCAAGGGTGCTGTGGATTAAAATATTATTTACAGGGGCGAGGTGACCCGAGTCAAAAATGTTTGAAACCCCCTGGGTTAGACACCAAATCAAAGACACTTGCCATTGTATCAAAGGGAAGGACATGTTTTGCCCAATTACATTATTTACAGATTGGTGTGTGCCAATTGTCTGTCCTTGGTCAACATGAAGTTACCTTGTATTGCTCTAAAATACATCAGTCTTCTCCAAAGCCACCTTCCTTTTCCCCCTTCATTCATTCATGCAAAATTGTATTTATTTATTTTCACATAATTTTCACATATCATGACATTGTCTTAAGAGGGGGTTCCAGTGGTTAAGCTGCGAAAAAATGAAAACATGCAGACAGGCCATCGCCTAGAATAATTAAACAAATAATTATGCAGACACTGAAAACCACATCACACAAGGGTTAATTCATATTGTATGTTGAAACATGCAGAGAGGGAAGCAAGCACATCTCCAAAGATTTACAGGTGCCGAACCAAGGAATATATAATATACACACCATGGAAGGAGGAGGTTCACACACTGTTCCAGAGCTCCAGTAAATAGTTTATTAGGATAGAATAATAACTATTTACCGGAGCTCTGGAACAGTGTGCGAACCTCCTCTTCTTCCATGTTGAAACATGCACTTTATACTGTGACTCATATAAAGCCTACCAAGGTCTTAAAAGCTTGGTCATCACAGAGATGTTGCTCCTCTCTCCATCCTCTATCCTGTCAACCACTGGCACCAGGTCCGAAAGGACTATCAGACACGTCACGCCACCTGAGAGAGAAAGAGAGGTTAGACACCCAATCAAAGCGTTATAATTTTCCATCGCACAACAGTTTGTAGATTGGCTATTTAGTACAAAACAATGATCAGACTACCTGGTTGTTATCTCCCAAGAGTAGAAACCACCATGTCTATCCCAAAGGAAAGGCGGGACAAGCACAGCAGACACCTGAGAGAGAGAGAGAGGGAGAAGTGAAAACAGACTAGTGACTAGTTCATACATGTTTGCTTCCACATAAGACAGGACTGGACACTGCGTCACAAGAACAAGCAGCCACCCAACGTACGGCACCTGAGACACAGAGAGAAAGGAAATAAAATCAGCACAAAAAGAAAGGAAACTTGACTTCGGTCCATTATCTCCCCTTTAATAATACCAATTTGTATTGTTTTATATCATTTTTATCATTGATTCGTCACCTTTACAACAAAGTACAGCTTGTAAGCATCGGGCATTCGAGGCATGAGCTACACAACCTAACGTGTGGGTAGCGCCGATCAAGGTTTTGCCAAAATGGTTTGCAATATTGTTCTGCTGGCATTTACTCTCATTGTGGGCTTCCCTGACACTGAGCTTAAAATTAACAAAGTGTAAAAATGGTCAACATGTGTTGTTTTTTCTTTTCCTTATTACTGTGGGAGAGTGCAATCATTCAATCATTAAAGGGGAGATATAATGGACCGAAGTCACAAAAATAGCTGATCTACAAGCACACACAATGTGAGGCTGTAGAATGGCTTCTCAGTTCAAATAAATCATTATTAATTAAGTAAATTACCTGGTTGGCTTAGCTCCCAGGATCACCTCATACCACCACAGAGACACCTCATGTAACAGAGAGAGAGTGAAAAAGGAAATGAATAGGTTAGATTTTATCATACTCCATCAAACAACAATGTTGCATTAGACACAAAATTATCTACAAGAACACATTGCATAATATGAGCATGTACAGTATATTATTTAGTACTTGACTAGTTCCTGCAGTGATTGGCTGCAGTAGATTGGCATTCAGACGTGTTTGTAACACCTGTGAAGTGCAGCTTTGGCAGTACAGGGTAAGAAGAGAAGGAGAAGTCTCATGCAAAAGTCATGCTGTATTCTATATTGGATCTTGGATATTATACCACAGGATGAAGATACCTTTTATTTTCCTATTGTGGATTACTACTGGATTTCCTGGATTAAAAAGGACTTTGCTAAAGGGTGGTAAGAGGAGACTTAACCTACCATATTGCATAGACTGGTTTTCTTTTCGACGTTGGAATTTTCTGTTGACAGAAGAAAAACAAAAGTTGAAAGACTACAAAATACATTACAAATGAGCCATGTACCACACGCACACACACACACACACACACACACACACACACACACACACACACACACACACACACACACACACACACACACACACACACACACACACACACACACACTCCTGTTAATCACTTCTAGCTCCCACTCCCACTTTGAGAACCATGGCACAAAATCAGTGTTTGTCAATTATGCATTTGAGCCATGGACCACCATTTAGTGAGATTTAGCCTCTCAGTCTCATACCTAATAATTTAGGAATACAGATCATGTGTAAAAAATAATTTAGCTTGTACATTTGGTTTGATTTTACAGTAATTAAAAGATCTATAGGGGTCCATTTGGTTATCAACTCCCCATCATTTAGCTGGGGACCACCTGGAAGGCTGGAACCAACCTAACATTACTAAACAAACACTATATAAATAGCAATGATTACTGTCACAATAACACTATTTAACTGCTGAATAAATAATGGACCTTGGAAACATTATATAATGGAAACCTTTTTACAGGAATGAGGGTTCCTGTCACATATTAAAAGGGGTCTGCAGCCAAATAGTCATTTTGGATTTTGGGGTCCTTGACATGAAAAGGGCTGAAAACACTGGAGTATGAATTGTAAATAGTGAAGTTGTAAAAAGTACTGGAAGCAAAAGCAATCAATTAAAATAGCTTTACATACCTGTGTCATCTCCCTGCTCCAAAACTCCTTCTCTGTGTGCAAAAAGTCTCCATAATGTAGATTTAATCCCACAAATAGACTGGCAGCAACCTATCTTCCTGTTCAACAATCAACAGTGATTTTATTTAGTTTAGTTTTATCTTAAATCACTTTTAGACAAGCAGCTCTCAATGCTTGCTGTTGGTGACAAATGTAACTGCTGTGGGCTGTTTGGATTCAAAGTGGGGGTGTGCTCTCAGCAGAGCCAGTGGTAGCTGGCCACATCACAGTCACATGACACACAGCCAATCAGGCATTTGCAATTGCATTGTGGGCAGTGTAGTTGATTTTCAAACTGCTTTCCATAAACACACATATATTGTGTTCCTCTCTGTAACTACAAAGATGGCTCCCTTCATCTTTCATATGTTTCCTCCAAACTATAATATCCCAAAAGATAGGCATTAAAATGTGTTTTAATCAGATTTAATTACAGATGATAATTTGCTTGTATAACCAATGTCTGCCCAACATTATTTTACTAACGTCCACATAACGTTGAAGTCTAACATCATCAGACGTTGATATTTGGTTGGTTTTAGGTTGTGTTGGTAACTAACCAATAACCAACGTCTGTTCAACGTATTATCCCAACGTCAGGTTGACGTCAGGATGATGTTTTTATTGTATTATACTCATTTCAAGCAGGATAGTTTTATATTAAGCTTCTGAAGCATTGAGGAATACAGTATGGTAGTGGATCTCAAACATTTCAAAGAAGAAACATTTCCATTAGAGAAGATTTTGATGAGTCAAGCAGTGATTCTCAACTATTTTAATTGCAAGAACCCCAGTTTGACATGCATTAGTCTAAGTACGGACCTCCATTTTATGGCATTTCTATCTGAGACCCCAATTTATTGTAAAATCAATGTTAATGGGTCCATTTTGGTTCCTTTTGTACACTCTATGAGTTACCCATAAGGGTCCATTTCATTCCTAACTATCATTTAGCAGGGGACCCCCTGGAACTCCCTCAAGGACCCCACTTCGAGAACAAATGCAGTTAATATCAGGTTGCCATTCCATATATCTTTACTGTTTTTAAACCATTAAGACATAAGGTCGATACCTTCTAAAGCCTGACCTAAGTTTTCAGAAAAAAACGCCTGAGGGATAAAACAGGGGTTCCCGTCCATAATGGGTTGTGTATGTTGGGCTGATTTGTACACTTTGTTCTATGTCACATCTATAATGTTTTACATTGATAAACTTCATAGTTAATAGTATGCGGTATTAAACTGTGGATACCCCAGGCTGGCTTGCGGTGGACATTTTTGTCTGAATGATATTTTTGCCATGGAGTGGACAATAATGTTACCAGTAGCACACAAAGAGCCAGTCTCAAATGTCTACTAGCACAGTGGTTCTCAAAGCAGGTTGAGAGGGACCTCAAAGTTCCTTGAATGCGGTCCAAATCGAACATTACAGGTCTGTAACTCTGAGAGTGTATGGAACCAAATGGACCCATAAACACTCTCAGAGTTATGGGTCCTTAAAAATAATAATAATACAAATAAATTGAGAACCACTGTACTAGTGGAATATAGTGTCATACATATCCTGAAGAAACCCTGGAGACTGGGACAGAAATTTAGTCTCATGATCAAAATTACAACATTGTTATTTAAAAACAAAATCTAAAATCTACCATGGTCAAAGGCAAGTCTCGCCACATGTGTCAATGTACAGACATTGATGATCCCTGTGCCAGGAGATATTATGGGATATGTTGTTTTTATCTTTAAATGGGTATACCCCATTTGATGGTGTCCCATAGATGTTCAACAATGACCTATTACAGCTGAGGTCAAGACCTTTCCATTAACAGTTAGCCATTTCTAGCCTATGTAAGCCCTTCTGTGGCTGAATGATATGCCTTTAATCATGGACTCTAGGCAAGATTCAGAGGTCATTGTCACAGCATTCTGCTGTGTACTGTTAGATAAGCATCATGGTGTGCCTATCTGTCTGTCTGTCTGTCTTTCTCTCTTTATCGCCCGAGTTTAGGCCACAATGCATTTTGTTATACCCCCACTGAAGAAATATAGGCCTACTTGTCCTCTAAGTTCCTGTCATTTCAGATTAGATACACTAGCTCTTATTTAGGATTCAAAACATTGAAATTGAAATGGTCTTGGACTTTAAGGACAACCCACATTCATTTATAATCGGCACTGTTGCGGCCTATCTTTAGTTTTTTGTTGAGCCAATGTAATGGTACGCTGGACCAATGAAGTGGCTAGTGTCCTCAGGGGTTGCTTATCAAGGAACTTTGACATTCTTGCTAGATACCTTGTTCACTATGTCCATGCCAATAAACTCCCCCGTTATACTGGTCTTGTTCACATCCAAGATTAACTGAATGCTCATGCTTACCTGTAACTACCATTACATTCAAGAGAGACACTGATAGTCCAATGAATGCTATGATCCAAATTAATTTAATTTCATAAACATTCAGATGTCCCTAACTGTAATGACACCTTACTGTCCCTTAAACTGCATACTTTATGTGGTCTTTAACCAGAGATGTTCTGTTTTTATCCCCAGCAAAGCATAATCCTTTGCAATGCATACAGCATTGTAAGTTAAGCAGTCAACCTGACGTTGGGATAATACGTTGAACAGACGTTGGTTATTGGTCAGTTACCAACAAAACCTAAAACCAACCAAATATCAACGTCTGATGATGTTAGACTTCAACGTTGTGTGGACGTTGTCATAATACCGTTGGGCAGACACTGAGGTTTGGTCGAATATCCGACAACAGCATGTCAGTGATTCAACATCAGCCTGATGTTGGGAAAACACGTTGAACACACGTTGGTTATTTGTTAGTTACCAACACAACCTAAAACCAACCAAATATCTACGTCTAATGATGTTAGACTGCAACGTTGTGTGGACGTTGTCATGATAACGTTGGGCAGACATTGAGGTTTGGTCAAAAATCCGACAAGAGCATGTCATTGTTCGACGTCAATATGACGTTGGGATTATACGTTGAACAGACGTTGGTTATTGGTTAGTTACCAACACAACCTAAAACCAACCAAATATCTATGTCTAATGATGTTAGACTGCAGCGTTGTGTGGACGTTGTCATGATAACGTTGGGCAGACATTGAGGTTTGGTCAAAAATCCGACAAGAGCATGTCAGTGTTCGACGTCAATATGACGTTGGGATTATACGTTGAACAGACGTTGGTTATTGGTTAGTTACCAACACAACCTAAAACCAACCAAATATCTATGTCTAATGATGTTAGACTGCAGCGTTGTGTGGACGTTGTCATGATAACGTTGGGCAGACATTGAGGTTTGGTCAAAAATCCGACAAGAGCATGTCAGAATTCGACATCAACCTGACGTTGGGATTATACGTTGAACAGACGTTGGTTATTGGTTAGTTACCAACACAACCTAAAACCAACCAAATATCAACGTCCGATGATGTTAGACTTCAACGTTATGTGGACGTTAGTAAAATAACGTTGGGCAGACATTGAGGTTTGGTCTAATACCGACAACAGCATCTGAGTATTCAACGTCAACCTGAAGTTGGGATAATACGTCGAACAGACGTTGGTTATTGGTCAGTTACCAACACAACCTAAAACCAACCAAATATCAACGTCTGATGATGTTAGACTGCAACGTTGTGTGGACGTTGTCATGATAATGTTGGGCAGACATTGACGTTTGGTCAAATATCAGACAAGAGCATGTCAGAATTCAACATCAATATGACGTTGGGATAATACGTTGAACAGACATTGGTTATTGGTTAGTTACCAACGCAACCTAAAACCAACCAAATATCAGCGTCTGATGATGTTAGACTGCAACGTTGTGTGGACGTTGTCATAATAACATTGGGCAGACATTGATGTTTGGTCAAAAATCCGACAACAGCATGTCAGTATTCGACGTCAAGATGACGCTGGAATAATAAGTCGAACAGACGTTGGTTATTGGTCAGTTACCAACACAACCTAAAACCAACCAAATATCAACGTCTGATGATGTTAGACTTCAACGTTATGTGGACGTTAGTAAAATAACGTTGGGCAGACATTGAGGTTTGGTCTAATACCGACAACAGCATCTGAGTATTCAACGTCAACCTGACGTTGGGATAATACGTCGAACAGACGTTGGTTATTGGTCAGTTACCAACACAATCTAAAACCAACCAAATATCAACGTCTGATGATGTTAGACTGCAACGTTGTGTGGACGTTGTCATAATAACATTGGGCAGACATTGACGTTTGGTCAAATATCAGACAAGAGCATGTCAGTATTCGACGTCAAGATGACGCTGGGATAATAAGTCGAACAGACGTTGGTTATTGGTCAGTTACCAACACAACCTAAAACCAACCAAATGTCAACGTCTAATGACGTTAGACTGCAATGTTGTGTAGACGTTATTATAATAACGTTGGACAGACACTGAGGTTCAGTCAAATATCCGACAACAGCATGTCAGTGATTCAACATCAGCCTGATGTTGGGAAAACACGTTGAACACACGTTGGTTATTCGTTAGTTACCAACACAACCTAAAACCAACCAAATATCTATGTCTAATGATGTTAGACTTCAACGTTATGTGGACGTTAGTAAAATAACGTTGGGCAGACATTGAGGTTTGGTCAAAAATCCGACAAGGGCATGTCAGTGTTCGACGTCAACATGATGTTGGGATAATAGGTTGAACAGACGTTGGTTATTGGTTAGTTACCAACGCAACCTAAAACCAACCAAATGTCAACGTCTGATGATGTTAGACTGCAACGTTGTGTGGACGTTAGTAAAATAACGTTGGGCAGACATTGAGGTTTGGTCAAAAATCCGACAACAGCATGTCAGTATTCGACGTCAACCTGACGTTGGGATAATACGTTGAACAGATGTTGGTTATTGGTTAGTTACCAACACAACCTAAAACCAACCAAATATCTACGTCTAATGATGTTAGACTGCAACGTTGTGTGGATGTTGTCATAATAACGTTGGATAGACATTGAGGTTTGTCCAAAAATCCGACAACAGAATGTCAGTATTCGACATCAAGATGACGTTGGGATAATACGTGAACAGACGTTGGTTATTGGTCAGTTACCAACACAACCTAAAACCAACCAAATATCAACGTCTGATGATGTTAGACTTCAACGTTATGTGGACGTTAGTAAAATAACGTTGGGCAGACATTGAGGTTTGGTCAAAAATCCGACAACAGCATGTCAGTATTCGACGTCAACCTGACGTTGGGTTAATAGGTTAAACAGACGTTGGTTATTGGTTAGTTACCAACAAAACCTAAAACCAACCAAATGTCAACGTCTGATGATGTTAGACTGCAACGTTGTGTGGACGTTAGTAAAATAACGTTGGGCAGACATTGAGGTTTGTTCAAAAATCCGACAACAGCATGTCAGTATTCGACGTCAACCTGACGTTGGGATAATACGTTGAACAGACGTTGGTTATTGGTTAGTTACCAACACAACCTAAAACCAACCAAATATCAACGTCTGATGATGTTAGACTGCAACGTTGTGTGGACGTTGTCATAATAACGTTGGGCAGACATTGAGGTTTGGTCAAAAATCCGACAACAGAATGTCAGTATTCGACGTCAGGATGACGTTGGGATAATATGTTGAACAGACGTTGGTTATTGGTCAGTTACCAACACAACCTAAAACCAACCAAATATCAACGTCAATTGACGTCAAATTAATACGTTGATACAACGTTGGAAGTTGACGTTGGTCCAACGTTGGATTTTGGTTAGCTGACGTCGCGACCTAAATCCAACCAAAAATCAACGTCAACGGACGTCGTGTGCCAGCTGGGCTGTTGACATTCTCTTGAAGTGTTATTGAAAGGACTTGATCAGTTTTTTTGTATTGATTTTGAAAATAGCTAATGTTTTTCACAGAGTGCAGTGATGACCATGTGATATAGAACGATGCAGAAATCCTTTAAGAAATCAACTCTATTTCAAGACACACCTGGACTTGACTCAAAGCACAACAGTGTAGTGTTTCTACTGTGTCCAACTCCACAGCCCAGAGAAAGAGAAATGTCTCAGTTCTTCTTCACACACGGTCCTTTCAGTTCTTCAACATACTACTACTCACAAGTTGTTCCTCTAGTCTACAAGGCCTTATTCAAAGGTCAAGCCACATCCACATAACTATGTATAACCAGTAAGACTCCCTAAATCGGGAGATAAGCCACTACTGTCAGGTCGCATACGGGAGAATGTTTTCTGCTGGTGTTTCAGTCCGAGTGTACCAAAGGGTGCGTTCGGAAATGCGGACCGGGTGTGGTTAGGGTTAGGTTTAGGCATAGTTTTACTGAGGTTAAGGTTAGGGTTAGGGTTGAGTTTAGGCATAGTTTTACTGAAGTTAGGGTTAGGATTAGGGTTGGGTTTAGGCACTCACTAGTACACTGACCACACACCCGGTGCGCATTTCCGAACGCACCCTTTGATACACTCGGACTGAAACACCGGCAGAAAACACTCTCCCGGTCGCATACACAAACTTTAGAAGCAAGCTAATCAGGAGGGAATATGGGAAATGGGACAGATCCATGTTGACATAACTATGTATGACACACTGGTTGACATATATGAGCATAAAAACGTAAGTTAATTAGTAAAGCCAAGCAGGGCTATGGCGAGTTAGGGCCTGGGTTTGATGCCTGGGGATCTCCATAGATGGGCATAAGGGGGATCATATGGGAATGCACATACTGTATATGGACATTTTATTTATTGTATGGGCTTAATATTGATGACATCAGGGATCTCCATGTATGGGCATAAAAGGGATTCTGTCCATGACATCACAACATACAATATCTTTTATGCCCATACATGGAGATCCCTATCTGAACCAGCCACACGGATATGGGCCATTTGTTGGCCATCTGGCCAGTGATATATATCGATGACATCAGGGATCTTCATATATGGGCATAAAAGGGATTCTGGGGAATACCCATATATGGATAGGTGATGTCACCTGTGATATCACAGTGGAGTGTCAAGGGAACCAACCCATAGACTCAGACAGACAGACAGACAGACAGACAGACAGACAGACAGACAGACAGACAGACAGACAGACAGACAGACAGATAGACAGACAGACAGACAGACAGACAGAGAGAAGCTGTGACATTTCTCATGGTAAACTACGACCTTCGGTCACAAAAAGATTAAGTATAGGACAAATACAAACCAACCTGAGGCTTGTGGCAATCGTTTCTATGCTATAGCGATGCACTGTAAGCTTGTAGTTTGGCTATAGATTGGTTATAGACCAGGCAATCGTTTCTATGCTATAGCGATGCACTGTAAGCTTGTAGTTCGGCTATAGATTGGTTATAGACCTAAAATAGTCGATCTACAAGCTCACAACGTGATTGTTTGTAAGCTTGTAGATTGGTTTGTAAATCGGCAAAGTGATTTAGTGTAGACTAGAGGGGGAAAAGATTAGGTGGCAAAGGATAGTGCCTTGGGGGACCCCGGTCAAAGTCAATACTGGATAAGTGATTAAACAATATTTGCATGAGCATCTGAGTGGTCTTTCTTTGAACTAATATTACCATTTTCACGTTTATTTTAACTTGATAAATTGATATTATAGCCAGTACCTGAACTATCACATCCTAATAATATGAAGTAATAACAATAATAACAATAATAATGTTCAAAGAAGGGACTCTTCCAGAGTAGAGCGAACACCTTAAGACTCAAACCAATGAATTTGAAACCAATATTTAGTGAATATATGCAACACTGTAATGAGACACTTTGGTCAAAGATCTTTAACAGGCATAAAGTAAAGAACAAACAATGAATGACCTTTTAAAATATTTATTTTTCATGTACAAAGAAACAACATTTGAATTTCAAAAATCACAAAAATATATAATTTTTTACAATACAAACAATGCATATATACAGAACATGAGTCAAATACCCTCCCATCCCACCCACCTCTATTATGTGCACACTAATTGTTGTAAAAATTAAACATATTTAAAATATACATCCTAAACATATAACCTGTATTATATACAGTACAGAAAGATTGTAAAAATATATACTGTATAAACCTCTATGAATAACCTATATTATATAAAGTACATAATATAATAATGAGTTACAATAGCGAATACAAGTTAAAAGGTACAACATGTAAAAACCTCAAATAAATCTAGGTTCAAGATGGCTCCAGTAGTCTGAATGTTTTCAGTTCCATCATTACAGTACTTGTCTGATGTCTCTAGAGCTCATATAATTGAGCATCAATATGTCCAGTATGGAGGTCAATGATTCCCTCATAAAAGATCCCAAAGCCCATCCTGGTAGGAATCCTCAGACAGAAGCATCTTCATGAAGAAGTCTGCCTCCATCTCCTGGGTTTCCCCCCAAGGGTGTAGAAGCAGCCCCGCTCCCATCTCCTCTGGCTGCTGCAGTGGGAACAGAAGGGTGGAGGAAGAAGAAGCCTGCTGTTCCTGGTGGTGCTGAGACGTGTGGAGGAGGTGTCCTGTACTGATGCTGCTGCCTGCAGTCACAGCACACAGCTCAGTGTAGGAGGCCTGCTTCTTATGGCTGCTTGCTTCTGGTTCTGCTTCTAGCTGGTTCTCCTGAGGCTCCTGCTCCACCAGGGTGGAGTTGGAGGCCTCCTTGCCACAGAAAAGGAGGACCAGCTCCTCCAAGCTGCTGCAGTTCTCCAACTTATCCCCGAGGTCTCCGTCGAAGGACGTCAGGTGGAAGTCATCCTCCCTTGGCAGGACTGTGTCTGTGTGGTGAATCTCCTCTGTCACCTGCAGGGGGGGCTGTTGGGGCTCCGTCCGTGCCACTTTGTTGTTGTTGTTGTTGCTGTTGTTGTCATCACTCACGGTAGCCAGGCGTTTGCGTTTTCTGCTGCTGCTACTCTGTCCTTGCAGCTCTCCTGCAGTGCTCCTACCCTTGTAGACGCCGTGGACATCAAACTTGTGGGCGTGCTCGGGGTTGAGCTGCCAGTAGCCTCCTTTCATTGTCTTGTCCTTGCGCTCCCTCAGGAAGCACTTGGACGTGGTCAGGTTGTGGCGAACTGAGCTCTGCCAGGTTGTCTTCTCCGCCTGCCGGTAGAAGGGGAAATTCTCCTCCATCCACCAGTAGATCCAGGAGAGAGTGACCTGGGTCTTTTTGGCTTGAATGGCCATGTAGATCAGACTGGTGTAAGAGTACCTCGGTCTGGTGGTGGAGCCAGTAGTCTGGTGCGCTACCTTCACCAGTGGAATAAGGGGAACATGGTGGGAGCTAGCAGGGCTCTCTGGGTCCGCAGCCACTGTGTCCCCAACCAGAGGGCTGGATAAGGAACCAGCGCTGCCCTGGTGGTTGCTGCTGCTTGGAGGGCAAGCAGCAGCAACCACCCTGTTCCCCCTGTCTGGAGCCCCCAGGATGGCAGCTACTTTGCCCTGGTGGAGGCTGCTGCTTGCAGGGCGAGTAGCAGCAGCAACAGGCTTGTAACTGTCAACCCTGGTGTTCTCTCTGTCTGGAGGCTCTGACCTGGGGATGGACACGTTGTGCAGCCAGTGCAGGCTGGTCAAACTGTCGTCAATGTGAAATGTGGACAACATAGTTGCCATGTTATGTTACTAGGCTAGTAAGTGAGTGTGCAGGAAAGAAGAGTGTTTAAAAGATGGGGGGAAAATGATGTTGAAGTAGAGAATGAAAGATGGAGAGATACAAAGCTGTAAGACTGTTTTAAAAGATAGAGATAAAGAGATATTGAGGTATATGGAGAGCTAAGGAGTTAAAATGTGTTCTCTTTGAGAGAAGATGCACACTGAAGATCACAACTGTTGGCGCTCAGCTTTATTTGTTTACGGTGCCACGTCACACGCGGTGACGTCACCTCAATGACACGCCCCCTCGCGTTTTGTTGAAAACGTCTCGCGCCGCAGTACACCATGTTACCATGGTTACCAGGCGACGGTCGTCCTCTGTTTATTGGTTTATTATAAACACGCTGTGTTTAACTTCATGTTATTTATAGTTTGTTTCTAATATTATAATTATATTGATACGCTGTGTTTTTAACTTAATAGTATTTATAGTTTGTTTCTAACAATAAGTTGAACCACAACATCCTCAAGAAGTAGACCGTTATGATTGACGTGGCGAAACAGCCAATCACGACGCAAAGGCATACCGGCAAGGCGGGGCTACAGGGACGCAGCAGCCAATGAGCGCCGCCGTGCGCGGCTCTCGTGACCAATGGCGAGGCAGCAGTCAATGAGCCGTGTGTGTGTGAGTTAGTAGTTTGAGCTCAGAGAGTGAATGAATGTCACTTTAACAACGACAACAACAAACTACTGTGGGATTCTGTTTGTTCAAGGTAAGTTCATTTGACAGCATGTGTGTGTTGTGTTGTGTTGTGTTGTGTTGTGTTGTGTTGTGTTGTGTTGTGTGTAAATTAGAAGCTGCTACTGCTGGGTGTTTGTTATGTTATTAACGACAGAGAGCAGGTGGAAACAGTGAACGGTGCTGGTTGACTTCCCTTTAAAGCTGTTTGGAGTTGGACCACTATATATTCACTTATTCATTCCAATACATGTGTGTTCAAACATTGAATCACCACTGCACCACTGGTTAAGACTAATATAGTTCCGTCTAACATACCATAGTCTATATTATATAATGATGGACTAGTAGTTGTAGTTTGTTCTAATAGAAGTGATAATGTTGTTAATAATATAATAGCTAGTAGTTAGGTGGTCTAATAGAAGTGTTAATGTCGTTATTTCATTGGGAGGAAAGACGTGCATTGTTAATGTTGATGGTGAATGGTTTCATTCTTCATGTAGTAGCTGACTGCCTGACTGTCTCTATATTCTTCCCCCGTGTGTGTGTGTGTGTGTGTGTGTGTGTGTGTGTGTGTGTGAGTGACTGAGTGACTGAGTGTCTCTTGCACATGGCAATGATGACATATCAATATGATACATGACTGTACAGACTCAGTTTCCAGGCTAGAGTTAGTGGTTCTCTAAAGTACTATTATAATGTCAAGGAGCTGTTGTTAATAACTACAGGCTGCTCTATCATCTGCCAGTGATGCTTCATGAGCTACCAGCTCAGTGTTCTTATTTGATTGATTGAATACTTTATTAGCAGTTCACATAGAAGAATACATGACAGTACAGTTCAGATACAAGGTCTACTAAATAATAGGATTTAAACCCAAGAAAGCACAATGGCTTGTTTACATTGGGGTCCGTTGTACTCAATTCATTGTCATCAAGTCCCTGCAAAATACCGTGGGCTGGCATCAACATGTACTTAAAGTACCAAAAGTAAAAGTACAAAATGTTTGGAAATAGCAGATCTACAAGCTCAATTATATTTCAAAAGAAAATGAACTTTTACACAATATTCTAATTGTTTTAGATGGATCTCTATGTACCATGCATCCTATTCTGTTGTTATACTATACCCGGGTGCATCTCTCCACTCCGACAGGTCTCCTTTCCGACATGTCTCCATTCCGACACTAACCCTATCTCTACCCCTAACCCTAAACCTTAGGCCCATGGGAGTGTCGCCACTCCGACAATAAGAAGTCCATTTCGGAGTGGCGACATGTCGGAATGGAGAGTGCCTCCCATTATACCCCCCACCCCACCCTCTATCTCTGAACAGTGAATTCCTGTGTTAATATTAACTAATCTGTGTGTATTCATAAGCATACACTAGACTCTGAATTACAAACTGGTAAATGGTCCCTTTGCACGGCCCTGCAGTCCATGATCATGTGTGTTCACTCTGTGTTTGTTGTGCTTTGTGCAGAATGCAGATGCAGTCCATGTTCATGTGTGTGTGTGTGTGTGTGTGTTGTTTCTTGTGTACAGTAGATGCAGTTCATGTGTATTTCTCTCTGTTCAGATGCAGTTCATGTTCATGTGTATTTCTCTCTGTTGTGTTCAGATGCAGTTCATGTTCACGTGTATTTCTCTCTGTGTCGTGTGCCGATGCAGTTCATGTTCATGTGTATTTCTCTCTGTTCAGATGCAGTTCATGTTCATGTGTATTTCTCTCTGTGCAGATGCAGTTCATGTTCATGTGTATTTCTCTCTGTTCAGATGCAGTTCATGTTCATGTGTATTTCTCTCTGTGCAGATGCAGTTCATGTTCATGTGTATTTCTCTCTGTTCAGATGCAGTTCATGTTCATGTGTATTTCTCTGTGTTGTGGTGCAGATGCAGTTCATGTTGCTGTTCAGTCGGCAGGGCAAGCTGAGGCTCCAGAAGTGGTACGTTCCTCTGTGTGAGAAGGAGAAGAAGAAGATCTCCAGAGAGCTGGTCCAGACCATCCTGGCCAGGAAGCCCAAGATGTGCAGCTTCCTGGAGTGGAGGGAGGTCAAGATCGTTTACAAGAGGTCAGTGGAATGAAGGAATGAAAAACATACTCTCACTCTCCTGGTGGAGACAATGAATGAATGAATGAATCCTCATCGTCTTGTCGCTGCTGTGTGCTCTGTGGTGCACAATGAAGTTATGGGTCAGGCCAGCGATGCATTGCATCATCATCTTCATCATCATCATCATCATCATCATCATGTAACTCACACGACAAGAAGAGAGACGGCCATTCATGTTGTCTCGTTAGACGCTGTGTCGCTGTGCCAACAACACATGGGCACACAGGGTGACCCAGACACATGGCTGGCACAACAACACATGGCATGACGTCTGCCTTCCACACTCTGCCCTCCTCACTCCTCAAACATCTTTTATATATCTGTTAGTGTGGTTGCTATAGGCAACACACTATTATTCTCTCCAAACTTCATAGAGTAACACTTTATAGAGTAAACCCAAACACCAAAGAGTTCATTGGAGGAGTGGTGCAAGACTTTATAGAGTTACTCCTTAAGTCCATTGAGGAGACGGAGGAGTGGTGCAAGCTGGTGGTGCAAGTATAGCCATCACGTATGGCGTGGCATCACGTATAGCCTATAAATAGGCAACCACACTTGCAATTTCACAGAATTGCACCTTTTTGAGTGGTGGTAAACCGCTCCATAGAGTGGCTGTGCGTGTGTCTGTAGCCACTTTTTCCTCAGCGTTTTGCCATAGCAATGTGTGTGTGTAGCTTGTATTACATCACCAATTACATCCTAGACCTATATCCTAGTCTGAAGACGTTATGCAAGCACGGCCACCGCTCACTTCACATTGGGTGTGATTTTTTTAGTTATAGTTGTTGTTTTGCTTTTTACTCCTTTTTCTCCCCAATGTAGTTGTTATGCTAAACTGATGCCTCCCATACACATATGTGGGTTGTTGTTGTCACTGTTATATCCTACTGGCTCACCTGCCAGTGAGGAGCCCCCACGGGAGGACTGTACTGTTGTATCCTACTGACTCACCTGCCAGTGAGGAGCCCCCACCGGGAGGACTGTACTGTTGTATCCTACTGACTCACCTGCCAGTGAGGAGCCCCCACCGGGAGGACTGTACTGTTGTATCCTACTGGCTCACCTGCCAGTGAGGAGCCCCCACCGGGAGGACTGTACTGTTTTATCCTACTGACTCACCCTCGAGTGAGGAGCCCCTACCGGGAGGACGTATAGAGCCTTCGTCCTACTCCTCCCACTAAGCACTCTCTCCTGGCAGGTGCTGCTCCAGCCCATATGAGTACTGTATGTGCAGTGACAAATAATAGCTGGAAAATCTGTAAAGACATCAACAGTTTTGCCAAACATAAGGACTTACTCTCTCCATTCACTCCAATATGGAACAACCCTTCTCTCCCGACATCTTTTAATGATAACACCTTCAAACCTTGGTATGACACAGGCATTAAAGAAATAAATCACTTTGTACACTATACCTTCTACACATCTATTTCGTTTCTTTCAAGCCAGGCATATGGTCCAGTCTAAGCAACAGTCTCTTATTGAACCTAAACCATCTAAAGTCGACTTACTGTTAAGGACGCCAGTAAAGTCTCTCAGATCGATCTCTGGATTTTATAAGGGCCTTCTAGAATCCTTGCCTGCCAACACAGAAAATACTAAGAATAAATGGGAACAAAAAAATATCACCATCCCTGCAACAACACGGGCCAATTGTGTTTATATAAACCGATTAGACACTGGACAAATCCGATGGCACCCTGGTGGAGTCGATGGTGGGCTGGGCACCGGGCAGTCACCTTGGGGGTCAAACTGGGGGATCTTGAAATGAAAAGGGTTGAGAATCACTGCTGTGTACTTTAATTTAAGTTTTTATTGACAAACATTAATTTACTGTATATGAACATATATTTACATATCTGTCAAAAGGATAAAACACAACCATTCTGGTCCTTTGGGTGCAGTTGTGTGTAAACTGAACAGAACTTACACTTCAATGCTCTTCCTCGGTGGTCTCATGTGTGCTTCCATGGTTGAAGTTTTTACTTCCAATAATTCCTGTGTGATTGAGGTTAATCTTCCACCGCATGTTGTAACCCTGGCCCAGGATCAAACCCAGACCAGTGCCTTTGTTTTCAACAGGAACAAGGAATAATCTACTGAAGCATGTGAGCAAAGCTTTGTTTGTGTGATTAGCATCCATTGAACAGGAGCCCAGTCTGGAGATGCTTCACTGATTGAAGTTTCTACTAAAAGAGCAAATGGACTGACACTGGTTGTTGGACCAAATCCTTCCAAACTTTCCTATTCAGGTTCAATCCATTTAAACCTTGATATGAATATTTCTCAGGGAAACTGTGAAATAATGTTCTGGTCCCAAAGTACCAAACCCCCAGCTTTGCTTGGGTGGCTTTTGAGCCTGAAAACCTGGCTTGAAACTGGGATAGTTGTATTGTAACTTGTGGCTCGTCCATCTGTCAACTATTTAGTATGAACATTAAGTAGAAGTTTAACACACTTTGGGTTAACTGTTGCTCAAAGTGAACATGAACTCAAATGGCTTCCTTTCTTTGTGCCCTTAATTCACATCATCTTAGCCCTCTTCTCTGGGAAAAGATAAACTGTTTAGCTGGCTAAACGGCCGTACAGTTTGTCCCCATGTCCCCTGGTAGTTTTATAAGAACTGCTGACTGCTGTTTCATGCAGGCATTTGGCAACAGCTCACTATTAACAGCAAACATTAACGTGCAGGACACAGTAGCTGTGACACATCCAGTGAGGTAAACAACTGGAGGATAAGGATGTCCCCCTCATAGACTCATCAGTCCACTTGTTTCTGTATGTTTTCTGAGCGGTGAAAACCGCTCCTACATCTGGCTTTATGTATCTCCTGCTTCATCCCACATTGGCCCAGGCATTTTGTGCACACGCCATAATCTTCATATTTACAATAAGAAAGCCATGTGCTTGTGGCCTTCACAATGTAGACACTTTGGAAGTGTGTTTTCTCTTTGGACCGCTGCTCATTCCTTGGCAGCAGGTGATCTAATTATCTCATCTGGTTACAGTAGAACCTAGACTTGTGCTCAGAACTACTGTACACAATCTGCAGGCTGTTGTTGCATTGTCGTCAATTAAAACAAACTGCCTACCTTCATGTAGTCTTAATGGATGATATTGATTTTAAATGCTCAATATTCTTATGCTCTGTTGACTGTTGCACTTGACAATGTACCCTGAAATGCTTGAAAATGTAGGCTATATTTTGTCATAAAGACAAGGCATTAAAGGAGGTGGCGGCTTCAAGTCTTTAGGGCCATAATTCTCTACCACAATCTGGTCTTCTCTGTGACAGAAATACAGTCCGTAATAATGACATTCTCCGCTGCATTAGTTAAGGGTGCTGCAATAAGACTGAGCTTTTTAAGTCTTGACCTGCGCTGCGTCTGTGGCCGTCCACAGCGACCCTGCTGCCCTCCTCACGCTGCCTGCGTTGTGAAGAGTCCACTGACTGCTGTGATTAGCCAGTGGTCACATGACTCAGGCTGTGATTAGCCAGTGGTCACATGGTCACATGCTGGAGCAAAGCCTGAGGGATTACTGTGGATGAGGGATCAGGGGGCAGAGTGAGGCTGGAGTCTGGACCGAGCCTAGCACAGCTAAACAATCCACCCACACGGTGGGAATGTACTGCAGTTAGTTAGCTGCATGAGTACAGTATATAGGCTGGACCCACCACGGAGAACGCTGTCTGCATCCTGCTTCAGGCTCTCTCTAAAACAGGGGTCTTTTCAGTCCAAGGACCCCTTAGTTGAGAGAGAGATGAAGTAGGGACCCCCACAACCTGTATTTTGCATTCATGTCAATTTGTGTTTTCAGATATTTAACCACTTGAACGGTCAATACTTGTAAAACTTGACCTTTCACTCTGTACTTAGTCTGCTCTTTTCCCCCTCTCTCTACACCAAAGCTTTTTGCCGAAAATAGCCGATCTGCTATTTTTGGCTAAAGTTCTCCGAATATGGACGTTAGGGATCAAGTGGTTGAAGACCCCTGCTCTAAAACAATACCTTGTGCTCTCAGTCTCAATTGACCAGAAATAAGCACCTTTTGAAATGACTTGAGATGCATATATCTCTCTGGGCTCCCTCCACTAGTATTTAAGTCACTGTTTCCCAAACACTGGGTCGAGATCCATTTGTGGGTCGCGGACACATTTGTATGGGTCCCTTAATTCTTCAGTTTCCTATATTTTTGTGTAATTCCATGAAAACATCTAAGAAAAATCGAGAAATGTAATAAATTAGAAAACAAATGTTTAAGAAGTAGCTTGTAGATCGGCTATTTTCAGTAGTTTGGGTCCCGGGTGAATATTTCATTTCTCTTATGGGTCTTGAGCTAAAAACCTTGGGAACCACTGCTTTAAGCTGCACAGACTCAGCTCTAGCTCCATCCTCTGTATGGCATTGATGGTACAGTACAGTTACCTACAGAGTAGGTTTTGGTTCTCCCTCCCCCTTCCAGATGAAATGATTTCTGCTGTGTTTTCCAGATATGCCAGCCTGTATTTCTGCTGTGTTTTCCAGATATGCCAGCCTGTATTTCTGCTGTGCCATCGAGGACCAGGACAATGAGCTCATTACCTTGGAGATCATCCACAGATACGTGGAGCTGCTGGATAAATACTTTGGCAGCGTGCGTTCTCACATTTATTTTTTACTCTTTCATTCAAGCGATGTTGAACACTGGTAGAACCTTGGATTGTATAGCTAATGGCTACCTGTCCAAATATTGTCCATCATCTTTATCTGTTGCTTCTGTGCTTGTGAACGAGTAACCAGAAGTAGCTCATTCCAGTTACTCACACTGTATGGTGAAATGGTTTTGAAATAATCACACCTTTTGCATATAAAGAAAAATTTAAAACACAAAAAAACCTGTCTTCAAATGGATCCAATATAGTTATTATTTAAGCACAATTCTTTTTTATTTTTACAACGGGTTCATATTTTAGATTGTAATAAAAGAAAAGATGAGTGTTAAAATGTTTTCATTGTTTTATTTTGGTATTTTATTTTTTTGGTTGGGGGCATGAGTACAAGTGGCCCCAACCTGGGGTCATGCATGCAAATCAAAATTGTTAAAATCACTAAAATGATTGACACAAGTTAATGCAAACATTTTAACACTCTCTCTAATGACTATCTAAAAATATGAACCCTTGTTGTAAAAAAACAAAGTTGTCCTTTAATCAAACTCTCTTAGTGCTTTTCATTGGTAAAATATTTATGAAACCCACAGACACAAACAACCACTTTCAACCTCGCCTCCCTATTTTGGGCTTGTCATTTTATAGGGGAAAACCTTCACAGCGGTCTTCACACGCTCATAGATTCATAAATTCACACAACACTGTCATACGACAGCGTCCAAAATATGGCAGTAGTCCATGAAATATCCTTAAACTATGAAATATGGACATTCAAGATTCCTGCCCAACAGCTGCTATAGTACTGTACACCCAACTGTGCTACCAAAGTTCATAATACAGTAAACATAAATATGCAACAAGTCCACTCATAAGGCCATGTGTGCTCCTTGGTTGTCTTGTTGGAACAGGTGTGTGAGCTGGACATCATCTTCAACTTTGAGAAGGCCTACTTCATCCTGGATGAGTTCCTTCTGGGAGGAGAGGCTCAGGAGACCTCCAAGAAGAACGTTCTGAAGGCCATCGAGCAGGCTGACCTTCTGCAGGAGGTGAGACTCTACACTGACCACATCATACTGACCTCACCACCTTAGACTCTACACTGACCACACCACCTTAGACTCTACACTGACCACATCATACCGACCACACCACCTTAGACTCTACACTGACCACACCACCTTAGACTCTACACTGACCACATCATACTGACCACACCACCTTAGACTCTGCACTGACCACATCCATACTGACCACACCACCTTAGACTCTACACTGACCACATCCATACTGACCACACCACCTTAGACTCTACACTGACCACATCATACTGACCACACCACCTTAGACTCTACACTGACCACATCCATACTGACCACACCACCTTAGACTCTACACTGACCACACCCATACTGACCTCACCACCTTAGACTCTACACTGACCACACCATACTGACCACACCACCTTAGACTCTACACTGACCACACCACCTTAGACTCTACACTGACCACATCATACCGACCACATCCATACTGACCACACCACCTTAGACTCTCCACTGACCACATCATACTGACCACATCATACCGACCACATCCATACTGACCACACCACCTTAGACTCTACACTGACCACATCATACTGACCACACCACCTTAGACTCTACACTGACCACATCATACTGACCACACCACCTTAGACTCTACACTGACCACACCACCTTAGACTCTACACTGACCACATCATACTGACCACACCACCTTAGACTCTACACTGACCACATCATACTGACCACACCACCTTAGACTCTACACTGACCACATCCATACTGACCACACCACCTTAGACTCTACACTGACCACACCATACTGACCACACCACCTTAGACTCTCCACTGACCACATCATACTGACCACACCACCTTAGACTCTACACTGACCACATCCATACTGACCACACCACCTTAGACTCTACACTGACCACACCATACTGACCACACCACCTTAGACTCCACACTGACCACATCATACTGACCACACCACCTTAGACTCTCCACTGACCACATCATACTGACCACACCACCTTAGACTCTACACTGACCACATCATACTGACCACACCACCTTAGACTCTACACTGACCACATCCATACTGACCACACCACCTTAGACTCTACACTGACCACATCATACTGACCACACCACCTTAGACTCTACACTGACCACATCATACCGACCACATCCATACTGACCACACCACCTTAGACTCTACACTGACCACATCATACTGACCACACCACCTTAGACTCTACACTGACCACATCATACCGACCACATCCATACTGACCACACCACCTTAGACTCTCCACTGACCACATCCATACTGACCACACCACCTTAGACTCTACACTGACCACACCACCTTAGACTCTACACTGACCACATCATACCGACCACATCATACTGACCACACCACCTTAGACTCTACACTGACCACATCCATACTGACCACACCACCTTAGACTCTACACTGACCACACCACCTTAGACTCTACACTGACCACATCATACCGACCACATCATACTGACCACACCACCTTAGACTCTACACTGACCACATCATACTGACCACACCACCTTAGACTCTACACTGACCACATCCATACTGACCACACCACCTTAGACTCTCCACTGACCACATCATACTGACCACACCACCTTAGACTCTACACTGACCACATCATACTGACCACACCACCTTAGACTCTACACTGACCACATCATACTGACCACACCACCTTAGACTCTCCACTGACCACATCATACTGACCACACCACCTTAGACTCTACACTGACCACATCATACTGACCACACCACCTTAGACTCTACACTGACCACATCCATACTGACCACACCACCTTAGACTCTACACTGACCACATCCATACTGACCACACCACCTTAGACTCTACACTGACCACATCATACTGACCACACCACCTTAGACTCTACACTGACCACATCATACTGACCACACCACCTTAGACTCTACACTGACCACACCCATACTGACCACACCACCTTAGACTCTACACTGACCACATCCATACTGACCACACCACCTTAGACTCTACACTGACCACATCCATACTGACCACACCACCTTAGACTCTACACTGACCACATCATACTGACCACACCACCTTAGACTCTCCCTCTGTAGCGGGCTAACATTCTGCAGGAGGTGAGATTCTATCTCCACTGACCACACCTGTTCATCTAACCCTAACCCTGACTCCTGCAGCAGGCAGACCTACCGCCCATTGGAAACTTAAAACACTTATTGACAAATATACTAATACATTGTGCGAAGACTCCGCGAGCCCAGTTAACATTTGGGGCACGAGGGTAAGCATCTTATATTTTGCATTGGTGCATGTTCGGAGCCTTGCGGGCTGTACTGCTGACATTCCAGGGCAGCATGGGGGGTTGAACGCTAAGACACTCGTAGATTGGAAATATCGACATGGATAAAACACATCAAATCTAAGGCTAACACCACCCATCCGCTCACTTGTAATATACACAGTTTGAATCGGGCTTAAGAGACTTGGAAAGCTGTGTCCCCAAAACACTGGCATGAACATCAAACAGTGCCGTCTAGATTCAGCGGTGGACGACGCCAGAAGTCATTTTAACATTTCTACATCTGTATGTGACTTTATCAAACGTTGGTGAGGACAGAGGAAGGGCTGGGCCTTCTGTCGATGTTTTATCGACACTGTGAAACGAGAGTACGTATTGTCTGAATATTGTGAATGATAATATCATTAATATCATATGGTGTAAGTGTTGTCTTTCTTATAAAGTGAGATAAGATGTTCACACAGCAGCTGCCAAAGACAGTACAGCAGTTAAAAGCAGAGTACAGGAGTACAGCAAGAACAACAAGTACAGTATGGACAGCATCAAAGTGACAGAAATATTTTACAAATAGCCTGAATAGCCGATCTACAAGCTCACAACTTGCTGCAATGATATCATGATACGATATAATCATGATATGGAGATTCTTGGTCAAAAACATATTAGATGTTGTCCATATGACCCAGCCCTAGGCATACTATATACAGAGATGTCAAAAGGACTGAAATATGTTTTTCTGGTGTTCAGAATAACTGACTGACTGCATTTTCAGATATTGTAGCACTTGGCACACTGTAGTGAAGAAAGTACAAAGAAGATTAAAATACTAGTATTTGATTAATACTCAAGTAAAAACTCCACACCGTTAGGGAGCCAGAATAGAAAATCTTCGTCCCCCACCCTTGTGATCAGATTCGTTGCTCCTAAGCCACGAGGGCCTTGAACCTTTTGCAAAAACCGGGAGCATTCCACTCCTCGATTCCTCGCTGTTGACATAGACACCCCTACTTCCCCCACCCTTCTTGTTCCCCTCCCCCCTTGTCCGTTTAGCTTGATCTGATCTCTGTGTTGATTTGCAGCTGACATGTTTGTTCCTCTTCTCTGTGCCTCTTCTCTTCACATTTCTCTTGTTGATTTTTACAGAATATAGACTTTCAGATGCGACTGTTTCCAGGTACAGTTTGGTGGAGAGCTGCGTTCCTCTAACGCGGTGCTAACCGTAGCGCTAGCTTAGCGTAGTCTGGAGGCTATTATCATGTTCATACCTTCGTCCATCCACCGCCTCGTACGCTAGTAAAGTCCTGAGTGAAGAGAGAACCTTCTGAGAGTCCTTACAGGGACCCACGTTAAGAGAGAACCCTCTGAGGGTCCTTACAGGGACCCACGTTAAGAGAGAACCCTCTGAGGGTCCTTACAGGGACCCACGTTAAGAGAGAACCCTCTGAGAGTCCAGACAGGGACCCAGGTTAAGGCTGCACCACTTCATCCGACTAATAGATTCAACCCAGAGAAATTTTCCAAAATACATAAAATTGTTTGTTTTAAGTTGAGAGCTTTTATTGAGCTTGATCAGTTATTTTCATTATTTTGGCGGCACACTGTAGTACAACAAAGTCAATAAATTTGTTCTTGTCTAAAAAGAAAAGAAAACACCCTTTTCGATCTTTCGATTAATCGAACAAGTAATCAATAGAATAATCACTAGGATAATTGATTCCTTGTGAATTGCAGCCCTAAACCAGATGCACCCATTAAGGGTCCATTTGGTTCCATGTGTATCCTCTCAGAGCTAAATAAGCACTCAGGATGTTGCAGTGTACGGACAGAGTGTGGATGGAAGGATATCAAATAAAATAGCCTTTAGAAGCAGACAGACTCACTACTACTACTCTGGGTGGGAGCAACTCAACAGCAACAACAATATTGTCACAAATATTGCCACGAAATGCACCCTGGATATTGTAGTTACTGGTGTGTTGCCCCCCCCCCCCCCCCCCCCCCCCGCTAATAATAACCTTTAATCTGTGTCTCTACTAGTAGTAATGCCATAAATCATAATATAGATGTAATCTCTAACACTAACAATAACTTGATCAACCAGCAGCATTTCTAATATTAATACTTCAATATGCCACAAACAGAAATGTTTAGCGATGTGCAGCTACAGAGCATTATTATTATCATCCTCTCATTATCTCCAGTCTCCTGTATCCACTGGGCCGTTAGTAAACATTACCGGTAGTCAACTGGCTGTAATTAACATCAACCACTGTCTGGGTTGTTAAATGAAATGAATCAACGGTAAATATTAGAAAATTCTCCTTGTCCCACCTGTTCTCAGACTGTATGTACAGTCTTTTTTATTTATATGATTCATCAAACAGCGCATAACGCAGAAGGAGCACAGAATGAATACAGACTCAGGTGACCTGACATATTGGTCTTGCACATCACTGAACACACCCACATACAGTAGTAATGCACAATGTGAACCTCTCCACTATATCTGCCTGAACTAAACTTGCAAGCTACGTAACTTTTCTTTTTAATGGTGAAAGAAAAGAGTGAAAATAGCTCATCTACAAGCTTGTATATTGTCTATTTTCAACATTTCTGAACTCTTTTGAAACATAAACGCAAGTTTAAAAGTAAATGTGGTAAAACAAGTTTGGGTCAGTGCATAAACTGCACATGTATGTTTGTTGAAGCGCTTGCATCAGACACATTGGTAAATGGTAAATGGTAAATGGTGCATTTATATAGCGCTTTTAATCCAAAGCGCTTTACATAGATTGTGCATTACATTCACCCATTCACACACACATTCATACACCGGTGGCGGAGGAAGCCATGCAAGGCACCAACCTACTCACCGGAGGCAATTAGGGGTTCAGAGTCTTGCCCAAGGACCCTTCGACATTAACTCAGGGGGAGCCCGGATTCGAACTGGGAACCCTTCGGGATTTATACCCTTCGTGCTCTAATACCAGTTTCTCCACCCCTGAGCTATGCCGCCCCATTGGATCAGTGTTTTCATTTGTACATTCATCAGACACATTGGAGCAGTGTTTTCATTTGTACATTCATCAGAGTCTTGTGGGGATTAATTGGGGAGATGTTCATGTAAGGAGAGACAGTGCAGCTCACGCTCCACACAACAATGAGGCATTGTTGTCTTCACTGAGAGGAGAGGAGAGGAGAGGAGAGGAGAGGAGAGGAGAGGAGAGGAGAGGAGAGGAGACACAAATAATGGTTCTGGCCTGGATGATCATCCACTGTGTTCTGTCTAATTATCATCCTGAACAAAACACCTCTTTCTGTTCAAACTCATTTGCTTTCAGTGGCTCTGCAGTGTCTGTAGTCCAGGCAGGTTCTCTGCAGTGTCTGTAGTCCAGGCAGGTTCTCTGCAGTGTCTGTAGTCCAGGCAGGTTCTCTGCAGTGTCTGTAGTCCAGGCAGGTTCTCTGCAGTGTCTGTAGTCCAGGCAGGTTCTCTGCAGTGTCTGTAGTCCAGGCAGGTTCTCTGCAGTGTCTGTAGTCCAGGCAGGTTCTCTGCAGTGTCTGTAGTCCAGGCAGGTTCTCTGCAGTGTCTGTAGTCCAGGCAGGTTCTCTGCAGTGTCTGTAGTCCAGACAGGTTCTCTGCAGTGTCTGTAGTCCAGGCAGGCTCTCTGCAGTGTCTGTAGTCCAGGCAGGCTCTCTGCAGTGTCTGTAGTCCAGGCAGGCTCTCTGCAGTGTCTGTAGTCCAGGCAGGCTCTCTGCAGTGTTTTCTTTTCTGGCCGTAGATTTTCTTTTTATTCTTAGGTTTGTCATGAAACCCTGATCATGCACGTCCCTGTATAGAAAAGCAAAATGCATCACAACATTTATGCTTGATTTACACCACATTGCACCACTTTGTTGTGCATTGAAAGACTCATACTGTAGCTGTTGTACATCGAGCCATTTTGGACACGCAACGACATCGTATAACTAGTATAAAGGGAGTTACTGTAGAGGCAGACTGAAGTCTGGGGAGGTTTACCCAATGACGAGCTCTTGTAGAGTCCCAGTAAAAATCTTTATGGTAGATGTTTTTAGAGTTAATTTATTTATATTTGTTCTCTTTCAAATTAACCCCAATGACCTTTGTAAAAGCAGTAGTAATGATTATTGTAATGTTTTTGTTCACTCAGAGTGTCATTTCTACAGTGCTATTCTGTGTATAAATCAAGTATACATCTAGCACAGAGGTGTGTGCACAACGGAAATAGCCGATCTATAAGCTCACAGTGCTTGGCTGCGCCACATGTTGTGAGCTTGGAGATCGGCTGTTCTCGGTGCACGACACCCTCACACAAGCTGTTGTCACAGTGGTAGCACAACCCCACACCTCCTCCACTAATCCCTAATGATTTATTACTACAACTGATTTATTAATCACTTAACTGTAAATAATGGTGAAATCATCGACTGTACTGTATGTAGTCAGTGGACACCAGTGGTGGGAAAGTAACTAAGTACATGTACTCAAATACTGTACAATTTTGAGGTATTTTTTTACTTTACTTTTACTTCTACTCCACTACACCTCAGAGGCAAATTCTTTTTAACGTTTTACTCCTCTACAATTATTTGAAATCTTGAGTAGTTACTTTGTAGATTTTGATATTACAAAACGTGCATTGTCCACTTCAGCCCATTACATACATTTTGACCATTTGAAAATGTAAGATTCTGCAAGCTTACAATGCATCGCTTGTAGATCTGCTATTTTCAAATGATTTTAATACATTTGACTTGTGAAATGCGACATACTGCATAATAATGAGTACATTCTACTTTTGGTACTTTTAAGTACATTTTGATCCCAATACTTTTGCACTTTCACGTAAAGTACATTTTGAATAATTTATTTCTACATTGCAGATACTTGAGTAAAGATATTCAGTCGTTTTTCCAACACTGGTGGACACAGGAATGTTATGGCTAAGCTTAAAGCCATGCTTGGAACCGAAGGGTGCCTCCTGACTCAGAGCTCTGGGGGCTTTAAGGCATTCATATAGCATGGAACAATAATAAGGACAACATGCCTCGGGGGATTTGGATGGAACTATTTTAATAAGCCTTTAATGAAACTTTTCTCAGGAGCTGCCGTGTTGTTTTAGCATAAAGCAAAGCAAACACGTCTCCTGCTTGAATAAACGACACATCAGCAGATGCTCTGAGTCATGTGTGGTAGTTTGGGTGATTGATGGGGTGGGGGTGGTGTCCTATTTGTTAGTTCTCTTTAGTTCACCTTTAGATCCTCTGTAAACATGTGTAGGTGCCATAGGTTCATTTAAGAGCATCATTTCTGTCCTCATTAAAAACTATATTTGCCTCACAGGTGTGCTGGTCCCAAATATGGCCTCCGAATCCTCTGGTCTTTTCCAGAATTAGCCCTACTGAGGTGAATACTGAATAATATGTCTGTTAGCCCTACTGAGGTGAATACTGAATAATATGTCTGTTAGCCCTACTGAGGTGAATACTGAATAATATGTATGTTAGCCCTACTGAGGTGAATACTGAATACTATGTATGTTAGCCCTACTGAGGTGAATACTGAATACTATGTATGTTAGCTCTACTGAGGTGAATACTATGTATGTTAGCTCTACTGAGGTGAATACTGAATAATATGTCTGTTAGCCCTACTGAGGTGAATACTGAATACTATGTATGTTAGCTCTACTGAGGTGAATACTGAATACTATGTATGTTAGCTCTACTGAGGTGAATACTATGTATGTTAGCTCTACTGAGGTGAATACTGAATAATATGTCTGTTAGCCCTACTGAGGTGAATACTGAATACTATGTATGTTAGCCCTACTGAGGTGAATACTGAATACTATGTATGTTAGCCCTACTGAGGTGAATACTGAATACTATGTATGTTAGCTCTACTGAGGTGAATACTATGTATGTTAGCTCTACTGAGGTGAATACTATGTATGTTAGCTCTACTGAGGTGAATACTATGTCTATTAGCCCTACTGAGGTGAATACTATTTATGTTAGCCCTACTGAGGTGAATACTATGTATGTTAGCTCTACTGAGGTGAATACTATGTATGTTAGCTCTACTGAGGTGAATACTATGTATGTTAGCTCTACTGAGGTGAATACTATGTATGTTAGCTCTACTGAGGTGAATACTATTTATGTTAGCCCTACTGAGGTGAATACTATTTATGTTAGCCCTACTGAGGTGAATACTATTTATGTTAGCTCTACTGAGGTGAATACTATGTATGTTAGCCCTACTGAGGTGAATACTATGTATGTTAGCTCTACTGAGGTGAATACTATTTATGTTAGCCCTACTGAGGTGAATACTATTTATGTTAGCCCTACTGAGGTGAATACTATGTATGTTAGCTCTACTGAGGTGAATACTATTTATGTTAGCCCTACTGAGGTGAATACTGAGTCCCAGCGTAGCAAAAGAGTGGTCAGATTTGGCCCCAACCGGTGTGAGAATGCTTTGACTAGTGGTGTATCTCCATACTTATTATCAGGATAATGTGTAATATTGTGCCATCCGTCCTTGGTCTTTTACTGTTAGTTATGGGTTTCTATGAAGGTGTCAGTCGATGTATGCATAGATAGCAAACAAAGGCTTGTCCTTGTCTGTCTGTCATCCCTTTTACATGTTAAATGTTGTTTACATCTTACCACACTGCAACATGGTATGGCTGTAAATCCAGGTTTAAGGCAGGCCATAACACTCAGGAATATGTACAGTATGGATGTATGGATCACTGCATGGATCACTGTCGTCTTAACCAACCTATCGCAAAATAGACCTCTATAGAGATCAGTGGCCACAAGCAACACTCACTCTGTGTGGATCATGATACACTTCATCATACAGTGAACAGCGAAAGTAGACGATCTACAAGCTGCACAGCGACACGTTGTTGTGAACTTGTAGATTGGCTATTTTCACCGTTTCTGAGAAGAATTCTTAGAAAACACATTCCAAACATGTTCAGAATTAATGTCCAAAACAGGGAGGCCGGGTTGAAAGTGTGTGTTAATATTTATTAATATTAATTTTACCCTGCTCGCTCTGTGACCTCCCGCATGTCCCATGTGATGATGTCAATAAGTCTTGCTGTGGTTTCTGTGTGTCTTCTGTCTAAAAAAAAGCTTGTGTGAATCTCTCTCCTCCTCTTCCTCTTCTTCCAGCCCCGCCACGAGTTTTTTAATGTGCCTGTGTACTGATGGACTGATGTACTGATGGACTGATGTACTGATGGACTGATGTACTGATGGACTGATGGACTGATGCCATCCTGCTGCACTGCCCATCACCCTGCCCTGCTGTTGGCTGCCACCCACCCACCCTGCTGCCACTCTGCATGCTGGTGGTCCTCACCACCCTGCATGCTGGTGGTCCTCACCACCCTGCATCGGTACGGTCTGGCCTTTTAGAGAAGTTTAGCTACGCTCCATTGTGTCAGAATGTGGATATTTGATGTGGAGATCATATTGTTACACATGTAGCCATCATCATCATCATCATCATCCTCACAGCTGCAGCTCTGTGTCAGTGTGTCTCTGTGAGTCTGGGCCCTCCACGGGACTTCATCTGATATTAACAGGTTTTACACAATTCCTAAAGCAGGGTGGTGAGGACCCCCTGCATGCTGGGGGTCCTCACCACCCTGCATGCTGGGGGTCCTCACCACCCTGCATGCTGGGGGTCCTCACCACCCTGCATGCTGATGGTCCTCACCACCCTGCATGCTGGTGGTCCTCACCACCCTGCATGGTGGGGGTCCTCACCACCCTGCATGCTGGTGGTCCTCACCACCCTGCATGCTGGGGGTCCTCACCACCCTGCATGCTGGTGGTCCTCAGTGCCTGGCACAAACACACCTCTCATTCCACCCTTCTAAAACATCCATGCCAGCCGTCACTCTGGGAGGTTGAGTGTAAACAACATGGTTCCAATGTGTGAGCTCACCATGCAGCAGCATCTTTGTCACAGTGTTAGAAATGAGTTTGAAGTTTAGACGCTCCGTTTGTTTCTTCTTTAACCTCCAGTGTTAGTAGTGTTGCTGCTACGTCAAACTGTAGCTTGTTTGTGAAAGCTTCAGTGATGCTTTGGTTTGTGTAATGAACCTTTATCAAGATGTAACTTGATGTATGTGTTAGTGTGATATCTTCAGTGGTTGTTGCTCTGTTGATTTGAAATCCAAAATATTTGATATTCCTAAGTATTTTCCACATTGAGTTACAACACTTTGCACGATGACAAAGGTCTCCAAGCAACACAAACAGTGGATTCTGCCCATGTAGAAAATGACAAAAACCAGACAGCGTCAAAACAACAACTTTTGAATCCTTTGAAGTTCCATGTTTTGTTAGTGTGCATGTAAAGGCCAGACCACAGCAATGCAACTCCTTGCAACATGCAACTACTTGCAACCTCTCACAGCCATTATCCTCAATGGCAGTTGGAGTGAAATGGCCTTAAAACTGTTATGTTGCAAGGACTTGTGCAACTAGTTGCATCGGTACGGTCTGGCCTTTTAGAGAAGTTTAGCTACGCTACATTGTGTCAGAATGTGCTTTGCTCTGACTTGGAGACCTGTTTGAGCGTTGAGTGTAACTCAATGTGGGAGACAAGAATTTAAATGATCAGTTTATTATCAACAGAACAACTGTTGCCGATTGCAACATGGTGAGGTAACTACAGAACCCAAACCTATTCTCCAATCCACAGAGCGTTGCCACGCTGTGGATTTGTCTATAGCAAAGTGTTGTTTATTCTTACATTTTTGTTCCTTAATTTATAATGAAGTGAGTCATATTGTGGCAACCAACTGGCAGTGCCAAGAGACATGATGTCTGTGGTGTTGGGGATATTTGATGTGGAGATCATATTGTTACACATGTAGCCATCATCATCATCATCATCATCATCCTCACAGCTGCAGCTCTGTGTCAGTGTGTCTCTGTGAGTCTGGGCCCTCCACGGGACTTCATCTGATAATAACAGCTTTTACACAATTCCTAAACCTGGGCTAGAACTACAGCAATACACTGTATAACCTCCATACATCTAGAACTACAGCAGTACACTGTATAACCTCCATACATCTAGAACTACAGCAGTACACTGTATATAACCTCCATAAATATCCATATTTTTGTAAGTTAAATCCCTACTTGATCATACTGCTGCGTCACAAAAGCATCAAAAGTAGCAGATCTACAAGCTCAGAACTCGGAGTCCCTTGAAGGGGTTCCAAATGGACCCTTACTGTTCTGTAACTCTGAGAGTGTACAACACATGTGCACACTCTCAGAGCTCTGGGTCTTTGAAATCAAAAAGGTTTGACAACCACTGAAGAAAGATGTTGACAAAAGTATGACAGTTTGTTCAATTCATCTGGGACAATCTATAGGAAAAGTCTGCCCCCTGTCTGTCACCATGCGGTAGTGCAGTAGATAGATACCAACCTACAGTTGCCCAGAGGCAGCACAGCAGTATAAGGTTAGTATTTGATGCCCATAACAGTCAAGTGAACAGAGAGTGCTTAAAGCCTAATCTTCACTAAGCACGTGGCAAGTTCCAAACCATCTTTCTAAGTATTAGGTCGTTCCAAATAAATAGGCTTCCATTTTTATTTGCAATTTTCATGGCCATGAAGTATTCATTCTAGTTTTATTGTATTGGATTTATTTTTACATGGTTCTTGTTAAAGGCCATAAATATGCCATTTTGAGTGAACACTCCTGTTATTTTATGCCATGTGGTTTTTCAATGTGGATTTATACTGTATCATATACTATGTCGATTTTTAATCTTCTTTGTTATCAGTATCGAGGGATTTATCCTGCAATTTACAGTACAGGAAGGCAGGCTCAAAACGAGCCTTGTCCAAAACTGTAAAAGTAATTTATATACGCACAGATATGAGTTCCTATTTTAGAAAAGTCCACTTTGAAGGTAAGTAGCGTTTAACCACTTAAACCCCAGCATCTCTATTATATTGTGGGGAAATCTTTTGTCAGAAAATAGCAGATCAACAATAACAGAAAACAGAACATACACTAGTATAGAGCCCTGAGGGACTCCGGTCAATCACATAGGGTTTAAGAGGTCAATGTTTTAACCCAAGTATATTTGCACTGATTAACCAAGAGTTTATGCTTCCTATGATGGTGAAGTTGAAAGGAGTAGGTCTTGGAATATATTTAAGTATAAAGATTATTAACTTTGGAGCAATTGTTTTTTTTGTAGTGTGTGACTGTTCAAATCTATTGAAATGAAATGCATTATTAAGTATGTTTTATGGTAGATTTGAAGCTATGTTGGTTAATGTGGATCTGTTTTAATATGCAAAGATGATAATAAATTGACTACAAACAGTCTCTTCTCAATTCATTTGTTTGCTATCATAGACCCTTCTTTGCTCCCTTTGAAAATAAAGTTGGATTTGTATTACTGTCCAGACAAAACGTATTAATTAATCTGGATTAACATCTGGCTTGAGAATGGGGGGAAAATACTTATATATGCTGTGTGTGTATATATATATATATATATATATATATATATTATATATATAATATATATATATATATATATATATATATACCAGTAAGACTCCCTAATCAGGAGATAAGCGACCGTAGGTCACTTATCTCCACAAATAGGGCAAAAATGTGTTTTTCCAAAATCTTCCTGATCCATGTTGATGACATGAGTGTCGACATACTGTGTAGTGATTTTCGTGATTTCCGGGCAAAATCTGTAGGAGCAGTGTCCAAAAATGTGTTTTTAAAAATCGGCCTGGAGGTGGCGCTATATGGGAGAGATTCATGTTGATGGGATGAGTGTAGACATACTGTGTACCGATTTGCGTGATTTTAGGGCAAACATTTTAGGAGTGTCCAAAAATGTGTTTTGCAAGAATCGGCCTCATGGTGGCGCTAGAAGAGGGCCATGTGAAAAATGAGGGGTGGGGCCTCCGCGCCGCCAAGGCGGACGAATAGGTACCGGCCCCGGCTGTCCCGGTCGCTTCTAGCCGGAGTTACGGCATTTTATGTGAGCTGCAGTGTAGGGGGTCCTCCACTGGGGGCGCCACCACTTTTGCATCCGTTCTGGAGCACCAGGAGTCGGTGGTCCCCGGGAATTCCCCGTGAGCAGCCCCGTTGGGGTGGTCATTTGGTCAGTTTAGCACATTTGGTCATTTTTTACATCTGGGGGTCCCCCAGGGACCTGGGGGTCCCTGGAGCTCCGGGGGTCCTTGGAGGTTGTAGTTTGGCCAATCTGAGTTCCCAGAGGTTCTTTTTCTCGCCACTAGGGGGGCGAGAAGAGCCTCTGGGCCAAAACTATGATATTCCTGGGCAGGAAGTTGTCCCAGGCTCAGAATCTGAGCTGGGACAATACAGGAAGTAGAGCCCTGTGCAAACCTTCAAAACATTCAGAACAGAAACCAACCAAAAACACTACAACAATATGCAGCCCATGTTTCAAGGTAGGGCTGCACAATTAATCGTTTTTAAACCGAAATCGTAATTTGGAACCACGCAATTAGCAAAATCGCAAAGGTGCAAATAATCGCAAAAGTGATTTCTGTGTGACGGTGGCTCCCCTCCTCCGTCCCCTGCATACATGTGGAACATGGTGTGTCTTAGGGTGCATTTTTTTTGCGACATACAGTACTTTCTTTCTTGACTGAATCAAACCATTTGCATGATTGCCAATAGAGAAACGAAGCCATGTCGTCATTTGTGCGTAATGACGCCCTCTAGGGGGTTCATGCTGGTATTGTTTTGTATTCAAATCGCCATTGGGAAATTTGCGATTGCCGCATATAAGGACTGTTAAAAAAATAAACACACCATGTGCGCGTTTCTGTCAGCGGGGGGGGGGGGGGGGGGTTCTGCATAGTTTATGATATTCATTCATATCTGATATAGCCTGTTGTCAGAGAAAATGTAATCAACGCTGTCCTAAATGTTGGAAACTACAGAGAGACACTCGTGTCTGGGGACAGACTGTCGCTGAGAGCATGTCCGCGCACATGGTGTGTTTATATTTTTAACACAGTTCGTATATGCGGCAATCGCAAATTCCCCAATGGCGATTTGAATACAAAACAATACCAGCATGAACCCCGTAGAGGGCGACATTTCACGCCATTTCACGGAAGTGACATCACACTTCGCTGCTGAATTAGCCTAGTTATTAATAATCAGTTTCTTTTCAAATATGTACAATAAATATTCAACGGAAGCTTCGGAAGCTTTACTTAAGTAGTGAAGTGATTTTATTTGTTTAAAATAATTTATTATATCAACCTTTTAACAAAAAAAATAAAAATAAAAAAACTATCACTTATCCTACCTTAAAATAAATATCGCGAATAAAATCGCAATCGCAATATTAGTCAGAAAAATCGCAATTAGATATTTTACCAAAATCGTGCAGCCCTATTTCAAAGTGAATCCTACCAGACTATAGTTTGGCAGGTAAGGAGTGTGTGTGTGCAAAATTTGGCATGGATCGGGGCAACGGTTGCGGAGATATGAGCAGGGCAAGAGTGTGACGTGTGACTGACGGACGGACTGACTCACTCACGGACAGCCTGTGGAGGTTTTGGTAGTAAATGCGACCTACGGTCGCAATAATTTTATTTTATTGACAATTAAATGATGACAGAGGTAGAGGGAATGAGTTTGTCATTGCTGACACCTCTCCTCGTTTCTTTACTTTGTGCTGTCTTACTTATTAGGCTGTCAAAGAAAGTAAGTTCTGATTTTCATGATTTTATTTGACAGAAAATCAATCTGTGGTTCGCAGTCAGACCATTCAGACCTGTCTCACTGTGTGGTAATATGAGTTATATGAGATACTTGAGATACTAAGGTGTGGTTCCTGTGGAAATAAGCCTCGGCTTTCTAGGCTCTCCTTTTAGTTGACCTTGTACCAGTGATTTGTACTGTCATGAAACTGTACTTGTTTCTATTGCAATCTTCTAATAAATTCTTCAATCAATCAATGTTTCTGAATCTGCCCGGAACCAATATAGTGGTGTGTCAGGTGAGGGGGACACTTTAGTGGTTGCACTTTCTTTCTCCATTTGAAGAACACGTGCGGGAGTTTAAGGTTTGTTATTGTTTGTCACGAGTAAGTTTGTTAAAGAATATGATATTGTAGTCCCTATAGTTGTGTTAGAGATTGTTGTAGCAATTTGCAGGCATTGTTGTAATGTTATGGACGTTGTGTTATCATATTACAGTTTGTTTACAGGCAGCAGCCGTTCGCAACTGGTAAAAAACTAACCTAGCCCAACCCTACCCTCCCCTGCCCCTTCTTTGTATATACTGTTTGTTTAGACTTACTGTTTTCTTTTTTCTTTTTCTTTACATATCTACTGCATAGTACTGTGTTCTATTTGTCTGTCATTCAATGTTATATGAGATGCTTCAATGGTTTCCAGTGGAAATAAGCTTAGTCTTTTCATGGATCTCCTTTTAGTAGACCTTGTACCAGTGAACTGTACCGTCATGAAACTGTACCTTTTCCTATGCAAACTTCTAATAAAGTCTTCAATCAGTCAATGTAAATACATGGACGTTATGTTATTATATTACAGTTTGTAATGTTATGGACGTTGTGTTATTATATTACAGTTTGTAATGTTATGGACGTTGTGTTATCATATTACAGTTTGTAATGTTATGGACGTTGTGTTATTATATTACAGTTTGTAATGTTATGGACGTTGTGTTATTATATTACAGTTTGTAATGTTATGGACGTTGTGTTATCATATTACAGTTTGTAATGTTATGGACGTTGTGTTATTATATTACAGTTTGTAATGTTATGGACGTTGTGTTATTATATTACAGTTTGTAATGTTATGGACGTTGTGTTATTATATTACAGTTTGTAATGTTATGGACGTTGTGTTATCATATTACAGTTTGTAATGTTATGGACGTTGTGTTATTATATTACAGTTTGTAATGTTATGGACGTTGTGTTATTATATTACAGTTTGTAATGTTATGGACGTTGTGTTATCATATTACAGTTTGTAATGTTATGGACGTTGTGTTATTATATTACAGTTTGTAATGTTATGGACGTTGTGTTATTATATTACAGTTTGTATGCAGGACAGGACGCAGCTGTTCTTGGACTCATTCATTCATTCTTCCATCTTCCTTCAGGTATGTTTGTTTGAAGTGCACGCAGAGGTGGAAAAAGTACGATTTGTTTTAAGTGAAATTATCAATTAGGCGATTTAGGAATACTCTCTTAAAAGTCTCAAAATGTACTTGGGCCTAGCCGCCTATATCAAAACGTACGTAAAAGTAAAACTCTTGTGCAGAATGTATGAAATACGCCCCATAGTGCATTGCGCAAACGTCTGCATCGATCTTCCGCCGCCGATTTACAAGCTCACAACGGGTTGCATCTGCGACGCGACGTGAGCTTGTATGTCTGCTGTTAAACCCGGAAGTTTGGTCCTGATAGTCTCCAGAGGGGCCAGTTGCACCACCAGAACGTAACTTCTGCCCTAAGTTAAGGCCGTATCAGAGTGTACGGTGGAGAGCTATCCACCGGTGGAGAGCTTTCCACCGCAAGTCAGAAAATAAGTGCAGGACATCATAGTCACGGGGCCCACGGTGAAGTCCTCCCCCGCCTCCCTCTGGTTCAGACGCAAACTCCGACCAGGTCGACCAATCAGTGAACGAGGTGTAGAGCCCGTCTGTCTGATAGTAAAAACAGAGAGATGTGTTGGGACTTGCGGTGTAAAGCTCTCCACCGCGAGGAATGACGTAACGTTGTAGTTTCATGACTCAAAAAGACTCGAAAAGACTACACGGCGGTGTAAAGCCTTCCACCGCCCAGGCGACTATGATGTCGGCTTAAGGGAGTAAAGTCCTTACTAGATAGAGGCTTAGTAACTACTAGTTAGTTTGTAACTAAGTGAGTTACTAACAGGTGTTGCACCATGACTTCTTAAGGCATAACGTAACTAGTAATGCGTAGACTGTTCCCAAAGTAATGTATAGTCGCATAAAATGACGTCATAGCTCCCGAATCCAATGAAAGCGAACTGTTTCTAGTAAGGAAATAAAGCTTGTATCGACTTTTGTCAACAGAGACCTCCGTCTCTCCACTGGCATGTACAGTACACAAGTCACTGATAAGCGCGCACAGGGCGAGCGCATCCCTGCGCAGCGCACTGCCCTGCAAACGGATTGTATCCCCCGTTGTGAAGTAACGCAGAGCAACGCATAGACCTATTTGGAGACAAAGGGGAAGAGAGCGCACCGTTCAATTCGCTGTTGTGCTGTATATGCAGTGGTTGAAAAGTACTCAAATGAATTAAAAAAGTATCAATCCTGCAATATAGAAATACTCTATTAATAGCAGACACATCGTGTGCTTGTAGATCGGCTATTTTCAAATGGCCGAAATATATATAGGGCTTAATGTATGTTTTAAACAGATGGGTCGTTTCATTGTTGAATTAATTAGATAGCCGATATAATGCTGTCTGCCACGTTAGTAGTGAAAGTTGCTCTACTCCCATAGAGATAGGTTACTTAGTAAAGACTTAGTGCTGCCCAAGGGATGGTGTAAATATTTAGTTGTTACTTAGAGATACGTAATAACTAATTTGTGTGGTGCAACACCTGACATTTTAGTAATGCGTAAGTCTTGACTTAGAAGCAATTTACGTTGCAACTAGGCTACGTTTGAACTTAGTAACAGCTGGTGCAACCCCGCCCAGTAAACTCCCGCGGAAACTTGTGGATAAGATTAAGAATCTTTTGAAAATGGACGAGATGTATATAGGCTATAATAGAGTCCTACAGTGGCCATATGTTGGGTCAAAGGTGTTTCAAATGTTTGATTGGCATAGAACCAATGATCTACCAATCAGTACACCTGTGTTTGACAAAATATGGCCGCTGTAGGACTACAATTGGCACACTATAGGGCTTAAAGGAGTAGTTCACCCCCAAAATGACTTTTTTTCTATTGATTACTCATGCCTTGGAGACTAGAGTTCAATAATATTTTTAGTTTTTTGTCGCATTCCTAAAACAAAAATGTGATAACAATAAATGTACCCCCATTCATTCCGGATAAAACGGGTCCCCATCCGGAATCAATGGGGGTACATTTACGAATCATATTTTTGTCTTAGGAATGTGACAAAAACCAAAAAATACTATTGAACTCTACTCTCCATGGCATGAGTAATCAATAGCCGCAAATTGCAACACTAGATTTTATTTTAATCGGATGAATCTAGGGTTGCAATACCTCCCATAGGGATCCAATCCATCAAAACGTTTTTTTTTTTGCTATCTGATTGTATACGACTTCAAACTCACCAATATCGTGGCTCTATGGAAAGCTTGGAATTTACTCTTGCTATCTGCAAAGTGTTTGTTTCTGAAAATCCAACGTAGAATTGTCATGATTTATTTTCTGTCAAGAAATCCAAGCAGACATGGTTTATCCGAGCAGACATGGTTTATTTTCTAAGTGTTGAACTTCGGAAGCACTCGTCTTCCATTACGCAGCGTCCCGCTGCCTCCTGCATTATGTGACATTTAGAACCAGCTGGTACACAGGACCGCTGAGTGACTTCCCACAAGCGCTTCCAATCTCCAGCACTTAGAAAAAATAATCACCTGAAGCCAATTTCTTGATAGAAAGTAGCTCCTAACATTTCTACGGTGGATTTTTCAGAAACAAACACTTTGCAGATAGAAAGAATACATTCCAAGCTTTCCATAGAGCCACAATATTGGTGAGTTTGAAGTCGTTTAATACAATCAGATAGCAAAAAAAAAACTTTTGATGGATAAAAACGTTTTGATGGATTGGATCCCTATGGGAGGTATTGCAACCCTAGATTCATCCGATTAAAATAAAATCTAGTGTTGCAATTTGCGGCTAAGTAATCAATAGAAAAAGTAATTTTGGGGGTGAACTATTCCTTAAGTGGTTAAGTGGTTAATTAATGTATGTTTTGTAGTAGCCGCAAATTGCAACACTAGATTTTTTTTTATCAGATGAATCTAGGGTTGCAATACCTCCCATAGGCAGCCAATGCATCAAAACAGTTTTTTGCTTTGATTGTATTAAACCACTTCAAACTCACCAATATTGGTAGCCTGCTTCCAGACCATAGACCCCGCCCACTCTCAGAGTGGACTGTTTCTGGAGAGCTTGAAGAATCATCTTTCTATCTGCAAAGTGTTTGTTTAATAAAAACCCAGTGTAGACATGTTATGAGCTACTTTCTATCAATAACTTCAGTTCAGGTGATTATTTTTTCTAAGTGCTGGAGTTTGGAAGCGCTTGTGGGAAGTCACTCAGCGGTCCTGTGTACCAGCTGGTTCTTCTTCTAAATGTCACATAGCCTTGTGCAGGAGGCAGCGGGACATGGTGTTACAGAAGACGAGCGCTTCCGAAGTTCAACACATATCTTTTACAGAGACTGTTAGGAAATAGCCGATCTACAAGCTAACATTGTGTCACTGTCTGTCCACAGCTACAGGAGGGAGCGCTGACCCAGACCTCTGGAACCTACAGGAGGGAGCACTGACCCAGACCACTGGAACCTGCTGCTACAGGAGGACTGCTGACCCAGACCACTGGAACCTAGAGGAGGGAGCGTTGACCCAGACCACTGGAACCTACAGGAGGGAGCACTGACCCAGACCACTGGAACCTACAGGAGAGAGCACTGACCCAGACCACTGGAACCTACAGGAGGGAGCACTGACCCAGACCACTGGAACCTACAGGAGAGAGCACTGACCCAGACCACTGGAACCTGCTGCTGACTGGACTTTAACAAGAAGCAGGATTCACCGTGGAAGTCAACTTCAGGGAACATTCTAGTGTTGCCAACATTAACTGACTGGCTGGTGTCCTTTATCGAGCAGAGTGTTTGTAGCTTCACTAAAATTAACTGACTGGCTGGTGTCCTTTATCGAGCAGAGTGTTTGTAGCTTCACCAACATTAACTGACTGGCTGGTGTCCTTTATCGAGCAGAGTGTTTGTAGCTTCACTAACATTAACTGACTGGCTGGTGTCCTTTATCGAGCAGAGAGTTTGTAGCTTCACTAACATTAACTGACTGGCTGGTGTCCTTTATCGAGCAGAGTGTTTGTAACTTCACTAACATTAACTGACTGGCTGGTGTCCTTTATCGAGCAGAGTGTTTGTAACTTCACTCGGCAAAATGGCTTCCATGTCCTCTCTTCCAGAAGAGGATCTGACCTGTCCTGTGTGTCAGGACATCTTTACAGATCCTGTTGTCCTGTCATGCAGCCACAGCTTCTGTAAAGAGTGTGTGCACAATTGGTGGAGAGAGAAGAGAACAAATGAGTGTGCAGTGTGTAAGGATGTTCATCCGACGGATCATCCACCTCGTAGCCTGGCTCTGAGGAACCTGAGTGAGGCCTTCATACAGGAGAGACGCCAGAGAGCTTCAAAACGTCAGAGAACTTCATCAGGGTCTGAGGATTTCTGCAGTCTGCATGCAGAGGAACTCGAACTGTTCTGTCAGGAATGTGAACAGCCAGCGTGTGTTTTCTGTGTTCATTTAGAAAAACACAGCGGTCACAGTTACAGACCCGTCTATGCAGTTGCTCTGGAGCGCAAGCTGGAAGTCGAGAAAACACTGAAGACGTTACAGAGGAAACTGAAGGTCTTTAATAAAGTTCAAGTAGACGGTGCGATCACAGCAAGACATATTGCAGCCCAGCTACGACATACAGAGAGTCAGATTAAGGAGCAGTTTAAGAAGCTTCATCAGTTTCTGAAAGATGAAGAGGAGGCCAGCATCACTGCACTGAGGGAGGAAGCAGAGCAGAAGAGTCAGATGATGACGGGGAGGGAACGTCTTGAGCCTCTGAACATCACTATAAAGACCCTTTCACAAACAATCAGAGCCATCAGGGAGGAGCTGAGAGCTGACAACGTCTCATTCCTGCTCAACTACAAGACCACCATGGAAAAAGCGCAGCTCTCACTGCCAGACCCACAGCCGGCCTCAGGGCCACTGATAGACGTGACCAAACACCTGGGCAACCTGACCTTCAGAGTCTGGGAGAAGATGAAGGACATTGTCTCCTACAATCCAGTCATTCTGGACCCCAACACCGCCCATCCAGAACTCCTCCTGTCTGATGATCTGACCAGTGTGGGACAACGAGAAGACAGACCGCGGCTTCCTGACAACCCAGAGAGGTTTGATCTCAGTCCCCGTGTCCTGGGTTCTGAGGGCTTTAACTCAGGGACTCACAGCTGGGATGTTGAGGTTGGAGACAACGATGGGTCCTGGACACTGGGGGTGGTAGCAGAGTCTCACCAGAGGAAGGGGGGCGCAGGCCTAGGGGCTGAGGAATGGAATATAAGGCTGCACAATCATGATTACTACACAGCTTCCACTCGTCCAGGGCACCAAAGCTTGGGGTTGTTTGTCAGACTTCTGCATTTGAAGCAGGATCCCCAGAGGATCAGAGTCCAGCTGGACTGGGATGAAGGAAAGCTGTTGTTCTATGACCTTGATACCCACACACACCTGCACACCATCACTCACAGGTTCACTGAAACTCTCTTCCCGTGCGTTGGCACAAATCATGCTCTGAAGATGCTGCCAGGGAAGGTCAGTTGTAACTCTAGTTTAGGATTGTACTGACATGTAGAACCCTGTAGGAATCAGAGAGCCCTCGCAGCGTGCTGGAGGAGATTGGACTGACATGTAGAACCCTGTAGGAATCAGTGTAACTCTAGAGGATTGTACTGACATGTAGAACCCTGTAGGAATCAGTGTAACTCTAGAGGATTGTACTGACATGAAGAACCCTGTAGGAATCAGTGTAACTCTAGAGGATTGTACTGACATGTAGAACCCTGTAGGAATCAGTGTAACTCTAGAGGATTGTACTGACATGTAGAACCTTGTAGGAATCAGTGTAACTCTAGAGGATTGTACTGACATGTAGAACCCTGTAGGAATCAGTGTAACTCTAGAGGATTGTACTGACATGTAGAACCTTGTAGGAATCAGTGTAACTCTAGATGATTGTACTGACATGTAGAACCCTGTAGGAATCAGTGTAACTCTAGAGGATTGTACTGACATGTAGAACCTTGTAGGAATCAGTGTAACTCTAGAGGATTGTACTGACATGTAGAACCCTGTAGGAATCAGTGTAACTCTAGAGGATTGTACTGACATGAAGAACCTTGTAGGAATCAGTGTAACTCTAGAGGATTGTACTGACATGAAGAACCTTGTAGGAATCAGAGAGCCCTCACAGCGTGCTGGAGGAGATTGGACTGACATGAAGAACAAACCAGACACTCATCATCAACATCACTCGTCTTCCACCAGATACCCTCCTGTATGGAGTCTAGTACGTTGGTTCTCAACCTGTGCAACATTGTTTCCTCACTCAGTAACAGTAAACAAACCAACAAAGTTTAAGTGTATACAGGGTTTATCTGCACATTTCTAAAGTGACAATTTAAGGACGTTTTAATAGCTCTAAAATGACAAATTAAACATTGGCCAAATTGTCAAATATTAGAGGCAGACATTGTGAAAATAGTCAATCTACATGCTCACAACGCCTCGCAACGCTCTCGGGCTGTAAAGTCTCATTGATTTTACAGTATAAATATTGGCGTCTCAGAGATTTGTCATTAAATACTAAATGCATGTCAAACTGCGGGTCCTTGAAATTATAATGATTGGGAATCACTGCTAGAGCTGTAAAAATCTCCTCTAAATGGGGGTCTCTGGCATATATTTTCAATTTGGGGTCCATGGGTTAATAAGTGTCAATTTGGGGGTCCCTGACATGAAAAGGTTTGGGAACAAATGGTCTAGTTTACAGTTTCCAAAAGAGTGGGTCTGACTCTGGTGTCAGGGACCAATTTTCTTTTTTCGTGTCACGAGTCACGACCGTACGTTTTTTTTTTTCTTCTTCGAAATTACATTTTATTCATAAGAAAAAGGTTGCATAGTTCTACAGTACGTTGAGTTTTCTGTATATTCCAAAGCAGCAGTTACACTGTATTACAATATTACTGATCTGTGAAGTGGATTTATGTTGTTAGTTTATACACTTGATTACAATATTACTGATCTGTGAAGTGGTTTTATGTTGTTAGTTTATACACTTGATTACAATATTATTGATATGTGAAGTGGATTTATGTTGTTAGTTTATACACTTTATTACAATATTACTGATCTGTGAAGTGGATTTATGTTAGTTTGAACCACGGTTATTATAGTAGTAACTAAAACTGAGGAAATGACAAAAAACACAGGTGAAAACAAAGCCCTACTACTAGGTTTGCAGATCTTCAAACTCACCACAATGTGGGCTTGTAGATCAACTAATTTCACACAGTGTCAACCCTGGGGGGGCTACGGTTCATTGGAATATACACTGCTCAAAGAAATGAAGGGAACAAAATGTTCCCTTAAAGGAGTACTACAGTATACTATACTCAAATAAATTAAGGGAACATTTTTTTCCCTTCATTTCTTTGAGCAGCAGTACTATACAAGTATACATCATAACTAAAATCATTTAGAAAATGGCTGATTGTCATTTTCTATTCCACAATACTTTTTCTGACCTGTTTTGATAAATACCCCATATTACATTCTAATAATAAAAACACTGCATTAAACTAAACTATGCCCTTTTCACAGAATTGGCTAAATTAAACTAGCAAACCCGCTTTGAAAAGAAAAATAACCCCTTTATTGAAATAGAAAAAATAACAAACATAAAAACTATAATAACCTTGGTTTGAACTAGTCCTGACTCCTGGGTTTAGAGTCTGGCCAGAAGTGAACAGGCAGAAATCCTTGTTATTGTGATTAGTCACCTTGTTGTATAAAAGGAAAGTCTTAAAGTATTCCATTTATTAAAACCAAAGAGTTCTGTTTCCTCTTGAGGTTTCTTTCACCTTGCATGAAGAATTGCACACTGTTCTGTTAGGCTGAACTATAGCTTTTAATATTGGGTCATAGTAGTTGTAACTTGGAAGCACAAAGCCAGGTGCTTGAACTCATGACCCTGAGTATTATTGTTAGAAATGTCCCACTTGTGCAAAATGTAAGACTAGAATAAAGTGCTGTAAAATATACAATTGTTGTGCCTTTACTAAACATGAACAACTTGTGATTTAAAGCTGCAGAGTGTAATCCTCGTGTCCCACTCCTACCCAGGGATTCCAACCCCAGAAGACTGGCAACATCTATACTATAATTTTGCGAATGTCTGTCTGAGTGAGTGTCTGTCTGTCTGTCACAGCGTTTCTCCTCAGTGGCTGGAGCAATTGATCTGAAATCGCATCACCATTAGCATATGAACACACCTGACATAACTGTGAAGCCCGTTTGTCACTTTCACAAATCATATGCTGTATATTAGCATTTTTATGGTGTAACTACTATCTATTCTGCATCTAGCATGAGGCATATCTATTCTAGCATGGGGCAACATGTTTAACCAGCTCTGTGTGTGTGTGTGTGTGTGTGTGTGTGTGGGTGTGTTCACTGTGTTGGCTGGCCCTCTTTCAGATGTTGTCATGTAGATCGGTACACAGTATCTCTGTAGCCTTTAAACGAAACAGGTATTTCTTACATTGATGCTCCTACATATTATCATGCAAGCACCAGTTAAAGTTACTTTCCATCCCTCATACTGTGTGCACAGTGCACACCCCATAACCCACACACTGCACATCATTTCGGAGCTCATATCTTTGAACGGTTAAGGACTAGTTTCAGTAATCTAACTTTAAAGGAGAGCTCGCTGGGGAAATGATGGGAACATTTCTTTGAATGTCATGCAATACCTCTTTTCAACCAGCAGGTGTCCTACCGCACCACAGGATCTAATGTCAGGCCTACAATCACCACAGTTATGTTAAATACGTTATATTGTATTATCATTCTAGGTTGGTTAAATTAAAGGGCAAGTTCACCTCTGGGACAACCTGATCTTATTGTATTGTTGTTTGGGACAAGATCAACACAATCCTGAGATATTTCTTTTGGGTTCAATCTGTGTTTTAGATATTTTAGTATTTCAGCATGAATGAATCAAGTCTAATTTTGCTGCATGTATGATGCATTTTGCATGATATGATGCATCATGCTGCATGATATGATGCATCATGCTGCATGATATGATGCATCATGCTGCATCATATATGATGTGTTCATCTTGTCCCAGACAACAATAAAATAAGATCAGGTTGTCCCAGAGGTGAACTTGCCTTTTAACCTTTTATTCAACGGTATGGATTGCATTTTTAACTCTGGAAGGGTAAAAATGTATCCATTTGTGTTGATAAAGACACCAGTGCTGTTGAAGTATGTTCCTTGGCAACCAGAGATCCATGTATTGAATTGTGTGTGCAATACAATAGACTCATATTTGTACTATTCTGCTTGTTACAGGCATGTTAGATTAAAAAATAAAATCCTCAATAATAACAGCGACAATACAATCCATGTAGGCCTACTGTATGAAGAGATGAATGACTTGGTTTGATCGAGCCTGACCGATACTGTATGTTATGATCTACATTAACACTCAACAAAAGTTGAAGCCTTTTGTTCAAGGACCACTTCACATGTTTCTTCATATAATATATAATTGGTCCAATATGACATCTGTATATTTTACTTACTCTGTCAGAGGATGGCTGTGGACAGTTGCTACATCACAATCAAGTCCTTATGCCCATACTGTATGTGGACGTCGCTGATGTCATCAGTATATGCCCAAATATGGGCATGCCCCCTTTTGTGCCCAAGTGCCTATATATGGAGCTGACTGATTTGTTTGCGCCTGATGCCATGCGTATAGCTACATTGGGAACTAGACCTAAGATAATCAAGTTGGGAGGTCTGATGTTTTATTTGAAAGATAATATATGAAGAATATTTAATCTAAGAGAAGAGTTAATTTTGTAATTTATACAATTATTGAGATGATATAAATCCAAGGGCCGGTTCCTGGCATATAAGCAACATAAGCGGCCGCTTAGGGCCACAACCATGGGGGCCACATCAAGGGAAGAAGATATTTTTTTAAACATCCATCCAGCCATCTTCAACCGCTTATCCGGAATGGGATCGCGGGGGTAACAGTTCTAACTGAGAGCTCCAGATTTCCTTATCCCGAGTAGTGGCGGAAAAAATTACCTCTGGGAACTCAGATTGTATCCCGAGCAACTTCCTCCACTCCCTCAGGGAGTATACCGAGGCGTTCCCAAGCCAGTTTGGAGATATAATCCCTCCATCTGGTATTTGGCCTGCCACGGGGTCTCCTCCCAGTGGGACGCGCATCGAGGACCTTCCTAGGAAGGCGCTCGGGGGGGCATCCGTACTAGATGCCCGAACCACCTAAGCTGACTCCTTTCCAAGTGTAGGAGCAACGGTTCTACTCCAAGTCTCTCTCGGGTGACTGAACTTCTCACCCTATCTCTAAGGGAGATACCAGCCAGCCACCCGTCTGAGGAAACCCATTTCGGCCGCTTGCACCCGCGACCTTATACTTTCGGTCATGACCCACACTTCATGACCATAGGTGAGAGTAGGAACGAAGATTGCTCGGTAGACAGAGAGCTTTGCCTTCCGGCTCAACTCTTTTTTTCTTCACCACATTTTTTTTAAACATATTGTTACATTATGTCATGTATCCCCAATCCAAAAACTAGCGTTATTATTTTAATATGCGCTCCCCTTCCTCATAATCCCAAACTTCACTCTATGCCTGGCTGCCTGTACTTGATTCATGAGCAAGTCAATATGCACATTTTGATCTGGTGCTACCAGGCCTGGGATTTTGTCATTTTAGGGGCAAGGCCACTTGGCCTTTGATGTTGTACATTTTTTGAGGGCACAAAGGCCAAATGCTAGGGCAGGAAGGCCATCAAATGGGCAGGAAGGCCATCAAATAAAACAAGATTTTAGTCCATTGAAATAATTGTTGAATGTTTTGGGTTCGGTATGATAACCTAATCTGCAGTTAACTAGATAAATTATGATATTTACAATCTGATCCATGGTCAGATCTGCTCCAATCAAAGTAACTGGATTGTTTTAAAGATGGGGACCAGGGGGAGTTAAGATTTTAGAATTTCAACAAAAGACACTGGTGTCTACATGACAAGATAGAGACACTGGTGTCTACTGTTTACATATAGATAAGAAAGAGACAGAGTAGAACGTTGTACAGTCAGCTAGGGCATTAAGGCCACTGTGGCCTCAAGTCATGCCATTGTTTTGAGGGGCACCAGGCCAAACTGAGGGGCAACGGTGGCCATGGCCTTCACGGCCTCCATGAAATTCCTGCCCTGGGTGCTACAGATTATTTTAGGTGGCCCCTCACTAACGGTCGGATGTGCGCGTATGCGCGCATTCGTTAGTGAGGGGCCACCTAAAGTAATGCATAGGGCCACCTGAGTCCTAGAACCGGCACTGATTTATCCAAAAGACATGAGTAGGCCTATAAGTGCAGTACCAAAATAAGGGAGATACATGCAGTTTCCTCAGCAAATCAATCTTAGAAACCTTAAAATATTGTACAAACACTAAAGGCTAAAGCTATGAAACCAGAAGAATCTGTGATGAATGTATTGCCTATTACCTCGAGCTTATTATTATTATTATTTTACAGTAATGTGACTGCTTTTTGCCTTGTTCCTTTTGTATAGGCCTGTATGTATTATTGATATTTTGTCCAAAAAAAAAGGGAGGTGTTGGTGTTCTTCTGGTAGTCCTCCTTCACAGGTAGTCCTCCTTCACTTTTGTACTTTACCCAAGTGAAAAAAATGTATAATCGACAAGTAGGTCTATATGTCTACATTGTGGTATTCCACCTCTTAATATCATTGTGCTGCCACGGGCAACTGGTCCCATAGGCCGGCAGGTTAGTGACGTCGCTGATTGGAGGAGGAGTAACCCGTAGCAACAGGTAGCAGCACATGAACGAAGCTGATTGGAGTTGGAGAGGAGTAGTATCCCGGAGCAACAGCTTTTACGCACATGAATGAAGCGCGCCGCACACAAAATCATCAAAGTGTCTCCACAGTGGAAGCAGAGAGACGTACTGTGAGGATCTGAACTGTTATGGACAAATTAAAGTCTGTGGTGACTGGACAGGAGCGCTCACAGGACCGCACCGTACTGCAGGTAAAGTCTGCTTTATTTATGCCATTAATCCAGGTTAACATTTGATCCATTACGCACACAACAACTGTGTTAAAAACAAAACAACAACATTACAAACGTGACAACTTTGTTTCGTAGGCTGCCGAGGAAGCGTCCACTCTAGGCTGGGGTACACGTGTGAAGGGCTTCATCGGTTGTTTTGTGATCGGGGTGGTGTGCACTGTACTGGTAGGTAATGATATCATTGTATTGATTTATTTAGTTACTAAATGTAATCGTTGAGTTCCATCAGCTTTGACGCACAGGATGACAACACGAAGAGCCACCAGTGCTGCTCTACTGGTCTATCTGGCTCTGTGGAATGTCTTCTCCATTGTTCTTCCTCTTAAACTGTCTTTCTATTAGAAGAACACACGCCATGCAAAGATGGGGATTTCTCAACCTATTTCAAGGAAGTTATGGAATGATAAGGTCACAGAATGTAGCAATTAATTGACACTTATTTGTATTTTCTCTTGGCAGCAGTGCAGGGGAGCACAATCTGTAAAACAAGTGTTTATGCAAGTTTGAGAGTGTACAAATGGTTGCATGTGTACACAGACTACACACCCTGAGTTATAGAGTTCCTGCATGCAAATGTCCATTTGGTTCCAAAATATTTAATCATTTAGCTGGGGAGTGGGGACCCCCTGAACCCCCTCCAGGACTCCTGGTGGGGTGGGGGTCCCCACTCCCATAGCCCTGGTTGAGAAGCCTTGCTTAAATATGTGATCGATAAGCTAAACAAAGTACAGAACCCAAGTCAATGTGACATCTTTATGTTCCATCTCTGCAGGGAGTATGCATGCTGTTCATCCCCAAGATTGGGATCATTCTCTTCATAGTGATGTACACGTTTGGGAACGTGTGTTCACTGTGCAGGTAAGAGTTAACACCACATCATCATCACACAACCACTGATAAAGTGTGAGTGCTTGTTTCCTGGAAGGTTGTGACTGTGTATCGTTGTGTGATGTGTGTCCCCACAGCACCATGTTCCTGATGGGTCCAGTGAAGCAGCTGAAAAGAATGTGTGACAAAACCAGAGCCCTGGCCACTGCCATCATGCTGGTGAGTGTACTGTATATAGTGTTAATTTATTTCAGGGGTTCAGGTGAAGGACCCACCACATTGATATGTATTTGACTGCGTGAGGTTAGATGTGTGCTGAGCACTACACTGGCTGCGGACCCCCGTTTGAATGGGATTCATCTGTGACAGGGATGTGTAAAGCACCAACCTCTTTATTTTAACAACATTAGACGTTTTGTAGTTTTTGTATTTTTGTACCAGCACCCGCCACCCAACGATGTGCAACAAGTTCTCCAAGTTATTCTGTGCCAGGGACTACCAACATAAGAATTGTGCTGTTAAGGTTTTCAAAAGGACCTCCATAAGAGAAGATTTGTCAAAATGTTGTTATCAAACATCAACCTTTTCCCCTGAAAGTAGCCGACAAATTAAGTGTTTAAAGTGTTTTGTTGTGGACCCCCCTGGAACCTTTGAGGGCCTTAACAACAGACCTCGCCTCACTGCACAGACCTTAGTTTGTGCTGTCAGCTGACTGTCTTGTTCTGTTGTCACTGCTGTCACTGTGTGCTCATGTGTGCTCTTGTATGTTTTGTTGTCGAACAAGAACAGAACAATTTGCCCCATGGGAGTATAAAGTCTTATGGTCTCATAGTTTTGGCAACCTAAAACCATAACATTTAATGCCCTCAAAGCCAAATAGACTATCTACACTTGGATCTCGTTTCTTGGGTGAAAAGTGCGCTCTTTGTTGAATTGTCCAAAAACTATTTTCTGGTCAGATGTGTCAAACAAAAAAACATCCTCAGTCGGATTAATGAAAGAACGAATGACTTAATTCAACTTAATGTCACAAGACATGAAGGAGTGTGGGGACAAATACTTTTTGATAGATCAGTTTTAGTTTAGTTTTTTAAACCGAAACCAACCTCAACCTTTTTGGTAGCACTTTTGAATGTTGTCATTATGGATCATTAAATAATAGTAATGTAGCATCTGCCAAACCTCAGTGGACATTCATTCCCTTTATGTTAGTGAGCGAGCGTTGCTTGTCTTCTTGGCCATGTCATATTGACAATGAAAATGCAGAGTTAAAGTATTAATCTAATCGTTCCATGTTTCTTGTCCCGTCCATTTCTTTAGACGTGCCTTGTGTTGACTCTCTGTGCAGCGTTCTGGGTGAGTAAGCCTACATTTGATGCAAACAACAAAAAAAGTGCTGTTTTATGCAGATATATTATGCAACACAGAGTGTTCCATTGACTCTGGAACTGGGAAATATGAGAATTAATATCAATATTGTGATATGAGACTGGGTGTAATATATAATGGCTGTTTTGTTTCCTGGTTTTAATCACTTTAATAGGGCACGGTCACCCCGCACGTTTATTCTACCTCTGGTGGATTCTGCCAATGCATTTTAATGGGAATGGAGCATATTGTTTGCAGAAATCTGCAAATGGCAGCAAACTGCTTCATTTCCATTGAAATGCATTGGCAGAATCTACTCTCATAGATAGAATAAAAGTGTGGCAAGACTGTGCCCTTAAGCCTTATTTTATGCTTAAGTGATGTGGGCTTGTACATTGGCTATTTTTACTGTTTCTGAACAATTCTTTTAAGAAACCTTTACGTCACAATATCTAGGTATTTGGTTAAAACTATTGTGATATTAGATTATCCCTAATTGTCTCTTTTGACAGAGTCCTCTATATGCTTCTATCCAAGTCACCACTGATGTATTATTTCTCTTACAGTGGAAGAACTTTGGTCTGGCGTTGTTATTTGTTATTCTACAATGCTTATCGTTTGCCTGGTGAGTTACAGTTTGGCCTCCATTACATTTAAAGATTGTACTCACGTTCTTATAGTACGACTTGACACAAAGAAAACCTTGTGACACAACAAATCCTGTTCTGCTTTCAGGTATGGCTTGTCGTACATCCCATTCATAAGGTTTGTTAACTTTCACGTTTATTTATTCAAAGCTACGGAATAAATGCACAACATCCAAAAGTGGGGAGCACGCTCTTATCATTCTATGCCATAACTTAATGTATGTGTTTCTATTGCTTCCTAGGGACGCGATACTGAAGGCTCTTTCATGTGCAATTAAGTGACACCGTGTCACTGGGATTGGACACGAAGGAGACTTTAATGACAGGTGGGTGTCCTGTTGTTTGCTCTTTCTTTTTCAAGGATGGCAGGAGAAGAGGAGTGCTTGTTTTTCTTTAATCAACGTTCTCGTACGTAGCCTGGCGTCCCTATTTTGTTGGAACATTAAGCAAAAGTTTCAGATCCTCAGAATGCGTCGCATTGTGACACTTTGTGAGCTTGTAGAGTTTGTAGAGCTTCTATCTTCACGAAGAAGATATTTATTGTTTATCAAAAACCTGAGGGGGGCCTATTATAGAGCCCTAGCCGAACTAAGTATATAATAATAATAATAATAATAATAATACATTTTATTTATAATGCGCTTTACATTCTTGCGAATTTCAAAGTGCTACAAAGCAGAATACTAAAAACAGGCAGAGAAGAAAAACAGCATAAAAATAAAAAAATAGGCAACCAGTCCACAAAGGACATAAACATATAGGACCCAACCTATAGTAAAAGGTCGGATCAAACTAAGCTAAAACAGGGCATAGACTAAGTTAAAAATGCTTTGTTAAAAAGGTGTGTCTTTAGTCCATTTCTAAAAGCATCAGTGGACTGTGGAGCTCTCAGGTGCTCAGGGAGGGCGTTTAAAAGCATCAGTGGACTGTGGAGCTCTCAGGTGCTCAGGGAGGGTTAGGGTTAGGGTTAGGGTTGTGGAGCTCTCAGGTGCTCAGGGAGGGTTAGGGTTAGGGTTGTGGAGCTCTCAGGTGCTCAGGGAGGGTTAGGGTTAGGGTTGTGGAGCTCTCAGGTGCTCAGGGAGGGTTAGGGTTAGGGTTGTGGAGCTCTCAGGTGCTCAGGGAGGGTTAGGGTTAGGGTTGTGGAGCTCTCAGGTGCTCAGGGAGGGTTAGGGTTAGGGTTGTGGAGCTCTCAGGTGCTCAGGGAGGGTTAGGGTTAGGGTTAGGGTTGTGGAGCTCTCAGGTGCTCAGGGAGGGTGTTCCACAGGCTGGGGGCTGTGAAGCTGAAGGCCCGGTCACCCATGGTGCGGAGGTTGGTGTCGGGGGTAAGGAGAAGGTTGGTGTTTGAGGAGCGGAGGCTTCGGTGTAGCAGTTCTTTGAGGTATAGGGTGGTTAAATCACTTGACGACAATACACCAGGGGTACCGACAGTGAGGCCCTGAGGCTTGAGGGAGCTGCAAGGCTGAAGTTTGACCATTATAATACTTCTTTAGAATATTGTGGGACAGTCGATGAGTGCGCTGTCTGATCGAAGTCGTGGCGGACAGAAACGTGAATCCCAACCAGCTTGGGGAAAACAATATGGTGCCTGTTGAAGTCTCTGAAATGGACTGAACTCCTATTTGATCTATCTTCACAGTAATATCCTCCTATATGGTTAGTTAATAATAATAATAATAAAACTTTATTTGTATAGCACCTTTCATGACATGAAATGCAGCTCAAAGTGCTTTACAGAGCAGAAAATGAAGCACAAGTGCTTAACAGAGAGAAAGTAAAAAAAAAAAAAAAAAATACAGAATAAAAATAAATAATTAAAATGATTACAATTAAGCAGAGAAATAACAATTTCAGAACAGTGCGGACGTCAATTAGCAGCACAGGGATTTAAACATTTAGCTAAAAGCAAGAGTAAAGAAATAGGTCTTGAGCTGTGCTTTAAAGCTATCCACAGAGGCTGCCTGTCTTAGGTGTAGTGGGAGTTTATTCCAAGCTGCCGGTCCGTAGAAGCAGAAAGCTGCTTCACCATATTTTTGTCATTGTTGGCGCCTCAAGTAGGTCTGCACTTGACCTGAGTGGGCAGGTTGGAACATATCTATGCAGGCAGTCATAGAGGTACGAAGGTGCCAGACCATTTAGAGCTTTATAAACAAGTAAAAGTATTTTAAAATCAATCCTAAAAACAACCGGGAGCCAGTGTAGCGATGCTAAGACTGGAGTAATATGTTCTCTTATCTTAGTTTTAGTTAAAACTCTGGCTGCCGCATTTTGAACAAGTTGTAGTCTGTCAGTTGTTTTCTTTGGCAGACCAGAGAGAAGTGCGTTGCAGTAATCCAGCCGAGAGAAAACGAAAGCGTGGATCAGCGTTTTTGCATCGTTCAGCGACAGATAAGCTCTAATTCGTGCAATATTTCTAAGGTGAAAAAAGGCAATCTTCGTGACATGATTAATGTGTGTATTAAAATGTAATTCAGCATCAATGATCACCCCCAGGTTCTTTACAGAAGTGTTACTTTCTTTAGCCAGGTTACCAAGTCTACTTATTATTGATTCTCTTTGGGCAGTAGAACCAATTATGAGAACTTCTCATAATTGCAACTTCTCCTTGCAACTTCTCATAACGTTGCAAGGAGTTGCATTGGTGCGGTCTGGCCTGTAGTGTAATACTAAATGTCTCTTTATGTTTATGTCCATTTGGTGTCGTTGTGATCTTGTAGATCCGCTTTTTGGCAAACGTTCTGTGGCTTCCGCCCCAGAATAATGGATGTGGGGAATATTTTGATTATCGCTGTGATATCGTAAATCACAATTATTTGGGTCACAATAATCGTGACATGAAATGTTCATATCGTCCCAGCCCTGCTTCATATTGTCTCAACATTAATAAACATAAACTTGATTTAGCTGTAAAGTAATAAGAATATAATTGATATGTCTGTATTGACACAACCACATGTTTCTCTCGTTCCTCCTCTTCAGATGTTCTTCATCTTCTTCTCAGAGGTAGCCTGTCTCTTCTCCCTGCTGCTCATCATATCCATCAAAGATGGCACATTCTTCCTGAAATTAAAGTCCCTCCACCAGGATCTAGAGCTAACAGACCCACAACAGTCAGCTCACCCATTGCTACTATGAGAACAACATAGAATCCCTTCTCTTTCTGACTCAGGGCTGACACTACGCATGAAACTCATGGTTTTCCTTTTGAATGAAATGAACACTCAGGGATTTTGCTTTAAAAAAATGTATTTTATTAATTTTAGTACACAACCATCAATGTCAAATCTGGCATTTTTTTCTGTAATGTGGATCATAGTGATCAGATTCTGTGAGTGTGCCTGAATGCTTTGCCACCAGGCTGCAACTCCAAAAGAGACCACAAGGTGTCATCATTTGATCAAATGTTGTTTTAGTCTTCATTTATGGAATTTGATACAGCCATAGATGTTTCTAAATAATAAACTGTATATTTTTGTGTGAAGCACATGGAGTTGACGTTTTATGTAATACGCTACTGTATATAAATAAAATATATGACTTTACTTGACGTGTGTTTTTCTCAGGTTATCTAGCAAAACAAATCTAAGTTATTACAACTCATATGCTACTTTACTGTTGTGTGTAATGTGCTATATTAATGTCATAGACATGATAGTCAATCTCAACCGTTTTGAAGTGTTCTTTATATCGTAATACGATAAGAATAATACGATAATCGTATTATTCTTTTTAAGGGTAATCATGTGGAGGTTATACATATTATTCACTCGTACATTTAAAATCTACTCCCAATATAACCTTATTTAAATAAAATATAAGGTTTTCTTTCAGTGAAGCCAGAAACGCGGCGAAAATGTGGGATCTACAATCTCACAAGGCGTCGCGGTGCGACCATAGAGTTGGTTGCGACGCGTTGTGAGCTTGTAGATCTGATATTTTCGCTGACTTCCTACTTGGGTGACGTCACGCTCCGTAGACCAAGGAATATCTACAAGGAACAGACAACACCCGGAAGTTGGCACGCCGGGTGGCCACTTTTGGGTGGCGGAAGTGACGAAGTGCTCATAGACGCTAATGTTAATTTTGGGTGGCCAAAGTGTCATGGCGGCGTCCCATGGAGCCTGAAATGACGAAAATGACGTTGGTGTCCGTTCCTTCTTTGATCTTCCTTGCCGTAGACCAGGAAGTGAGAGAGGGAGATAAACATTGGCGCGTTGAGCTGTGTGTCTGTACATGTTTATGAAGTATAAACTCCAGTGTAAAAATATTAATATTAAATATGTCTAGTTTCTATGTGAGGGTTCACAACAGCCTTACAACTGCTAAGAAGAAGACCGTCTCTCAGCAGGACTTGGAACAGTGGGGTTTACAGGGTCTGTCTGTTTATTCATGTTTAACTGTAGTTTTCATGTACATGTAACCTCGCATCACCAGGCTTTCCGCTGGGGGAAATGTACATGCAAACAGCATGCATGCAGTAGGTAGTGGAAGACATTGACAAGTACAGTCTCCGACTTGTATTTATTTTATTACTTGACTCAAAGTAGCAATACCCCCATGCCCCATATAGAACATTATGATACTTTAAGTTTAGGTAATGTATTCAAAGTTCACATTAATTTTATCGATATACTTACAGTATCAAACATGAAAGTACTCATTATTATAAAGAATGGTCCATACCGTCCATTTCACAATAATATTGGATTGTAAATTATTAATGTGTTCATCACTTAAAGGTGGGTGGCTGATTTGAATGACTTCAGGTGGTGTGTACTGATTACTAATACATTATTTATCAGGTAATAACTTATATTTTGTATTAGAAGAAGTGCAGTTCTAGAAGCTAAAGCTGATGAACAATAATAGTGAACCAAAAAGTTTTCTTTTGACATGTACAGTAGAGGACCTGTCACAGACCTGTCGTTATTGCACTTAAATCAAACTTGAGTAGGCCTATAAGAACTGAACTTGAGTAGGCTTCTTAGTTACTGAACTTGAGTACCTAAAGTACGACTTAATTAGATTTTTGAGTATGGGTATTGGGTAGTTACTTCTTTACAGCAAAGTGACCAACAGACTCTATGTTTGAAGTGTTTAGTACTTAGTTATTTTACATCCAGTGACCAACAGACAGTATGTTTGAAGTGTTTAGTACTTAGTTATTTTACACACAGTGACCAACAGACAGTATGTTTGAAGTGTTTAGTACTTAGTTATTTTACACACAGTGACCAACAGACAGTATGTTTGAAGTGTTTAGTACTTAGTTATTTTACACACAGTGACCAACAGACAGTATGTTTAAAGTGTTTAGTACTTAGTTATTTTACACCCAGTGACCAACAGACAGTATGTTTGAAGTGTTTAGTACTTAGTTATTTTACACACAGTGACCAACAGACAGTATGTTTGAAGTGTTTAGTACTTAGTTATTTTACACACAGTGACCAACAGACAGTATGTTTAAAGTGTTTAGTACTTAGTTATTTTACACCCAGTGACCAACAGACAGTATGTTTGAAGTGTTTAGTACTTAGTTATTTTACACACAGTGACCAACAGACAGTATGTTTAAAGTGTTTAGTACTTAGTTATTTTACACCCAGTGACCAACAGACAGTATGTTTGAAGTGTTTAGTACTTAGTTATTTTACACACAGTGACCAACAGACAGTATGTTTAAAGTGTTTAGTACTTAGTTATTTTACACCCAGAGACCAACAGACAGTATGTTTAAAGTGTTTATTTTCCAACAGGCATCCAGCTGAGGTCCTATCAGCTAGACGGGGTCCAGTGGCTGATCGGTTGCCAGGACAACCAGGAGGGATGCATCCTGGGAGATGAGATGGGCTTGGGCAAAACCTGCCAGGTATGGGATGATATGATGATGATGATGATGATTGTACAAAACCTGCCAGGTATGGGATGATATGATGATGATGATGATGATGGTACAAATTACAAAACCTGCCAGGTATGGGATGATATGATGATGATGATGATGATGGTACAAAACCTAAAAACAAAACAAATCCGACACTAAAACATGATGTCTGTCAGCATCTTGAATATCATTGGTGTCGGATGGAAACCTCATATGTCCAAAACTGTTACTTTTCATGATTCAAATTCCCAAATAGCAGACGTAGAAGCTCAAAATATGTTGCAGCGTGATGTGTTTTGGGCTTGTAGATCGGCTTGCATATCAGTTGTACTTTTCAGGGCAGTTTTGAAGGACCTAACAATCTATCATGCGGGTCCCTGGCACACAATCTTTTCAAATGGGGATCTGCAGCCTAAATTAGGAGTCCTTGGCATGAACATGTTTGACAATCATTGATTTACTACAGTAACACTACCATTTCAGGGGCAAGGGAAACCTGGTTTAAAATCATTCATTTATTGCATATTATGGGGGCAGTAGATTATTGCAGCTAGTGTCATTGTATCTGTGATCCTAGTTTACTGAGACACTACTGTCTCAGCATTTTACAAGTTTACCTTGCTTATTTATTGTAAGTCATTCTGGATAAGAGCGTCTGCTAAATATATAATTGTAAGCTTATCTCTTAAGTTTGTTGTCACTAGTTGCGTTTCCATGAAGCTTATTCGAAAATAGGAAGCGAATGTTCAGAAATTTGAAAAAAGAAAACGCGAATTTAGCCTGTTTCCAATTTCACTGTTGAAATACGATTCTTGGGAGACCTCTGCGTCTGGAAGGTGGCCGATCTGCAAGCTTGCAACGCGTCACGGATGCGAGGTGCTGTGAGCTTGTAGATCGGCCACTTTTGACACGCAACACTGTGTAGACGAAGTATTTACTCGGGTGATGTGACGGACGAGGCTTGCACACAACAGCGCCGTAAAATAAACATCCGATGCAAGGTACAGTAGTTGGGAACACAGCGCCAACAAGTTAGTAGCTTCCTTCAGCTCCCTTCAGCAAAATCAATATCATGCAATTTCAATGTATTTCAATTCAAAACCTATTCGCTTAGTGTTTCCATTTCCCTTTTGTGCATTTAGTTTTTTTCGATAAAGCCTCAAAATCCACCTCCTCCAAGCGCTTAAATGTTTTTGCGAAATAATGAAAGAATTTTGAAGTGTTTCCATTAAAAGATTTATGAGCTAAAGCCTTAATGCACAAAAACGGCTTTATGGAAACGCCACTACTGTCACCAACAGACTATCTTTCTTTTGGTCTAATGTGTCCTGTCATTGTCCCCTCTAGACTATCTCTCTACTGGTCTACATGACGGGAGCTCTGCAGGACGAGGGTCCGTTCTTGGTTCTGAGCCCGCTGTCTGTGATGGAGAACTGGAGACAGGAGATGGAACGGTACTCACTCAGAGTCTGACTCCTGTTCCATGCTTTTGCCTAAATGTTTTATTAGTCTGTTAGGAAGGACTTAAACAGAGAGGACGCTGTGTTTCCCTTTTCTTTGATGATGGCTTCCCAGATTGGGAGGACTAGAGCCAGACCAGTGACAGCCTTTCTGGTCCTATCCTGATTTTGTAGAGTCCTAGACCACCCATCACTGATGGCAACAAGATTACAATATGTCGCACCGCAATACATTGTCAGCTTGTAGAACAGATTTTGACTCCATAATTGCAGATACTGATGTGCCATTTCTCAAAAGTGTAGGCCAAATCGATAATACTCTATTGGTCTGGTTCTAGTTACAGTAGGTCACAGACTCACAGTAAACATAATCGAGTCTCACGTTAAAACCATACAACTTTTCTGTGCATCTCCGATCTTCCCGTAGCTTTTCTCCGTCTCTGAGCGTGCTGTGCTACACTGGAGACAAAGACCGAAGGGCTGAACTTCAGAAGGACTTCCGCAAGCAGCGCTTCCATGTTCTGCTCACTACCTATGAGGTGATCGTCATCTGCATGAAGTTTATTTTGTATTTTTTATTCTTTTAACTGATTTAATGCCAGGGGCCGCAAGGTGCCGCTAGAGTGCTAGACATTTCTGTATAGGCCTTCGCTCTAACTTCCGTCGACATAGGCAGTAGTGGCTTGGGATTTCACTGCAACCACTGTTATGGATGAAGACCGGAGGAAGTTAGCTAACAGTTAGCTATTAGCTTCTTTATTTTTTAGAAGCCCGATCTGAAGCTATTTTAGTCGCAAAAAAACGTTGGCGCTGCACTGGGAACACAGTTCAGAGAAAAAGGTCTCTAAAGATGTGAGTTTGTATTGGAGTGGGCGGCGCGGTGCGGCGGCGTTGCCCGATTACGGGCCGATGTAAACAGAATCGCGGCCCCGGGCATGGATGGAAAATTAGACTGGGGCTTCGTTGAGGCCTCCGATTAATTATTTCATTTTATTAAATATCCCGGACTAGAGCGGGATAGGCACCCCGGAATACGTCGCGCCGCCGACAGTATAGATTGAGTTTTTTTTGCGGGGCTCTAAACTTTATTTTAAACCATTTTCAATGGAATAAATCGTCGGACCATCTAGAATCACTTGTTGGAAAGCGTAGGACGAGCCAGGACCACCCACATCTCTACAAGCAGCTCAGGGTAAGTAAAATAGCAAAAAAAACATTGTATTGGATTGAAAAATAGCTGAACTTGTCCGGGATAGGCACAAAAAGGGTTAAGATATTTTTTGGGCCTTTTTTGCCTCCATTGATAGGATAGTAGACTGACAGGAAACCGGGAGAGAGACGGGGAGTGGCGCGCAACGACATCTGGTCGGGCTCGGGAATGGAACCAGCGACCCACTGCAGGCTACACAGAGCCTACAGTATGTGCTATGCGCCCGGTCCAGTAGGCCAGCGGGCGCCCCATCCCGCGGGGGCCAAGTTTAAATGCAAAGCAGACATTCCCAGGCTGCTCTGCATTTAAACAAAACCCCTGGCATGAGGATATTGCAAGTGGAAGAAGATAATTGAGTCTGCAAACTTCAACATTTCGATCGAAACGTTGAAGCAATAAACACCAGTGGAGCTGAGACGAAACCTGTGTTGTTGCGGACTCTGCTATTTTCATCTTGTGTTGTCCAGCACCTGGGCTAGAGTGGATCTGTGCATTGACTAGCACCTCTCATATTGCAAGTGGGCCTCCAAATAATTGGAAAAACACAGAGATTTGATTGATAATGTAAGATTAATGTTTAAAATAAGGATGCAATGATGATTAATAGTTAGTTTTCATTGTGATACTGATACATTGGAACTTAAAGTATCCTACGTTCCTTCTATTGATCCAATGTGAAAAAGCACGCGGCCCACCCATCTGAGCAGTGAACACAGCATCAGTTAAGTGGTCAGATGGGGGGTCCGTGAACACACTGAGGATTTTCAGGTGGGCCTGAACCAGAAAGAGTCGGGAACCACACTGTGTTACATCTTTCTTTACCGGAATGGAAACATCAACTGTTGCTGAATTTCTCTCTCTCTCTCTCTCTCTCTCTTTTTCAGTTGTGTCTCAAAGATGCTTCGTTCCTGAGAGGGTGAGCAGCCTGCTTCGTTCACAACACACTGCTCATTTAACCCTGAAAGTGTAGGGGTCAGTTCTAGAGGCTGACCGATAGTCTGGACCATTATATCAGCCATAATCTGACTTTATTCATCACATCATCGGTGTCAGCAATTATGCAGCCGATGTGTCACGATTCTTAACCACTTTACAACCTGGCGTCCATATTTTGTTCATGTCATTATTTGGCATTATTATAACTCACTCCCTAGCTTCCGCCGTGGCCTGAAGACTCACCTCTTCAGACTCCACCTAAACCCATAGCACTACTGTAACACTCCCCTTCCCTCAATGACCATACATGAAGCCAGATAGCACTTTTAGGTTTTAGAAAGTTTTTTTGCTGATTAAGTGTGTGGTCTACCTATGTCATTATTTTCTTTCTAGATTGATATTCCTATGCATTTGTTGTATTGTTGTTGATGTACTGACATATTATCTTGCTTATTATATTGATGTATTACCAGCTTGTTGTAAATCACTTTGGATTAAAAGCCTCGGCTAAATGCCTAAACTGTAAACTGTCGGCAGAATGTTTCAAAAATAGCAGATCGACAAGCTCTGAGATTTGTATTGTAGCTTATTTACAAAATACCTGACAACACATCAGGATTATGTGTGGTGTGGGATAGGATCCGTACTCAGTGCTCTGTTATGTTCCTGGTCTAGGGTTTACATGGAACATAACAAAAACTGGGGGAGACGCAGTCAAAACAAAGTTTAAACAATTTATTTAAATAATCAAAGTTAAGAAAACATACCAAAATGAAGAGTGAGGTGTGGAAGTCAGTCAAGTCAGTAGTGAAGTGCATGTATGGATGAGTGAGAGATGTAGTGTGTGAGTGTTGCATGTGCTAACAGAAATAACAAATAAGGGGAATGGTGGGAGAGGAGCTGGAGTGATATGAGGAGAGCTGGGAGAGGACTGGGGAAGCAAGCTTATATAGGCGTGGACCGGGCCCAGGTGCACGCCAATCAGACTTAACGATGCTGCTCCCCAGTCCTATGGGAAGGAGAACACAACAAATGAATACAAAGCAAATAACTATAACCAAGGAGTGATACAATACCATAAACCCTATATGGCCTATATGCTCCTAATGAGGGAACCGTCACACCCCCCCCCATAAAGACGGGGTCCCAAAGGGATCACCGGACACCCTGTTACTTTAAATAATGTATTACATACTACCTGTACTATTTATCCCCTATATCCACTTTTAACTCCACCCCGCCACACCATCCTGCCTACCACCTCAGCAGCCTTTGTACACAGGAGCACTTTTAAGAGATGACAAACATGATGGCCTAAAATGGAGCAAACCCAGGAGACATTTTAGGGTAAAAGAATAACACAGGTCATGCAAACATTTGAGGCCTCCAAACTCTAGAGTTAGAAGTACTATATAACCTCATTTTAAACTTTAACATGACACTGGTCAGTAGTAATAATAACGTATAAAAAAAAACAGAATCCCAAATGAACACCAGCACTGTATTACCAAACCCAACCACTTGCTCCTCCAATGGTTAACCCCCCCTGCAGGCCATCACCCCGGCAACTGATCAATGAAGACCTTGGGATGATGACAGGACAAAAGAAGGACCCACTGGAGAATCTGTAACGTGGAAAATAATCAGGTTTAGTGACAATATTTTTTAAGCAAATTTACATGGCATAGTTGGGTGGAATTCTGACGATTGGGTGTTGAGATCATGTAACTTTGCTCTGAGACCTTTTTCACCACCTTGTGTGGACCAGAGAACTTTGAAATTCTATGAAATGGTGATATAACCATTGGAAGTAAAGCCAGGACCTGGTCTCCTGGACTAAACACACGGCACTCAGCTTTAACGCCACACACCGGTTTTATCTTATCCTGAACTAATGCCAACTTTTCTTTAGGCTTGTCAGTTTTGATACTTTGAAACTTCTCAGATACTTTGACCTTTGGACAGTCACGGTCACTTTTATTCCCTTCCCCCGTCACCAGGGGAACAGACGTCACCATTGCCGGCGGTGGACCCTCTGCCCACACCCGAGCACCAACCAGGTCGTTACCCAGAATCACCGTCACCCCAGGAATCGGCAGTGCTGGGCGCACAGCGAGCTTTGCTTCTCCCTGGAACAATTCACATTTAAGCATCACTTTATGCAAGGGAACCAACAGTATGTTCATGTCTATGCCCCGGATATGGACTTTGTCACCCGTGTCAGAAACATTAGTCAAAGGAAGAACACCAGCCTGAATAAATGAGTCAAAAGCCCCTGTGTCTCTCAGAATAGTTACGGGCACTTCTTCCCCACCTTGCACCAAAGAGACAGAACCCTTCATGATAAATGGACGGTAAGAATCTACTGCTGCAACTACTGCATCTTTATTTTGACCGAAATGTGGTGTAACACAAGTGGACACCGGATGAACTGGAGCGGACATGCCAGCCCCTTTTGGTTGCCGATCACCTGCGTTAAAATTGTCAGTCTTTGGGTAACCGTTCAACTTAAAACAATCTGATCTCCAGTGGCCCCTCCTATGACAATGATTGCAGACCTTTTCCGACTCACGCACATTACCACTGCTGTTACTTTTAGCTTCGACAGGATGAGGTTTATCATATCGGCTATGTGACTCATTGGCAGCATGATTGCCACCTCCCGCATTAAACTCTTCACGGTGCGTCAAGACAAAATCATCAGCGAGCGCTGCCGCGTCTGCAGCAGTGCGCGCTTTCTGCTCATTAATATAAGTCGCCACTCGAGCAGGAACAGAATTTTTAAACTGCTCCAAAATCATCAAGTCACACAACTCTTCAAACTCTGTTACCTCCGAGGCGTTGCACCAGCGGTTAAAAGACGTAGTTAAATCACGTGCAAATTCCAAATGACACTGCTTGTCATGTTTCTTAGAAAACCTGAACCGCTGGCGGTATGCCTCGGGGACGAGCTCGTAAGCATTAAGCACCGTTGCTTTAACACGGTCATATCTTTGACTGTCAGCCACACTCATTGCCGAAAAAACCTCTTGCGCTCTGCCGGTTAAGACACACTGTAACAGCAATGTGCGCGCCGAATCAGGCCATTTACGCAGGTTAGCCACACGCTCAAACATTACAAAAAATGTCTCTGGATCACGTTCTGAAAACTTGGGCACCAGACGGAGATTTCCATTTATGTCAAACGACCCCTCGGACTGATCTGCAGGTCTAGGAGATACTTGTGCAGCAGGTTCCATCTTACCATCCCTTATCAAATCTAACTTGCTCTGCTCAACCTGTATTTTAGCTTGTTCAGTATCATGTTTCATTTTTTCAATTGCATACTGAGTATCTAGTCGCACTTTTTCCTGCTCTAGTCTCACTTTCTCTTGATCGGATTGTAATTTAGCTTGCAAGATAATTAACTCTTTTTGTTGTTCAAAAGACAACCCTGCCGACACTACAGGCATCACAAATTGCGGCGCCACCGATGTGACATCTGACTTTGTTGGAGTAGACAACGCCCCTTGTCCCACATGCTCAGGAACACTTTTCTGAAATAAATTCTCTCTCAACACTTGAAATAACGTCTCCTTTAATCTCTTGTCAGCTGACTCAATCTCAATGTTATAGTTTTCTGCTATTTTCAGTAATTGGTCTTTGGTGCATTGACTTAACACTTCCTCAGAAGGAGAATCTACAAATTCATCAACAGTAACCATCCTGGCTAAAGTGCGCTTTAACAGTCCCCCAGCTGGCAAACCAAAACAAAATACAAGTGCCCCACTATTTAAACCACCCCGCTAACTCCACCCGACTGCTCGTGCTGGTTAACGGTGGGTATTTATGCACATGAAGGCCACCGCAAAGGCCTAGCTTAACCCAGGGGTAGGAAAGGAAACCACTAGCTGGCGACCTGCGTACACCACCTGGCTGTGCTCCCGAGACGGGGTACGCACACACCGGTACGCACCCGCAATCTCCAGCCGCCCCGTGCACCTAAACCACCCGGGCCTAAACGACTTGCATTATTTTAACCCCAGTAGCTGGAAAATAAAAAACGCACCTCACAGGGACACTTGTATGAAAAATGAATTAAGGACCAGCCAGGAAACTCTAACTTTCTTTAACTTTCACTTTAGCGGCACAATAAACCAGGAAAAACCTCCCCACCAAACTTAACCAAATACTAATGCAACTTAAGCAAAACTCATGTTAAATTCAACCCAAAAAGTTAACTGCATCTCCCCAAACTTAAAGTCCAGACCAAAAAGCATAGTAGCGCTTTCTGTACTCACCGGACTGTTGATCAAACAGGACAAAGGAACCCCCGGAATGATTCCCAAATGAAGACACTGCATTCACAAAACCACAGCGCCAACGAGCCATTAACCGACGCCCAAATTAGCCAATTGACTCTACTATTGCAGAATTTAGCCAATTGACTCTACCATTGCAGCGCAGCACTAGCAAACAAATGCAGAAGGGAGAATCACTTGAATCTCCAAACTCACTGCATAAAAAAGTCAAAATTTACCGGCACGAGCCCCCACTTGTTATGTTCCTGGTCTAGGGTTTACATGGAACATAACAAAAACTGGGGGAGACGCAGTCAAAACAAAGTTTAAACAATTTATTTAAATAATCAAAGTTAAGAAAACATACCAAAATGAAGAGTGAGGTGTGGAAGTCAGTCAAGTCAGTAGTGAAGTGCATGTATGGATGAGTGAGAGATGTAGTGTGTGAGTGTTGCATGTGCTAACAGAAATAACAAATAAGGGGAATGGTGGGAGAGGAGCTGGAGTGATATCAGGAGAGCTGGGAGAGGACTGGGGAAGCAAGCTTATATAGGCGTGGACCGGGCCCAGGTGCACGCCAATCAGACTTAACGATGCTGCTCCCCAGTCCTATGGGAAGGAGAACACAACAAATGAATACAAAGCAAATAACTATAACCAAGGAGTGATACAATACCATAAACCCTATATGGCCTATATGCTCCTAATGAGGGAACCGTCACAGCTCATACACATAAAGTACAGGACGGACAGGACGGCCATACAAGGAGATATGTTTGCAAATGTAGTACTGTCTATGGGGTCAATTAGGCAGAAATGTCTCTGTTGTCCAGGTTCCCCAGCAGAACCCAGCAGCTCTCATAGCATAGAGTGGAGCTTATAAGCCTATCGCTTTTACACTATTTGTTGTGGTCAAAAGTGTTTTTATTTTTTACATGACTGTGTTACTAGTTTTCAATACAAACACATCCATGCCATCGTTGTCCCACAAAAGCCATCACACTCTGCTAAACAGATGTTATGCTTCTATGTGTTTTGCCAAGTCCCGGAAACGATGCACTGTGATTGGCCAGTACAGTCACTTTGATTGGCAGTTGTGCCAAATGCACACCCTAAAACATGATTTATAAGATTGTGGTGGCTTGTGTGGGACAACCAATGCATGGATGTGTTTGTAATGACAACTAGTAACATTCATGAAAAAAATCAAATCAAAAATCACGTTTGACCACAACAAATAGTGTAAAAGGGATAGGCTTTAGCCTCCATTCTATGCTGTGAGAGCTGCTGGGTTCTGCTGGGGAAACTGGACAACAGGGGCATTTGTGCCTAATAGACCCCATGGACAGTAATTTTGGATCAATATAACTAAGAAAATTAGCCTACAGTAGATGTGATTTAGGGCGGAGTTGTCCTTTAATGCTTGCATGAAGTGTGGACATAGACCTTCTAGTCATGGGTCTGTGTGGACCAGAACAGACCAGAACAATATACATGTATGATCTCCCTGCAGGTGGAAGTGGAAGGTTCTGGTGGTGGATGAGGCTCACAGACTGAAGAACCACAACTCACTGCTGCACAGAACACTGACAGAGGTACTGACCTTATAGAACCACAGAACACTGACAGAGGTACTGAACTCTATTCTAGGCATGTGATAATAGGCAAAACATTCATTAAATATAAGACAGGTGAATGGAAATAGGCAGATCTACAAGCTCACAAAGCGTCGCAATTTGACGCTTTGTCTGCTTTTAGGTCTGCTATTCATGAGCGATGCTCATGTACGCCCAATGTCCAGGCTCTGAAGCATGGCCTACATCTGGCCTACATCTGGCCTACATCTTGGCACAAAGCGCTCAGAGTTTGTTGTACGCCCAGGGTCACACTGGCCAAGCTTCACGTGATGCTTAATGAAATTAGTCATAACTAGCACTGCTCACTTCACACTGGGTGTGATTGTTGTTATTTGTCATACAAGAACTTTTAATACCTAAAAAAATAAAAAGACAATTACTGCAACAAACCATACTATACAAACTGGTCAAACATTGGCCAAACTGACAAATAATATAAGAAAGAGGCGAAGCTTACAACACCCGCAACACCTCTGCTGTTTTCACAACATTTATCTTGTCAAACTAGTCAAACTAAATGTAATGCCTCAACTCCTACATTCCATTCCTACAGTCCCCAGCTCATATATGATTATTTTGGGGGTCACGGCCTGAGAAGTTTGAGAACCACTGGTTTATTTGAAGATAATGTTGGTCTGAATGTGACTTTGACCTGACTGTAACTGTCCACAGTTCACAGTGGGCTTCAGGGTCCTCCTGACGGGGACCCCCATCCAGAACAACCTGAAGGAGGTCTACTCCCTGCTGAGCTTCATCCAGCCCAGCCTCTTCCCAGACCAGGAGACGGAGCACTTTGTCAGCTGCTACTCTACGGTCCAGGACCAGCCTTCTCTGGGTAGGACAGATAGTTATCACTACTCTACTGCTCTGGGTAGGACAGATAGTTACACACTGAGCATGGACCAAATAAAAAGGAGAGAATTGTCAGGAGGTCAGAGGTCAGATTGTATCCAAACATGGACAATCTGAAGGCTCCAAGTCCATCTCCAGAGACCTTGATGTTCCTTCTCTGTGCACAATCTAGACCATTGTGTGTTGTGTATTTCTTTAAACAAATTCAAGGGTGCCAATACTTTTAGCCACTACTGTAATATACGTATGAGTTGTGTTGGTGAACCCAGCCAGTGAGCTGCAGTGTTAAACAGTATAATATATGTAATGAGCTCCGAGTTGCTGAATGCCCTTTCACCTTTTAAGGCAAACCTCGACGCCGTCCGGAACCCTCCTTGGGTCCTAAGCCCAAGAAGTTACCAGATCTTTTTTAACACTAACACTACACTACACCTTTAAGTTAACACAAACAGGTGTTATAACCTTTCTCATTTGCATAAACCTACTATTACACATATACATAATACATATTTACATATTTACATTACATTTACATATTTAACACTAACATAAATACACTTCTCTGAATAAAAGCTGAGCTATCAATGAGACCCTCTTTAACTGGTGAATATTATTACTTTCTACAGCGACTATTTATTTTAGAGACCAGGATATGCACCTTACTTTAGAAATGTAGACCTTAGGTCTGAATGGAGAATGCAAAACCACAAAGACAATGAAAGTATGAGTCTGTTATCCTTGTAGCTCTCACCAAGGGCTGTTTATGGAGAGAGGCAGCTCGACTTATTAGTACAAAGAGCCCACTGCGGACAAACTGTCCGTCCGGTTAGGGTGAAGGGATTTGTACTTTATTGTCCGCCGAGCATACCCAACTGACACCTGCCCGCGCAGCGTCAGCCTCTGAAAAGGTGAAAGACTTTTAACTTAAGAAAACACTCTTGTTGATTCTTACCAAAAGTCTAGTTCAGCTCCACAGCCAGAAGTTACTTCGAGTGCCTGAAGGTGTTCAAAACCTTCCTCCCATGAGTGCAGCCTTCCCCGTGGGGAAGGAGAGAAAGTCAGACCTTAAAAAGTTGTAAACTCTTAAAAAATGAGTTCAGACAGACACCAGATAAAAGTGAATAATAAAAAGCTTTACTGGTAAAAACAGTTACAAAATATAAAACCACCAATACAGTAATTGGCAATGAAAATAATGAAGAAGTACAATATAAGTACTTGACTAAAAACAGAGAATCTAACAGAGTCAAAGTCTCTCTAAGTACAGGAACAAGTGGTGCAGAAATTGCACTAAGTACAAAAAGGTCCATCCCCGGCCCCTTCGGGCCGGGGATAGCTGCAACAACTCAACACACTCTCTACAGACTCAGACTCTCAACTAACAACACAGACTAAACAGGAGACACGAAGCAGTCTCCTTTATACAGAACTCCGTCGTGTCACAGTGACGTGATTTACACACACAGAACTTTAGTTTAGCACACACATACTGACACTCGCTTGCGCACGTACATGCACTAACACGCACATCTTTGCAAAATCAGACATTCAAGGTCAGGCTAGGACTCCCCTATTCATGCGAGACTGGGGAGTGTCCGCTCTTGCATCAGAAGTCTTCTGGGAAACACGCTCTTCCCAGGATGTCTTATCTCATGTTGACGGATAGGAGATAACAACACGGACCAAATGCTAGGGAATCTCCCAGCACGGGCTGGCACCTCAGTCCAAGATTTGTGTTCCCAGACAGAGAAAAGATAACAGCTCGTTAGCGTGGCCAGCTGCATTTGATGAGTCATCTCCAGTCCAAGGCCATCTTGGAGCTGGATGCCTCTCTCTCTCCACTCAGCAGACACAGTGCACAGGGTTCCAAAAGACAGGGTGCCATACACCTGGGGTCACAGGCGGGACCCCTAACAAATATATGTGTTGTGTTGGTGACCACAGCCAGTGAGCTGCAGTGTTAAACAGTATAATATATGTGTTGTGTTGGTGACCACAGCCAGTGAGCTGCAGAGTGTTAAACAGTATAATATATGTGTTGTGTTGGTGACCACAGCCAGTGAGCTGCAGAGTGTTAAACAGTATAATATATGAGTTGTGTTGGTGACCACAGCCAGTGAGCTGCAGAGTGTTAAACAGTATAATATATGTGTTGTGTTGGTGACCACAGCCAGTGAGCTGCAGAGTGTTAAACAGTATAATATATGTGTTGTGTTGGTGATCACAGCCAGTGAGCTGCAGAGTGTTAAACAGTATAATATATGAGTTGTGTTGGTGACCACAGCCAGTGAGCTGCAGAGTGTTAAACAGTATAATATATGTGTTGTGTTGGTGACCACAGCCAGTGAGCTGCAGAGTGTTAAACAGTATAATATATGAGTTGTGTTGGTGACCACAGCCAGTGAGCTGCAGAGTGTTAAACAGTATAATATATGTGTTGTGTTGGTGACCACAGCCAGTGAGCTTCAGAGTGTTAAACAGTATAATATATGTGTTGTGTTGGTGACCACAGCCAGTGAGCTTCAGAGTGTTAAACAGTATAATATATGTGTTGTGTTGTGTTGGTGACCACAGCCAGTGTGCTGCAGTGTTAAACAGTATAATATATGTGTTGTGTTGGTGACCACAGCCAGTGAGCTTCAGAGTGTTAAACAGTATAATATATGTGTTGTGTTGGTGACCACAGCCAGTGAGCTGCAGAGTGTTAAACAGTATAATATATGTGTTGTGTTGGTGACCACAGCCAGTGAGCTGCAGAGTGTTAAACAGTATAATATATGTGTTGTGTTGGTGACCACAGCCAGTGAGCTGCAGAGTGTTAAACAGTATAATATATGTGTTGTGTTGGTGACCACAGCCAGTGAGCTTCAGAGTGTTAAACAGTATAATATATGTGTTGTGTTGGTGACCACAGCCAGTGAGCTTCAGAGTGTTAAACAGTATAATATATGTGTTGTGTTGGTGACCACAGCCAGTGAGCTGCAGAGTGTTAAACAGTATAATATATGTGTTGTGTTGGTGATCACAGCCAGTGAGCTTCAGAGTGTTAAACAGTATAATATATGTGTTGTGTTGGTGATCACAGCCAGTGAGCTTCAGAGTGTTAAACAGTATAATATATGTGTTGTGTTGGTGACCACAGCCAGTGAGCTTCAGAGTGTTAAACAGTATAATATATGTGTTGTGTTGGTGACCACAGCCAGTGAGCTGCAGAGTGTTAAACAGTATAATATATGTGTTGTGTTGGTGACCACAGCCAGTGAGCTTCAGAGTGTTAAACAGTATAATATATGTGTTGTGTTGGTGACCACAGCCAGTGAGCTTCAGAGTGTTAAACAGTATAATATATGTGTTGTGTTGTGTTGGTGACCACAGCCAGTGTGCTGCAGTGTTAAACAGTATAATATATGTGTTGTGTTGGTGACCACAGCCAGTGAGCTTCAGAGTGTTAAACAGTATAATATATGTGTTGTGTTGGTGACCACAGCCAGTGAGCTGCAGAGTGTTAAACAGTATAATATATGTGTTGTGTTGGTGACCACAGCCAGTGAGCTGCAGAGTGTTAAACAGTATAATATATGTGTTGTGTTGGTGACCACAGCCAGTGAGCTGCAGAGTGTTAAACAGTATAATATATGTGTTGTGTTGGTGACCACAGCCAGTGAGCTTCAGAGTGTTAAACAGTATAATATATGTGTTGTGTTGGTGACCACAGCCAGTGAGCTTCAGAGTGTTAAACAGTATAATATATGTGTTGTGTTGGTGACCACAGCCAGTGAGCTGCAGAGTGTTAAACAGTATAATATATGTGTTGTGTTGGTGATCACAGCCAGTGAGCTTCAGAGTGTTAAACAGTATAATATATGTGTTGTGTTGGTGATCACAGCCAGTGAGCTTCAGAGTGTTAAACAGTATAATATATGTGTTGTGTTGGTGACCACAGCCAGTGAGCTTCAGAGTGTTAAACAGTATAATATATGTGTTGTGTTGGTGACCACAGCCAGTGAGCTGCAGAGTGTTAAACAGTATAATATATGTGTTGTGTTGGTGACCACAGCCAGTGAGCTTCAGAGTGTTAAACAGTATAATATATGTGTTGTGTTGGTGACCACAGCCAGTGAGCTGCAGAGTGTTAAACAGTATAATATATGAGTTGTGTTGGTGACCACAGCCAGTGAGCTTCAGAGTGTTAAACAGTATAATATATGTGTTGTGTTGGTGACCACAGCCAGTGAGCTTCAGAGTGTTAAACAGTATAATATATGTGTTGTGTTGGTGACCACAGCCAGTGAGCTTCAGAGTGTTAAACAGTATAATATATGTGTTGTGTTGGTGACCACAGCCAGTGAGCTGCAGAGTGTTAAACAGTATAATATATGTGTTGTGTTGTGTAATGTGTTGGTGACCACAGCCAGTGAGCTGCAGAGTGTTCTGGAGCCCTTCCTTCTACGTCGGGTCAAGTCGGAGGTGGCTGCAGACCTGCCTAAGAAGACAGAACTGGTTGTCTACCACGGCATGTCTGCCCTGCAGAAGAAATACTACAAAGCTATCCTGATGAAAGACCACGGTGAGACACACCTCTGATCTGCTGCTCCGCTGGGTCCAAAGACATGGACTGTTGTTTTCCCCATGAGCCTGAGGGGGTTTGTTTAGTTGTTTAGCTCAGAAAACACACATGCACCTAAAGCAGTGTTTCTCAAATGGGAGTATGTGTTCCCCTAGGAGTACTGCAAGGGGTACAGCAGAAAATGGGAATATGTATTTTACTGTTATGGGTAATGCCAAAACATTGACAGTGTTTGTGTGAACCTTCTTATCTGTGAATTGTTAAACCAAATTACATCAACACCTTGACTAGTACAACTGTTATTGAATAGAAAGCAATGTGTATTTGCCATTATGTGGTATTTATTTTGAACATATTGGCATTGATTGGAACTGGACGTTTGATGTACATTTTATAAGCAAAATGCTGTAGTCAGAAATCCGTATGAGGGGGTAGTGAAACCAAACATGTTTGAGAACCAGTGACCTAAAGCATTTAACTTTTGCATTATTCTCGATACTTGAATACTTGTCATAAAAACTCATAACTGATGTGTTTGTTTCTCAGAGGCCTTTGTAGACGAGCAGGGCAACAAGACCAGGCTGCTGAACGTACTGATGCAGCTGAGGAAGTGTGTGGACCACCCATATCTGTTTGATGGTCAGTAGGACCACCCCTACCTGTTTGATGGTCAGTAGGACCACCCATACCTGTTTGATGGTCAGTAGGACCACCCATACCTGTTTGATGGTCAGTAGGACCACCCCTACCTGTTTGATGGTCAGTAGGACCACCCCTACCTGTTTGATGGTCAGTAGGACCACCCCTACCTGTTTGATGGTCAGTAGGACCACCCCTACCTGTTTGATGGTCAGTAGGACCACCCATACCTGTTTGATGGTCAGTAGGACCACCCATACCTGTTTGATGGTCAGTAGGACCACCCATACCTGTTTGATGGTCAGTAGGACCACCCCTACCTGTTTGATGGTCAGTAGGACCACCCCTACCTGTTTGATGGTCAGTAGGACCACCCATACCTGTTTGATGGTCAGTAGGACCACCCATACCTGTTTGATGGTCAGTAGGACCACCCATACCTGTTTGATGGTCAGTAGGACCACCCATACCTGTTTGATGGTAGGACCACCCATACCTGTTTGATGGACAGTGATGATGATAGCACCATCTATAGTGATTTTTCTACACACCTAGCTTATCCCAAGTGGGAACGTAACCCACAGAGGAGTGCTGAGGGGGGAGCAGTTAGGGGTTAGGGGTCTTGCTCAGGGACCCATCGACACATTGCTGGCCTGGCCTGGAATCCTACCTGCAACAACCAGGGGCTCTGGTTCTCCAGGTAGAGCTCTGGTCACCCCACATCATAGTGTGTGTGTGGACCATCCATACCGGTTTGATGGTCAGTGATCATGATCAGATAAGATAGATGCTGCTGGGGGACCAGTACTACAGTTAAATACAGATTACATATTGTGATATCCTATTGTGTGTGTCTAGGATTATTATTATTATTTGTATTATTATTATTATTTTGCTGTGGTATTGAAAAAGGTATTGAGTATCCTTTTCTGAATATCAGTATTGTATATAATTTTTAAATGTTGGTATGGTGACAGGCAGAAACCCACCTGCCCGTGGCAGTGCCAGGTAAATAAAACCTTTAGTGCAGGTGGAGTTTGAGAGCGGATGCATGAACACAGGATATCTGTCTAAACACCTGAACGTGGCTAACCTGTCTGCGGAATGTAAAAGCTAGCCACTGCTTACCTATTTATGTGCCGTTTCACTGTTGCTACACTTAAAGGACAACTTTGTTTTTTTTACAACAAGGGTTCATATTTTAGTCATTAGAGGAAAAGAAGAGTGTTAAAATGTTTTCATTTACTTCTGTCTATCGTTTTAGTGATTTTAACGATTTTGATTTGCATGCATGGCCCTAGCTTGGGGGCATGCATGCAAGTAGCTAAATATGTATTTTTAGACACAATAATCCCATTCCCAAGATGCACCGCAATCCTTCATGGGCATTGGGCAGATGTGACTTATGGGGGTTGGTGTAACCGTGTAAATAGTAACTAAGAAATTGCCGGCTTATCGTGTCTAAAAAGAAATATTTAGCCACTTGTACGCATGCCCCTCCCACTGAAATCAAAATACTAAAATCGCTAAAACAATAGAAAGCAGCTAAATGAAAACATTTTAACACTCATCTAATATATGAAACCTTGTTGTAAAAAAACAAAGTTGTCCTTTAAAAATATAAAATAAATAACAAGTGTGAACCCATAATCACATTCATAGCTACATATGTATTTGGCATAAAAGTTGAGGTATGACATTTCTTATCGCACAGCTCCAGAAAGTAAAATAAATGTGTTAACTTGAACTATAATTCAAATTATTCTTATAATTTTATAATGAACTATTTACTTTTCGGGCAAGTGAAAACATGACCTGTACTTGCCAAACAGACAGTGCCTCTGAGACCCAAACTCTCTCTCTCTCTCTCTCTCCTCTCTCTCTCTCTCTCTCTCTCTCTCTCTCTCTCTCTCCTCTCTCTCTCTCTCTCTCTCTCTCTCTCTCTCTCTGTCTCTCTCTCTCTCTCTCTCTCCTCTCTCTCTCTCTCTCTCCTCTCTCTCTCTCTCTCTCTCTCTCTCCCTCTCTCTCTCTCTCTCTCTCTCTCTCTCTCTCTTTCTCTCCTCTCTCTCTCTCTCTCTCTCTCTCTCTCTCTCTCTCTCCTCTCTCTCCCTCTCTCTCTCTCTCTCTCTCTCTCTCTCTCTCTCTCTCTCTCCTCTATCTCTCTCTCTCTCTCGTAGGAGTGGAGCCAGAGGCCCTTTGAGATAGGAGAGCACCTGATCCAAGCCAGCGGGAAAACTGTGTCTGCTAGACAGCATGCTAAGCTACCTCCATAAAGGGTAATTAACTAATAACTAGGGCTGGGATGCGATTACAATTTTTAATCTAATTAATTACAGGCTCTGTGATTAATTAATCGCAATTAATCGCATTTTAATCGCACATCGATATTTGACCTGAGAAGCATTTTTTTCAAGTAAAACACATTTTGTTGTACGAGTTAATCAACAAGTGAGTTTTTTAAATCTAGATTTCGCATCCACTGGGCCAAGCAAAGCGCTCTGATCGGCTACTTCTCCCTTTGCGTTTGTTGTCTCTTCTTGGTTGGTGCATCGCTATGATCAGTATGCCCGAAACTGAAGGTTCTGTGGTGCAAAAACTAAGTGCGATTAAAATGCGTTAATTTTTTTAATCACGTTAATTTTCTGTAATTAATTAATCGCAATTAATCAGTTAAAGTCCAGCCTTACTAATAACTAATTATAACTAATTAGTTATAGTAAACTGTGTCTGCTAGACAGCATGCTAAGCTACCTCCATAAAGGGTAATTAACTAATAACTAATTATAACTAATTAGTTATAGTAAACTGTGTCTGCTAGACAGCATGCTAAGCTACCTGCACAAAGGGTTAGTTCTAATAAACTGTCATCTTCTATCTAGACGACAGTGTACTGCAGGCAGGCAGACTTTTACAACAACTTTTACACAATATTCAATCTGTATATAATTAATAGGCTCCTACAAAATGATATAATTGAGTCAATCAAAATGACAGAATTATAGCAGGGGCCTGGGAGCTTCTGTTCACATACAGTATGAGTATAGCATGCAGGTGCCATACTGTAGCACCCCAAATCATCTCTATTATCAATCCTTGTTCTGAGTGGTCTTGTGTAATTATTGTAATATTTTGAGACATGGATTTTTGAATATTTCTCTGCATGCACAACTTAAGTATCTGGAATATATTAAAATGTTGACATATCAGAACAAAATGAACTTCAAAGGATCGCGATAACAATAATGATAATGATCTGACATCACTCATGAAGTGATAGAGCAGAACATGATCCAAGCGATATCGTTTATGGCTATCGTTGTCTAAGATGCTGCTATCCACTTCAATGGAATACCATATTTATGGCTATCGTTGTCTAAGATGCTGCTATCCACTTCAATGGAATACCATATTTATGGCTATCGTTGTCTAAGATGCTGCTATCCACTTCAATGGAATACCATATTTATGGCTATCGTTGTCTAAGATGCTTCTATCCACTTCAATGGAATACCATATTTTTATCATTTTTATCATTCTTCAATGGGAACTAAGACTAAGACTAAAAGACTAAAAGACTACAGAGATTAGCAGACAGTGTCAGATGTGATTGATACTGTTACTATATTATTATAGAGTAGCAGACAGTGTCAGATGTGATTGATACTGTTACTATATTATTATAGAGTAGCAGACAGTGTCAGATGTGATTGATACTGTTATTATATTATTATAGAGTAGCAGACAGTGTCAGATGTGATTGATACTGTTATTATATTATTATAGAGTAGCAGACAGTGTCAGATGTGATTGATACTGTTATTATATTACTATAGAGTAGCAGACAGTGTCAGATGTGATTGATACTGTTTACTATATTATTATAGAGTAGCAGACAGTGTCAGATGTGATTGATACTGTTACTATATTATTATAGAGTAGCAGACAGTGTCAGATGTGATTGATACTGTTACTATATTATTATAGAGTAGCAGACAGTGTCAGATGTGATTGATACTGTTACTATATTATTATAGAGTAGCAGACAGTGTCAGATGTGATTGATACTGTTACTATATTATTATAGAGTAGCAGACAGTGTCAGATGTGATTGATACTGTTACTATATTATTATAGAGTAGCAGACAGTGTCAGATGTGATTGATACTGTTATTATATTATTATAGAGTAGCAGACAGTGTCAGATGTGATTGATACTGTTACTATATTATTATAGAGTAGCAGACAGTGTCAGATGTGATTGATACTGTTATTATATTATTATAGAGTAGCAGACAGTGTCAGATGTGATTGATACTGTTACTATATTATTATAGAGTAGCAGACAGTGTCAGATGTGATTGATACTGTTTACTATATTATTATAGAGTAGCAGACAGTGTCAGATGTGATTGATACTGTTACTATATTATTATAGAGTAGCAGACAGTGTCAGATGTGATTGATACTGTTACTATATTATTATAGAGTAGCAGACAGTGTCAGATGTGATTGATACTGTTACTATATTATTATAGAGTAGCCTATATTATTATAGAGTAGCAGACAGTGTCAGATGTGATTGATACTGTTACTATATTATTATAGAGTAGCAGACAGTGTCGGATGTGATTGATACTGTTATTATATTACTATAGAGTAGCAGACAGTGTCAGATGTGATTGATACTGTTTACTATATTATTATAGAGTAGCAGACAGTGTCAGATGTGATTGATACTGTTACTATATTATTATAGAGTAGCAGACAGTGTCAGATGTGATTGATACTGTTATTATATTATTATAGAGTAGCAGACAGTGTCAGATGTGATTGATACTGTTACTATATTATTATAGAGTAGCAGACAGTGTCAGATGTGATTGATACTGTTACTATATTATTATAGAGTAGCAGACAGTGTCAGATGTGATTGATACTGTTTACTATATTATTATAGAGTAGCAGACAGTGTCAGATGTGATTGATACTGTTACTATATTATTATAGAGTAGCAGACAGTGTCAGATGTGATTGATACTGTTACTATATTATTATAGAGTAGCAGACAGTGTCAGATGTGATTGATACTGTTATTATATTATTATAGAGTAGCAGACAGTGTCAGATGTGATTGATACTGTTACTATATTATTATAGAGTAGCAGACAGTGTCAGATGTGATTGATACTGTTACTATATTATTATAGAGTAGCAGACAGTGTCAGATGTGATTGATACTGTTACTATATTATTATAGAGTAGCAGACAGTGTCAGATGTGATTGATACTGTTACTATATTATTATAGAGTAGCAGACAGTGTCAGATGTGATTGATACTGTTACTATATTATTATAGAGTAGCAGACAGTGTCAGATGTGATTGATACTGTTACTATATTATTATAGAGTAGCAGACAGTGTCAGATGTGATTGATACTGTTACTATATTATTATAGAGTAGCAGACAGTGTCAGATGTGATTGATACTGTTATTATATTATTTGCAGAGCAGAGATTGTGTACCTGACAGTGGCACTGTGGCACACACTAGGCATGCGCTTTTATTTTTTTATAACTCAGTATTGCACTGTATTTGTATTCATCTGTTTTGTTTTACAGACAGTAGAAGACAATGACTTGTTCTCAGTTCAGAGTTATGTGGTTATATTTAGCCTAAAAGACTTAGCCTAACCCTAACCAAAAGACCAAGACTAAAAGACTAAGACTAAAATATTGTGATATTTAGTCTAGACTAGACTAAAACAATTTCAGAAGACTAAGACAGGACTAAGACAAAAGACTAAGGACTAAGACTAAATCAAAATTGTACACTGCTTTACACAATATCAAACATATAATTTTCGGAATGTCTGAGTGAGTGTCTGTCTGTCTGTCTGTCTGTCTGTCTGTCTGTCTGTCTGTCTGTCTGTCTGAAACAGCATTTCTCCTCAGTGGCTGGAGAAATCGCATCACAATTAGCATATGAACACACCTGACATAACTGTGAAGCCCGTTTGTCACTTTCACAAATCATATGCTGTATATTAGCATTTTTATGGTATATCTACTATCTATTCTGCATCTAGCATGAGGCATATCTATTCTGCATCTAGCATGAGGCAACATGTTTAACCAGCTCTCTCTCTCTATGTGTGTGTGTGTGTGTGTGTGTGTGTGTGTGTGTGTGTGTGTGTGTGTGTGTGTGTGTGTGTGTGTGTGTGTGTGTGTGTGTGTGTGTGTGTGTGTGTAAGCAGGCGGGTGTGTGTGCAGGCGGGCGGGAACACAGTATCTCTGTAGCCATTAAACGAAACGGGTATTTCTTACATTGATGCTCCTACATATTATCATGCAAGCACCAGTTAAAGTTACTTTCCATCCCTCATATACTGTGTGTGCACAGTGTACATCCCATAACCCACACACTGCACATCATTTCGGAGCTCATATCTTTGAACGGGTAAGGGCTAGTAATATATATTTTTTGATGGATCTTCTGTATGTAATTGAGTCAACCAAAATGACATAATTATAGCAGGGACCCGCCCGGGAGCTTCTGTTTACATACAGTATAGGGATGTTAATCGACGCATTATTTGCGAATCGACGCGTCGCGGCCGAAAATCGACGCGTCGATCGACTTTTTTCACTTTTTTTTTTCTCCCCCGCTATACTAATACTAAGCTGCAGCTGAGAGGAGACCAGTGCAGACCACAACTGGCAACGGTGCATTACTTTAAGCAACACAACTTGCAGCAGCACCCACCAGAACTTGCATCAAAGCCCTAATAATAATTATAATAAACAATTGCTCTTCCTTGCGTTAGCATGGAGTCTGTTCTCTATAGACTAGAAGCGGACTGAGTGACAAAGTCCATGTATGAAACCGTTCCGTTGTGGGAGCGCTCAGGCTTGCATTGTTTGGTCTGCCTCGCTGGCTCGCACTCCACGCCCGACGCGTCGCATTAACGGCGAGTAGTGTATTTATTTTGTGTTGTGTTTTATTGTCAATCTTGACAAAATCACTGCACACGAGGCGACGTTGCCATTAAATAAGCGAGCTTTCGTGGGTCAGCAAGCATGCATGCAAAGGCAGGAGGTAAACAACACATCCAGTCAGCGCGCACTGCTATGACGCAGCACACGAACAGACCGTTTCTCAACCAGTAGTCCGCGGACCTGACCAGCGCCGCATGCATGCGAATCTGCGCTCCATGCATGCAACACAGACATTCACTCGTCCCCGACACAGACACACACAAACACACACACACACACACACACACACACACACACACACACACACACACACACCGGTCCTCTCACATTTGGAAAACATTGACGCTTATAACGAACAAGCGATTAAAACATTTTTGGGGGAAAAACGTATATAAAAATAATAATAATAATTTAAAAAAAATAAAAACTTCGATTTTTCGACTCGTACTTTTTGAGTCGCGGTGAGCGCGAGTCGATCGACGCGTCGATTTTTTTTTTTTTTTTCACATCCCTAATACAGTATAAGTTGGGACATCGACAGAGTGCAGTCTAGTCCAGTCTTTTGGTAAAGCAAAGCCCTGCTTCATCATATAAGACTGTCGCACAAAACTAGTGAAAACAGCCGATCTACAAGCACACAGCGCCTCGCGATGCGAGGCGCTGTGTGCTTGTAGATCTGCTGTTTTCACTATGCTGCTATAAATATAAGGTGCTGGGAGTGAAATTTATAATGTAGGGGTGCCTCGGATTAAAACAAACATATTTATGGGGTGCCCTGAGACAAAAATGTTTGGGAACCCCTGGTCTAGTCATCATGGTCCTTCAAACATGTATGCATTTTTTTATATATGTTTTTTTGGGGGGGGACCTTTCTGCCTTTATTATTAAGAATCAACTCCAGTGAGCAATGACAGTTTGTTCTAAGGATTTGTGTTTTAAGGGCTTTTCAGTTGCAATGAAGGAAGGAAAAAAAATTACACGCCAAACAATGTGACCCTGGGTGTACAACAAACACTACGTGTCACCATATAGGCCAGATGTAGGCCAGATGTAGGCCAGATGTAGGCCAGATGTAGGCCAGATGTAGGCCAGATGTAGGCGACGCTTCAGAGCTCGGAAAGCTAATAATAATAATAATAATAATAAATAAACTGCTTACCTGAGTGTGTCGCTGTTGGGGGATTTTGCTTCGTTAATTGGCCAGCCCAACTGATCGGCTTTGTGGATCGGCCATCGCGGCTTTGTGGATCGGCCATCGCTTTGCCTGACGTCTTTGCCTCTGAACCAATATAAGCGTTAACTCCCACCCACTCGGTCGTTTCTCAGAGTAAGATTCAACGTATCCAGTGTGATTTACAGGGTGAGAAATGTTCTGCTGGACGGTACATGTGAAGAGAGGACAACAACCAAACGGTTATCCTGCTGTAGCAGTAGAGAACAAGGTGTACTCCTTCGGAGGGCCCTATGATGACACAGCTCAGATTGATGTGCACGTGTTCAACACAGTGTCTCTGCGCTGGAGGAAGCTGGCCCCGGTGACAACAGGAAGAGAACGTCACCTTGATGTTCCCTCCAGGCGCAGGGGCCACACAGCTGTGGTGATTGAAGATATAGTCTATGTCTGGGGAGGGAAGCCTTACTGCAATGTGCTTTATGCATTTGATGTTGACGTCCACAGATGGTTCAAACCCAGGGTTTCTGGGACTGTTCCAAAGAGGAGGTACAACCACTCAGCCTGTGTCTTGGGGAAGGTCATGTTTATTCATGGAGGATACATCCAGCGGACTAGACACACTAATGACATGTACAAGCTGAACACCAGCACAATGGTCTGGTCTTTAATTAACACCAGAGGAACTGCACCTCCTGTTTCATCACGTCACTCTGCCAACATCATCGGGACAAAGATGTTTGTATTTGGGGACTACAACTACATCATGGGGTACTACAACACCATCAGAGTGTTTGACACAGAGACCAACTGCTGGATGAACACACCTTCTGCACAGCTTGTTCCAGAAGAACGCAGGGATCATTCAGCCTTTGCCGACAATGGAGAGCTGTACATATTTGGTGGTTGCAAATATGACCAGAAGTTCAATGATCTGTGGAAATTCAATCCAGAGACCTTCTGCTGGAAGAAGGTTGAGCCCAAGGGGAAAGGACCGGGTCCAACGCATAGGATGCGCTGTTGCATGATGGGAGATCGTATCATCCTCTTTGGAGGAGACAACACACCTGGTGACCTGTATGTCTTAGACTTGAATCCTAGTCTGAAGACGTTATGTAAGCTAGCAGTTATTCAGTGTGGTCTGAAGCAGTCTGGACTCCCACACAACATCAGATGGGAACTGGCAGCCATGACTACCAACATGGTTGACCTTCACAGATGACATGGCTAAGGACAATGTGAAGTACAGATGTGCCATTGGAGAACTTCACACGTCATGCCATCGGCAAGTCAGTGGATTGTCAGTGAATTCTCAGAACAGAGATAGGAGGGCATTTGTCCCTCCTTTCTATTCAGATTCTGTTTTCCAATGAAGGGACACTAAATTGAAAGTGTTTTTTAGCTTATATAATTTGCCTCTGTATTGGTAAACCAAGAATCATCAGTCTAAATAAACATTAACATATCAATAAATAATGTGTACATTAAAACTATACAAACTATAGGATTCCTGGTCAATGAATGGACCTGGCATCTGTCTAAGTAACCTGCTAGCGTTTCTAAATGAATGGGTTTTAATGGTCCATGTTTGTGTTCCCATCAACGACCCCAGAGGCCACCGGGTTCTGTTGTTCTCCCAGATGACCAGAGTGTTGGACATCCTACAGGATTACATGGAATACAGAGGTAATAGATTACATCCTACAGGATTACATGGAATACAGAGGTAATAGATTACATCCTACAGGACTACATGGAATGCAGAGGTAAATACATTACATCTAACTATGAATTAGGCAAATGTAAGTCCATGTGCCTGTGAAAAAACATTCCTTTGGCTAAAAACGGCCACACAAAACTGATATATATAATATATATATATATATATTTTTTTTTTCTTTTTTTTTTGCAAAACAATGAATAACCACTAGTTTGACCCCTCATATGCTACTAAAGCAGATTCTTTTTTTTCCTGTTTAGTGAAGTCAATGGGACAGTGAACGTCTTTTCGCAATGTTTCCGGCAGAGCAGCAGGCCTCTCATTCTGTGGACCTTAATGACCAAACTAATACATAAAAAGTAGGGCAAGACATCACAGGTCATCTCACATTTTGGGTGACTGGGTCCCCGGCTAATGAGAACTGAAATAAATCAAAAGTTGATTGATATACTGGCCCAAGACACCTGGGAAAAACAAGGTGTGTTTGAAAAGAGAACACCAGCACTCACGACGGTTCAGTCCTTTTAAGGCACTTTTTTTATTATCTTAAGGTCGGTATGGAAAGCTGCAGAGCAGCAACAAACGGAGGCGTTTCGGCATTAAGCCTTCATCAGCGTTGCATGCTGGGGGCAAGGGAAGTGTCGTACTTATAGTCCGTTGAGTAGACAACTTCCTTTGCTCAAGTAGCGAACAACTCTCAACCAACAGTTACTTACAGTAAAGCGTTTAGAAAATGAAAGAAAAACAAGGTGTGACAATGCATGGAAGAGTTGGAAGCAGGAATACTGATATAATGAGACCAGAAGCACTGCTCCATTCCCTGAAACGGGAGCACACATTGACAACATCAGTGGAATAACCATGTTTAAGAACAAGGTTTTGACATACAAAAAAAAACGTTGAATCCTTCGTTTAATAATGCATTCAGATATGTATGCATTGACACGTCTCTTCATGCGTGTGTGTGCGTATGTGCATGTGTGCATGTGTGCGTGTGCGTGCAGGCTACAGCTACGAGCGACTGGATGGGTCGGTGCGAGGAGAGGAGCGTAACCTGGCCATCAAGAACTTCAGCCACAAAGACATCTTTGTGTTCCTGCTGAGCACCAGAGCAGGTGATGATTCACAACCCACCAGGAGGGAGCATGTTTGCGACGTCAGGGGTTCCCAAACCTTTTTGTCTCAGGGCACCCCATGAATATCTGTTTAATCCGAGGCACCCCTACATTATAATTTTCACTCCCAGCACCTTATATTTATAGCATATCATTGTTGTCGGGTGGAAACCTTGTATGTCCAAAACCGTTCGTTTTGTCTTTATCATCTATAAAATGTACTAAACTAGTGAAAACAGCAAATCTACAAGCACACAACGCCTCGCATCGCGAGGCGTTGTGTGCTTGTAGATCGACTGTTTTCACTACTTTTGTGCGACAGTCTTGTGTGATGAAGCAGCGCTTTGCTTTGCGAAAAGACGTACACATTTGAAACTTGCAGATACGAGGTTTCTTCCCAACAGTGACAATATTTTAGTGATTATGTTGCGAGGAAAACGTTGAGATAACAGCCATTTTGGTTAGAACTGACTGAAAATAACTTTGTACTTCAAGTCTAAAATGCTACGAAATATTTTTTCAAGTTCAAATAAATTCCAATTTTTCAAATGATCTCGCGGCACCCCTGGACTGCCGTCACGGCACCCAAGGGTGCCCCATCACCCACTTTGAAAACCCCTGTGCTACGTAACACTCACTTCCAACCCACCAGGAGGGTGCATGTTTGTTACGTAACACTAACTATCAACTAAAAGGATAAGCTCAAGTAAGAACATGACCTATTTAAATTGAGATGCTTTTTTTTTATAACATTTCATTTTGTATTTCTTATAACATTGAATGACAAGACAGATAAAACACAGTACTATGCAGAGAAAATAAGAAAAACTAAAATGGTTTTCACAAAACGTTTAGAGTTTTCACAACTCAGCGTGTTTTTAAGGTTGGCTTCCCAGTTTCCTCTTCTCACTATAATTGTGACACATATTTTTCCAGTACTGGAAAAGTTTTGGAATTGATGAAGGGTCCCGGAAGGTCCTGGAAAAAATAGCTATGCATTGTCTTTGGTTATTGATTTTGTTAATACCTCAGAAATGACAAATTAACTGTTCTGCTGCTGTTGACGGCGCTCACCGTCATTGAAAGGGTTAATACCATGGCGCCGTTGACGGTGAGGACTGTCAATCTGACTGTATATACAGTAAAGGTATAATTACTTACAGTACGTCGGTCCACTCCCGCCCGCATCGGTAATGTCCGCGATTTGTTTACAACGCACGTCGGGTGTGCACGCGAAGTTAACGTCCTCCATAGTAAATCCATTGCGAGGCCCATAAAGAGACTTCATTTTCTCCAAAAGGGACATTCTTATACAAAGGATGGTCTCCACTCCTCCATACTGTACACAAAAGCTGGGCGCGGCCATGTTCTCTTCTGGCTCACACTGTCATGTGACTAGATGACGTAATCGTTGCCGTCAAGTGATAATCCAAAAAAACTAAAACAACCCCCTTCCAGCCCTTCAAAATAATAGCGGCGGCCTATGGAGGAAACGGCGTGGCACCGAGGCACCAAGCAACCTTCAGATTAAGAGGCACTATTAGTGTTAAACATGGCCAAATTGTCAAATATGAGAGGCAGAAATTGGGAAAATAGCCCATCTACATTCTCACAACGCCTCGCGTTGCAAGGCGTTGTGTGAGCATGTAGATCGGCTATTTTCACAATAGAAACGTGTTATACAAAATTCCTCAACTCTTAGTGCTCGTCAGGGTGCCGGAGTCCCCAGTTAAAATATGATTATTTCGGGGGTCACAGCCTGAAAAGGTTGAGAACCACTGGCATACACTACCTGTCTTTGGGCATTGTGCATAGGGGTAAGCGACTTGTTATTGAGCTGAATTATTGTTTTACAGTCCTGGAAATTGGGTTAAATATTCTGGAAAAGTTTTGGAGATTAATTGGTAAAAATGTGTGGGAACCCTGTGGTGTCCAAAGAGGAATTTTGCACCTGCAGTAATTGTCTTAATTCTCATCCAAACTGGTCCCATCGTGTCCGTTGACCTCCCTATATGGAGCTTACATACTGTATCTCCTTGTATGGGCTGTTGTATCCGTGACATCAGCTGTGGTGATGTGGGCCTCCGCGTACGGTCAATGACGTCAGTCTGCTGTGACCTGCTGTAGGTGAAGCCAGGCCTGCTCCTTGTATGGTGATGTCAGATTGGCCCTTCGTTCCATGAGTCGCATCATGTTAACCAGGAAACAGCAGCGCGCAACGTGTCGTGACGCAGCACTGTTACGTCAGTGGCGGTTTGGCGCTATAAAAGGATGCACAGCCAACATGTGCCAGTCAGGCAGACAGTGAGAAAACAGACAGAGACATAACTGAAGCAGCTCTTTTTCTCTCCTTCACTTGAAGTTTTGTTCACATCTTCAAGGGTGGTCTGTCTTTGTAGTTTGAAAGACCACTAATCATTCATTCATAATGGGAGGACACGACAGTGGATCTCAGCACCAGTTCACTGGCATCGCCAAGTACTTCAACGCATGGACCATCGTAGGGAGGAGGAACTGTGTGTTGGCCACGTACGCCGGCCTGTTGGCCGCTGGTCTCTTCTTCACACTGAAACCCAAGAAACAACACGCCGCTGTCACTGAGAGGTAACGTGTGTGTCCATTCAGACTTCTATGTTTGATTTCCCCATCTCACCTTATTTCTCCCAAAGAAGACTTCTTAACGCCATTTAAACAGTCTTACCTGGCTGCACACTTGCATGAGAACGTGTGAGGCAACGACTTCCACATTTGACGACAGTTTGACCAGCCTGCACTGGCTGCACAACGTGTGCATCCCCAGATCAGAGCCTCCAGACAGAGAGAACACCAGGGTTGACAGTTACGAGCATGTTTCTGCTGCTGCTGCTCGCTATGCCAGCAGCAGCTTCCACCAGGGTAAAGTAGCTGCCATCCTGGGTGCTGTGGACCCAGGGAACATAGCCTCCACCAGGGCAGCGCTGGCTCTTCATCCAGCCCTCTGGCTGGGGACACAGTGGCTGCCAACCTGGGGGCTGTGGACCCAGGGAGCCCTGCATGGCTCCACTGGGTACCTGGCGGCTGCCCAGAGAATCCCTTACACTGCTGTGTTCCAATGCATATGGGCCTCTCAGCAGGAGAGAGACAGTGTACCGACCCAAAGACAAAAAGGGGGAGAAGCAGTGCCAGACCGAGGTACCAATAGCCTGGCATGGCCAGTTTCTATTTTGTACAGCGGCTATTTTCACTATGTTTTTTCCTTCTTTCTTTTTACATAATAATGAAAAATCACATCTGTGCGAAGTGAGCGGTGCAAACACAACATATCTCCTTGTATGGGCGGTTCTGTTCCTGACATCAGTTACTTTATGTGTATTAGCACAGATCTCCATATATGGAGATTCTGTACTGATACACACAAAGTGAAATGTAGGAGCGGTTTGCACCACTCAAATATAAATGTTTTTGGACATGCCAACCCGACAGCAGCCATATACAGATGACTGTAGATGGCTGCCGTGAACATATTGCGTGTACCCCAAATAATTGGCAAAACACGTAGGTTTTTGATTAATATTAATAAATAGAAATAAATACTTAGACTGCACTGTGTCGAGGTGCCAATTTGCGACTTGTGCACTTGTGGCCATATATGGCCTGCTTGTGGGCCAGCAGAGTGCGCATATACTACTTTCAGTGCTGTTTGGTGCTGTCTGTATTATATGTACGATATGTGGGTGGGCAAGTTGACCGGACACAAGACGGCACCGAAAGTAGTACTTACGCGCTATGCTGGCGCAAGTAATAACATGTCTTAGGACTAGAATATCTGGCTTAACACAGTTATCATTGCTTGTATTTTTTTCGTTACCAATTATTAGACTTTTTCAGATTTTTGAAAAAAAAAAAAAAAAAAAGTTCCCAGTTTCCTATGGGAAATTAATTTTGTCTACTGCCATCCACATGATTTTTCACTTAAAACTAGTCCTCGTATTTTGAGCTACAAATTTCGTTCAAACTTCAACTTGTTCAGCTTTACACGGTTTCTCGTTACCATACTTTTTGAGGTTTGGGGGAAAAAAACTGCTTGGGCTTGAGCTGAATCCAAAGTCTGCCTGGGGAATGGATGTGTACATTTCCTAGTGTACATAATATTCTACTTAGATATGTTAGTTCCATTAATATGCTCTGAAAACACATGCAGGACGCTGCCCACCCATCTGGCCTCCTAACTGTGTCAGCCAGCTTCAAAAGACTCAAAACACGTCGCTTCGTGCAGCGTTTTGAACAGATAACAGACTAGTGGCCGGGGAGCCACAGGCCCAAAAGCTCAAAGAATAGGGTTTTACCTGTGACGTCATGACATACTTTTTATTTTAGTTTTTGCCAGACCCATGAAATGGGTAGGCCTACATAAGCAAATGTCGGTCTGTCCGGGTTTTCTATATAAAGGGTATATATGATGATGACATGATGATGACATGCCTACAAAAGGCATGATGTCATAAATGATGATGACAGACATCATCATTTATGAAATTTATAGGCCCAGAGGGTTGGCAGAACCGGGGTCTGGCACAACCAGGTTGACCTGGTCTAGTTTCTATTCATTTGGTCATTAAGGTACAGAGAATGAGAGGCCTGCTCTGCCGGAAACTCTGCGAAAAAAAGTTATGGCCATTTGTATATTCACTCCATCGACTTCAATATACAGGAAAGAAACACACCCAAAAAAATATGCTTTAAGTAGCATGTGAGGGGTCAAACTAGGGGTTCTTGATGATTCTGAATCCATTGCAAGCATTTGTTTTGCATGAAAAACATTCCTTGGGCTAGAAAACGGACCAAAATAACGGTGAAAAGTGATGACTCATCACTTTTCACAGGTTTGAGAGGCTGAAATCTAGCCCAAGGAATGTTTTTCATGCAAAACAAATGCTTGCAATGGATTCAGAATCATAAAGAACCCTTAGTTTGACCCCTCACATGCTACTTTTTTTGGTGTGTTTTTTTTCCAGTATAGTGAAATCAATGGGAAACTTTTTTTCGCAGTGTTTCCGGCAGAGCAGGTCTCTCATTCTGTGTACCTTATTGACCAAATTAATAGGAAAAACTAAAATTTGGAGTATGTCATGACATCACAGGTCTTCTTTCATTTTGGCACAGTGGCTCCCCGGCTATAGTGGCTAGGGATGGGACCATATGAAAATGTTGTTGTGACAAATTGTGACAAAAGAGCTCACAAAAAATAGGCGATCTACAAGCTCACAACGCGTCGCAACGCGTTGTGAGCTTGTAGATCGCCTATTTTTTGGCAAAGACATTTGATAGAGAGTTAAAAGATACTGTATTAAGTACCTATATTATAAGTACCTTTTACCAATTATAGAGGGTTTAAGTGGTACCGGAAATGCAGCTCGGCAAATAAAAGGTGAATTGATCCCAGTGCATGACGGAGGACAATATCATCATGTTAAATCTCCACGATACGATTATCGTGAGTGTTTTTTATCACAATGAATGATAATATCGCGTATCGTCCCATCAGGTTGAACCAGGCCACAACCACAACATCTCTCCTCTCTCTCTGCTGGTGTGTTTCTGTGTTCTCATCCTCTCCTCTCTCTCTGCTGGTGTGTTTCTGTGTTCTCATCCTCTCCTCTCTCTGCTGGTGTGTTTCTGTGTGTTCTCATCCTCTCCTCTCTCTCTGCTGGTGTGTTTCTGTGTTCTCATCCTCTCCTCTCTCTGCTGGTGTGTTTCTGTGTGTTCTCATCCTCTCCTCTCTCTCTGCTGGTGTGTTTCTGTGTTCTCATCCTCTCCTCTCTCTCTGCTGGTGTGTTTCTGTGTTCTCATCCTCTCCTCTCTCTCTGCTGGTGTGTTTCTGTGTTCTCATCCTCTCCTCTCTCTCTGCTGGTGTGTTTCTGTGTTCTCATCCTCTCCTCTCTCTGCTAGTGTGTTTCTGTGTTCTCATCCTCTCCTCTCTCTCTCTGCTGGTGTGTTTCTGTGTTCTCATCCTCTCCTCTCTCTCTGTTGGTGTGTTTCTGTGTTCTCATCCTCTCCTCTCTGCTGGTGTGTTTCTGTGTTCTCATCCTCTCCTCTCTGCTGGTGTGTTTCTGTGTTCTCATCCTCTCCTCTCTCTCTGCTAGTGTGTTTCTGTGTTCTCATCCTCTCCTCTCTCTCTCTGCTGGTGTGTTTCTGTGTTCTCATCCTCTCCTCTCTCTCTGCTGGTGTGTTTCTGTGTTCTCATCCTCTCCTCTCTCTGCTAGTGTGTTTCTGTGTTCTCATCCTCTCCTCTCTCTCTCTGCTGGTGTGTTTCTGTGTTCTCATCCTCTCCTCTCTGCTGGTGTGTTTCTGTGTTCTCATCCTCTCTCTCTGCTGGTGTGTTTCTGTGTTCTCATCCTCTCCTCTCTCTCTGCTGGTTTCTGTGTTCTCATCCTCTCCTCTCTGCTGGTGTGTTTCTGTGTTCTCATCCTCTCCTCTCTGCTGGTGTGTTTCTGTGTGTTCTCATCCTCTCCTCTCTCTCTGCTGGTGTGTTTCTGTGTTCTCATCCTCTCCTCTCTCTCTGCTAGTGTGTTTCTGTGTTCTCATCCTCTCCTCTCTCTGCTGGTGTGTTTCTGTGTTCTTATCCTCTCCTCTCTCTCTGTTGGTGTGTTTCTGTGTTCTCATCCTCTCCTCTCCTCTCTCTCTGCTGGTGTGTTTCTGTGTTCTCATCCTCTCCTCTCTCTGCTGGTGTGTTTCTGTGTTCTCATCCTCTCCTCTCTGCTGGTGTGTTTCTGTGTTCTCATCCTCTCCTCTCCTCTCTCTCTGCTGGTGTGTTTCTGTGTTCTCATCCTCTCCTCTCCTCTCTCTCTGCTGGTGTGTTTCTGTGTTCTCATCCTCTCCTCTCTGCTGGTGTGTTTCTGTGTTCTCATCCTCTCCTCTCTCTCTGCTGGTGTGTTTCTGTGTTCTCATCCTCTCCTCTCCTCTCTCTCTGTTGGTGTGTTTCTGTGTTCTCATCCTCTCCTCTCTCTCTGCTGGTGTGTTTCTGTGTTCTCATCCTCTCCTCCCTCTCTGTTGGGGTTTCTGTGTAGAAAGAGAACACAAGGGGAAGTCAGCCTGGTGATATCCTGTCTGTCAGACATACTGTAGTCTTTGTGCAAATCATTTACTATGCAGACACACCTAACTGTACCGTAGCGTACACATGATAGATGTTCCTGTACCGTAGCGTACACATGATAGATGTTCCTGTCATGCAGTCAACAGTGAAACAACTTTATGTAAGAAATATACCTCCTAAAGCAGGGCTATGGATGGCCCTCATAAACAGCTGTTGTCTCTGACTCTGCCCTCCTCATTGCAAAATGGCTTTTGTTAAAATAAAACAACAACAAACAAACCAAAAAAACAATCGACCAGTTTTACAAGTTCCTGATTCTTTTCTGTGACGCAGAATGAGAATGTAGGATGATCAAGTAGGGCCATTAATGTACAAAAGTAAAATGAAAAAATAATTAAAATATGTATATTTAAGCTGTGTGCTACAGTAAGGTTTGTGTAAAGTTTGAGTTGCTTCCTTCTGGCTCTCAGGTGGAGTAGACATGAAGCTCACAGCAGTACAGTATATAAATACAGTTATTACAGTGTGTGTGTGTGTGTGTGTGTGTGTGTGTGTGTGTGTGTGTGTGTGTGTGTGTGTGTGGAGTAGACATGAAGCTCACAGCAGTACAGTATACAGTATAAATACAGTTATTACAGTGTGTGTGTATTGTGCAGGTGGAGTAGGGATGAACCTGACAGCAGTACAGTATATACAGTAAATACAGTTATTACAGTGTGTGTCTATTGTGCAGGTGGAGTATATAAATACAGTTATTACAGTGTGTGTCTATTGTGCAGGTGGAGTATATACATACAGTTATTACAGTGTGTGTATTGTGCAGGTGGAGTTGGGATGAACCTCACAGCTGCAGACACCGTCATCTTCATGGACAGTGACTTCAACCCCCAGAATGACCTGCAGGCGGCGGCGCGCTGCCATCGCATTGGACAGAACAGGTAATGCACTGTAAAAAAAAGTTTTACAAGTCTGCTTATTATCATGTGTGTACATACTGTGCACGCATGGACAATTGCTAAGAAAGGTACAGCTCTTACACTAAATGGAGTCAAATTTAAAAGTGTATTTATTCTTGGGAACCATTTTATTTTCCTTTCAGCATCAGAACTGAGCAGAGCTGGTTTGAGTGAGGACAGTGACAAAAACCCCTGTCAAGGAAGGGTTGTTTGTGCATGTGTTGAGCATGAGTTCAAGAGATTAATGGGAGAAATGAGAGAAATGAACCAAACGGGAGCTCAGCGGGAGAAAGGGTTAAAAAGAGGGTTACTCCCTGTAGAATCATTAGTGTTGACAGATATGTAATGTCGTAATATCAGGGGCGGCAGTGGCTCAGGGGTAGAGGTACTTACTGTCTTTGAACACGGAAGGTTCCCAGTTCGATCCCGGGCTCCCCCAGAGTTAGTGTGGAAGAGTCCTTGAGCAAGACTCTGAACCCCTAGTTGCTCCTGATGAGCAGGTTGGTGCCTTGCATGGTTTCTTCCGCCATCGGTGTATGAATGATGTGTGTGAATGGGTGAATGTAACGCACAATCTATGTAAAGCGCATTGGATATAGGAGCTATATACTGTACTTTAAATGCGCCATTTACCATTTATCATATGATTTCTCTCTGGGTGGTGTCTCAGGACAGTGAAGGTGATCATATGATTTCTCTGGGTGGTGTTCCAGGACAGTGAAGGTGATCATATGATTTCTCTGGGTGGTGTCCCAGGGCAGTGAAGGTGATCATATGATTTCTCTGGGTGGTGTCCCAGGGCAGTGAAGGTGATCATATGATTTCTCTGGGTGGTGTCTCAGGACAGTGAAGGTGATCATATGATTTCTCTGGGTGGTGTCCCAGGACAGTGAAGGTGATCATATGATTTCTCTGGGTGGTGTCCCAGGACAGTGAAGGTGATCATATGATTTCTCTCTGTGGTGTCCCAGGACAGTGAAGGTGATCATATGATTTCTCTGGGTGGTGTCCCAGGACAGTGAAGGTGATCATATGATTTCTCTCTGTGGTGTCCCAGGACAGTGAAGGTGATCATATGATTTCTCTCTGTGGTGTCCCAGGACAGTGAAGGTGATCATATGATTTCTCTGGGTGGTGTTCCAGGACAGTGAAGGTGATCATATGATTTCTCTGGGTGGTGTCCCAGGACAGTGAAGGTGATCATATGATTTCTCTGGGTGGTGTCTCAGGACAGTGAAGGTAATCATATGATTTCTCTGGGTGGTGTCCCAGGACAGTGAAGGTGATCATATGATTTCTCTGGGTGGTGTCTCAGGACAGTGAAGGTGATCATATGATTTCTCTGGGTGGTGTCTCAGGACAGTGAAGGTGATCATATGATTTCTCTGGGTGGTGTCCCAGGACAGTGAAGGTGATCATATGATTTCTCTGGGTGGTGTCTCAGGACAGTGAAGGTGATCATATGATTTCTCTGGGTGGTGTCCCAGGACAGTGAAGGTGATCATATGATTTCTCTGGGTGGTGTCCCAGGACAGTGAAGGTGATCATATGATTTCTCTGGGTGGTGTCTCAGGACAGTGAAGGTGATCATATGATTTCTCTGGGTGGTGTCCCAGGACAGTGAAGGTGATCATATGATTTCTCTGGGTGGTGTCCCAGGGCAGTGAAGGTGATCATATGATTTCTCTCTGTGGTGTCCCAGGGCAGTGAAGGTGATCATATGATTTCTCTGGGTGGTGTCCCAGGACAGTGAAGGTGATCATATGATTTCTCTGGGTGGTGTCCCAGGACAGTGAAGGTGATCATATGATTTCTCTGGGTGGTGTCCCAGGACAGTGAAGGTGATCATATGATTTCTCTGGGTGGTGTCCCAGGACAGTGAAGGTGATCATATGATTTCTCTGGGTGGTGTCCCAGGACAGTGAAGGTGATCATATGATTTCTCTGGGTGGTGTCTCAGGACAGTGAAGGTGATCATATGATTTCTCTGGGTGGTGTCCCAGGACAGTGAAGGTGATCATATGATTTCTCTGGGTGGTGTCCCAGGACAGTGAAGGTGATCATATGATTTCTCTCTGTGGTGTCCCAGGACAGTGAAGGTGATCATATGATTTCTCTCTGTGGTGTCCCAGGACAGTGAAGGTGATCATATGATTTCTCTGGGTGGTGTCCCAGGACAGTGAAGGTGATCATATGATTTCTCTGGGTGGTGTCCCAGGACAGTGAAGGTGATCATATGATTTCTCTGGGTGGTGTCCCAGGACAGTGAAGGTGATCATATGATTTCTCTGGGTGGTGTCTCAGGACAGTGAAGGTGATCATATGATTTCTCTCTGTGGTGTCCCAGGACAGTGAAGGTGATCATATGATTTCTCTCTGTGGTGTCCCAGGACAGTGAAGGTGATCATATGATTTCTCTCTGTGGTGTCCCAGGACAGTGAAGGTGATCATATGATTTCTCTGGGTGGTGTCTCAGGACAGTGAAGGTAATCATATGATTTCTCTGGGTGGTGTCCCAGGGCAGTGAAGGTGATCATATGATTTCTCTGGGTGGTGTCCCAGGACAGTGAAGGTGATCATATGATTTCTCTGGGTGGTGTCCCAGGACAGTGAAGGTGATCATATGATTTCTCTGGGTGGTGTCCCAGGACAGTGAAGGTGATCATATGATTTCTCTGGGTGGTGTCCCAGGACAGTGAAGGTGATCATATGATTTCTCTGGGTGGTGTCTCAGGACAGTGAAGGTGATCATATGATTTCTCTGGGTGGTGTCCCAGGACAGTGAAGGTGATCATATGATTTCTCTGGGTGGTGTCTCAGGACAGTGAAGGTGATCATATGATTTCTCTGGGTGGTGTCCCAGGACAGTGAAGGTGATCATATGATTTCTCTGGGTGGTGTCCCAGGACAGTGAAGGTGATCATATGATTTCTCTGGGTGGTGTCCCAGGACAGTGAAGGTGATCATATGATTTCTCTGGGTGGTGTCCCAGGACAGTGAAGGTGATCATATGATTTCTCTGGGTGGTGTCCCAGGACAGTGAAGGTGATCATATGATTTCTCTGGGTGGTGTCTCAGGACAGTGAAGGTGATCATTTATCATATGAATTCTCTCTCGGTGTCCCAGGGCAGTGAAGGTGATCCGCCTCCTGGGCAGAGACACGGTGGAGGAGATCGTTTACAGCCGCGCCGCCTCCAAGCTCCGCCTCACCAACACCGTCATCGAGGAGGGACGCTTCTCTCTGCTCCAGCAGGCTCAGTCTGCAGCCGCTGGACTGCAGGTAGTGTATCTTCTCTCTGCTGCTGCAGGCTCAGTCTGCAGCCTCTGGACTGCAGGTAGTGTATCTTCTCTATGCTGCAGGCTCAGTCTGCAGCCTCTGGACTGCAGGTAGTGTATCTTCTCTCTGCTGCAGCAGGCTCAGTCTGCAGCCTCTGGACTGCAGGTAGTGTATCTTCTCTCTGCTGCAGCAGGCTCAGTCTGCAGCCTCTGGACTGCAGGTAGTGTATCTTCTCTCTGCTGCAGCAGGCTCAGTCTGCAGCCTCTGGACTGCAGGTAGTGTATCTTCTCTCTGCAGTATCTCAGTCTGCAGCCGCTGGACTGCAGGTAGTGTATCTTCTCTATGCTGCAGGCTCAGTCTCTAATATATTTGACACAGGGGTTTTCAAAGTGGGTGACGGGGCACCCTGGGGTGCCGCGAGATCATTTGATAATATTTGGACACTAATATTTAGTATCATTTTAAACTTGAAGTACAAAGTTATTTTCAGTCAGTTCTAACCAAAATGGCTGTTATCTCAACGTTTTCCTCGCAACATAATCACTAAAACATGGTCACTGTCGGGCAGAAACCTCGTATCTCCAAGTTTCAAATGTGTACATCTTTTGGTAAAGCAAGGCCCTGCTTCATCATACAAGGCAGTCGCACAAAACTAGTGAAAACAGCCGATCTACAAGTGCATCTCGAGGCGTTGTGTGCTTGAAGATCTGCTGTTCTCACTAGTTTAGTACATTTTATAGATGATAAATACAAAACGAACAGTTTTGGACATACAAGGTTTCCACCCGACAACGACGATATGCTATAAATATAAGGTGCTGGGAGTGAAAATTATAATGTAGGGGTGCCTCGGATTAAAACAATATTTATGGGGTGCCCTGAGACAAAACAGTTTGGGAACCCCTGCCCTAACACCCCCCCACTCTCCCCACCACCTAACCCTAACCACCCCACCCTAACACACACCCACTCTCCCCACCACCCCACCCTAACCACCCCACCCTAACACACACCCACTCTCCCCACCACCTAACCCTAACCACCCCACCCTAACCACCCCACCCTAACACACACCCACTCTCCCCACCACCTAACCCTAACCACCCCACCCTAACACACACCCACTCTCCCCACCACCTAACCCTAACCACCCCACCCTAACACACACCCACTCTCCCCACCACCCCACCCTAACACACACCCACTCTCCCCACCCCCCCCCCCCCCCCCCCCAACTCTCCCCACCACCCCACAGTTGAGTGAGATCTTGAAGTTCGGGGTGGACCAGCTGCTGTCGTCAGAGGAGAGCTCCATCCAGGAGGTGGACCTGGCCAGGATCCTGGGGAGGTCACGTGACGGACAGTGGCTGGAGGAGGAGGATGAGGAGGAGGAGGGTCCTGACTCTCCTGGCTCCCTGGTAGAAGAGGAAGAGGAGGCCTCTGGATCCAACGCACAGAGTAAGAGCAGTGTCTAAGTGCCTGCCTGCTACCGCCGAGTTTAGTGCAGTGGTTAAGTGTCTTCCCACTAGGCCTGGGGCGGTATGGACATTTTGTTACCGCGATTACCGTCTTCCCATTTACCGCCGGTACTGCGGTAATTACCGCACCCCCGTATCTATTAATTAAGGTTCGGCAATAAGTCAAAATATTGCAATCATCTTCCCAAAAGTCGCCTCTCCACAGTGGAGAGCCGACACAGCCTGACTGCCCGAGTTATACTTCTCCGTACAGCACAGCGGGTCTGGCTTTCAAAGGAGCAGATCTACAAGCTCACAACACGTCGCATCTGCGACGCGTTCTGAGCTTTTAGATCTGCACTGTCGGGTTACCATAGTAACGTAGGCTAGCTACTTGGGCTTTTCAGACACAAACAGCTGTGAGAACAAACCAGAAGAGGACGGGTAGTCAGATCGTGTACAGTGATTCTGTAAACTCACGTCACGTCACGTCTCAACTCTCAAATCGCAGTGATTGAGTGCTGCTATATACAGGTTTTAGTTACAAGACTTGACAGAAAAGGTTATAAAATCGCCGACGCGCCGCCGGACGAAACGTGTGACGCGGTGAAAAAGTAAAATAGTTTCATTTTCGGTTTTAGTCCACGCGGCCCGCGCTCCGCCAGTAATCCGTATGAATAAAAAAAGATATGTCACAACACAAGGTATGTATTAACATCCTTGTGTCGTGTGGATTACAGAGAAAGAGTTGTGCTCCGTACTCTAGTGCACTGTGTGCAGGTCTGTCTGAGTGAGCACTGAGCAGAGTGACGTATGTGGCTTCCAACGTGTGGTACACGGCCCAGAGCAGAGCGGCATGGAGCGCATGCGGTCCTCGCTTCTCCCCCGTTTTAAAACTCGCTCGTTCTCAATAAAAATAGCCTATTTTTTGTCTTTTTTGACCGCGGTAAGGACCCTGACACCGCGGTAGGCCGCGGTATACCGCGATACGGCGGTACGGCGGTTACCGAACCCAGCCCTACTTCCCACTACCACAGAGTAAGAGCAGTGGTTAAGTGTCTTCCCACTACCACAGAGTTTAGGACAGGGTTTCCCAAAGTGGGTGCCGTGGCACCCTAGGGTGCCATGATGCCAGTCCAGGGGTGCTGCAGAATACTTTGATAATACTTGGAATTCATCAATATCACATTAACCACTTAGTCCCTCTAGCTTAGTAAAACAGACCTGATTTGCACTGTACTTGATGAGTTATTTTTTTTATATCTACCCTAACTCTTTTCACCAAAAATAGCCGATCTACAAGCTCACAACGCGTCACAACGTGACGTGAACCTTCCCCCCAGACTAGGGGTTCAAGTGGTTATAAACTATAAAGTATATATTTAAGTATAAAGTTATTTTCAGTCAGTTCTGATGGAAACGGATGTCCTTGTGTCCTCCACAGACCACATGTACTACTTTGAGGGCAGGGATTACTCCAAGGACCCCAGCTCTGAGGACCAGCACTACTTTGAGCGTCTGCTGGAGGAGCAGCGAGCCGAGCAGGAGGAGGATGAGGGAGAAGGACGATCTCTGAGACGCAGCGCCGCGGTGAGATGCTCTGGGGTCATGTGACCTCTCTTTACTGTATATGGGGGAGACTATTCAACATAGAGGCAAATTCTATCCACCTGTTTCCGCAAACATTTACTGAAGCATTATGTGTAGGACACTTCCGGTAAACAGCAGACATACAAGCTCACGTCGCGTCGCAGATGCAACCGTTGTGAGCTTGTAGATCACACTCGGTTGCGGCGTCGGAAGCTCTGTGCAACTTCTGCGCAATGCACTATGGGATGTTGGAAAGTTGTGGATATATGTGACTAGGTCTGGTACTTTGTTCCTTATGTCTGCATTGGTCATTTTTCTTTTTTGTACATGTTATCCAAGTACAGAATCTAAGCTTTAATATGATGTATCATTTGTTGAAATTGGAGCATATTTGACGAAGTTATGGACATTTTAAACTTGTTGCACCATAAACCCAAAGTGCTTAAAAAGCCATTTGAATGCAAGGTACATTTGGCACCTCTAGGTAGCCAGAAGTGGGTGTGACAATGGGAGGGACAATAGGTACTTGTCTACACCCCTAAATCACTCCCCCCAAGTCAAACCACACCCACAGTTTTATAGCTGTCAACTTCAAATGTTGTACTTTTATTCCACTACAATTATTTAAAACTACTAGTTATTTAGTAGACTAGATTTAGATTATTATTGCAAAACATATACATTACCCACTTAGCAGATCTTGTACTTGTACTTTGCAAAGCTGCTATAACACATGCACCTACCCATAAGCCATAAGGGTCTATTTGGTTCCTATCATTTAGATGGCACACATCATGTGTTGGTCTACTTGTAATCTTAATGTCAAGGACCCCCAAATGGACACATTAGCCCGTCGACCCCCATTTTAATGTCCAAGGCTCTATCATTGATTCTCAACCATTTACATTTCAAGGACCCCCAGTTTGTCATGCATCAGAATCTGCAGTGTATACGGAACCAAATGGACCCATTCCATGTGTACCCATACCCATAAGGGTCAATTTTTTGGTTCCTATCATTTAGCTGGCGACCCCCTAAAACTCCCTCAAGCACTTAGAGAACCAGTGCTCTAAATGTGTAGTCCCAGTTTTGCAATAAAAAACGGGCGCCCCCGCGATGTATTACCTTTTAGTTCGGCACGTTCTGAACTTCTGAAGGTACAGGGAAAAGTGTTGTGTATATCCAATCCATTGGTGCATTTTTAATATAAATCCAAACTTTGCGTTTCTCCACTGGAATTATATCCATCACGTTGATTTGTTTACAGTCGGTGGTCGCGCTTGTGAGCGTCATTGTCCACGCACCAGTGTGCTGCACCGTAAATAGCAGATCTCCAAGTTTACAACCGATCGAAATGCAACATGTTGTGGGCTTGTAGATCTGTGTTTTCCCCCGCAGGACAGAGAAGGCAGCTTTTTCTTTTAGTTTTTTTCTTCTTCTTTTGGTTGTAGACTACTGCGTTATTCAGAAGCCTACTCACTTTTGAACGAATGATTTGTAAACCCTGAGTAAGTGAGTTCAGAGTCTCTCAGCAGGTTATTTATTTAATGCTTAAAGCAAGTGAAACAATTAATAACTTTAGGACCGAAACATCGACCGATTCAAGCGGTGTGTGCTCATGCAGTGAGAAGGAGGAGGAGGAGGAGAGCGTTAGAATGAGCCTTGACGCTATGTTACCAATGAGCCCCTACGAGGCAAGAACGGCTGCGCTGCCTGCGCACCCTCTCGTCTGCATGTAATAAACATAAAATACGGTTCGTTACTCAACAAAACAAAGACGGTTTAAGGGTGATTGAAGCCTAATTTACTTAGTGGGAACACTCAGAAACCCCCACCTCACGTCTAAAATACACTTTAATACACTTTTTTACCAGAGAATAAACTTTTTCACCAGAGGTTTTAGTTACTCCACACCGCCCTCTACAGATCTTGTCAATAGAAATGTCCATTGACCACATTTTGCCTTCCGGTGAAATATTATGTTATCTGGATAAAAAAGTGTATTTTAGACGCGATGTTGGGAACTCTGAGTGTTCCCACTAAGTAAAGTAGGCTTTCAACTCCCCAAATCCGTCTTTGTTTTGGTGAGTAGCGAAACTGTATCTTTTATTTTCACTACAGACGAGTGAGCGTGTCGCCTGTAATGCCAGCACAAGGACTCATGATGACATAGCGTTTTCAACACGCTGCCTCGATTTTCCACGTTTTCTTTGTGTGTCCGAGAGCGACTGAGATCACGATGTATACATAAAAAAAATACATCCTTCCAGAATACTGTCTTCAGCAAACCGTTAACATTAGCGAGATGAAGTTAGTTACTGTGTAGACTGTTTACAAGCACATAGCACGCTGTATGGGCGTGCTGAAATACGAGACAATGCATTCCTTAAACCAATCGTGCTCCCGTGAAATCGCTATGCAAATCTAAAGAGCTCCATTTCTCCGCCTCCTAAAACAGCAGTAAAACTCTGCCAAAGAAGGCAACTTTGCTACACTAATCTTGCCATATACCGACCTTAACACTTTGCAGTCCGAAATAGAATGGTGGTTGGTAGATTAGCCGTGAAATTTCTATTATTGTATTGTGATCTGAGACATAATATTATGTTTATAAACATGAGCCCGCCGCGCCTCCATCTTGGACAGCGGCGTTCTTTTTTCTTTTTTTTCCCCCCTCAGGGCAGTAACTCACCATGTTTTTCTCGATCTCCGTTGGGATAGAATGGGGGTTTTGGCCGATCGTCGATGTCCCCGTGCGTTTCGCGTGCGCGATCCTTTCACGTAAATGTCCCCGCAAATAATCCATGTATGACTGAAGAAAAGAACTGAAAAGTTTCGCTAGCATAGCTCCAAGCATGGCTGCTGTAGAAGCACCAAGGTACAGACAGGAACCGAATAGGGTAATGTGCCTTGGAAAAGGAAAGGGCCATGACGTCACCTCTGCTTCATGTCAGACCGTGCGTGAGCTATCGATGCACGAGTGGTGACTAGGGAAGGGTAGACGATCGCCGATTTTCGGATCAAAATCTTTTATAACGGTTTTAAAGACAAAGTCCGAGTAAGTACGGCGTGGCTGAGGGGACCTGGGGGGAAGTGCGATATGGTACGGTTTTAACATTAAGGGGCTCCCCTTGGCTTAGAAGGTGTTAACAAAGATATCTTATGGAACGAAAACCCTCTTCTATATTCAAACTGTTAATTAAATACAAAAACGAAAAACAAAGACAATTTTAAATCAATCTTATTTTCGCATTTTCTGACCTGTAAAATTGCCGACATTTGGACGTTTCCACCAGCCTCGGACACATATCTTTAAAACACATACTTCACCCTGGTTAGTTGGGGCGCCTGATGGAGAGGAAAGGAACTGGTTTGGATGCGTTAAAGTGTTCCTTCCACGTGCTTCGTCCTATTGGGGGAACCTCCCCCCTGTGAGGTGATAAGAAGCGACTTGCTCACTCCTCGTCCCCAGGTGTGGCAGAGGGAGAGCACAGCCCAGGATTACAGCTTAGGCAATTGGCACCGAGTGAAAAATGGGTTACAAAATCGGGAATTTAAGCTTGTTTCCATGTTCCTCAGGCGTGTCTGTCGGGGCCCCTGGGGGTCCCGTCCAGGAAGAGGAAGCAGCTCAGCGACACAGAGCTGGAGAAGAGGAGACAGCAGAGGAAGGAGGCTGCAGCCAAGAGAGCTCGCCTCCTAGAGGACCGGAGGAGGAAACTACAGGAACAGAAACACATCAAGAAGTAAGAGCTGACCCTAACCCTAACCCTAACAGAAACACATCAAGAAGTAAGAGCTGACCCTAACCCTAACCCTAACAGAAACACATCAAGAAGTAAGAGATGACCCTAACCCTAACCCTAACAGAAACACATCAAGAAGTAAGAGCTGACCCTAACCCTAACCCTAACAGAAACACATCAAGAAGTAAGAGCTTGTAGTTTGTAGTTTGTAGTAGTGAACTACAAATTATTACTTTTTTGGATCCCAACACACAAAGCGCCACTCGAGGTTGAGTTAACATGCTGGTTTCTTTACTGCCTCTGCTCTATCTCTATCTATCCCTTGACTCTTTCCTTCTTTCTTCTTTCCCTTCCTTTCTCTTTTTCTCTCTTTTCTTAGCTTTTATGGGTGGGGGGTAGGGGTAGAGAGGAGCTGGGGGTAAACGGGAAGGGGCGTTTAAAAAAAAAGAAGAAAAACCACAAAGCACCAACCTTGACATTTTAAGAGCTTTTGTATTGAAGAATGTAAGAAAATGTACCTACTTATTTGAATTTTGCTTTCTTGCTAGAATGTACTTACCTATTTACTTAATGTAATTTACCATTCAGATGTTGAGGCATGCTGTATGACGTATGCAATTTGTTAACTGTGTGAATAATTTGTGGAATCAAATTTATATATAAAAAAAAAAAAAAAAAAAACAAGAGCTGCTGAACCATAGATATTATAACCTACATGCCTCATTAACCATAGATATTATAACCTACATACCTCATTAACCATAGATATTATAACCTACATACCTCATTAACCATAGATATTAAAACCTACATACCTCATTAACCATAGATATTATAACCTACATACCTCATTAACCATAGATATTAAAACCTACATACCTCATTAACCATAGATATTATAACCTACATGCCTCATTAACCATAGATATTATAACCTACATACCTCATTAACCATAGATATTATAACCTACATACCTCATTAACCATAGATATTAAAACCTACATACCTCATTAACCATAGATATTAAAACCTACATGCCTCATTAACCATAGATATTATAACCTACATGCCTCATTAACCATAGATATTAAAACCTACATACCTCATTAACCATAGATATTAAAACCTACATACCTCATTAACCATAGATATTAAAACCTACATACCTCATTAACCATAGATATTATAACCTACATACCTCATTAACCATAGATATTAAAACCTACATACCTCATTAACCATAGATATTAAAACCTACATACCTCATTAACCATAGATATTAATACCTACATACCTCATTAACCATAGATATTAAAACCTACATACCTCATTAACCATAGATATTAATACCTACATACCTCATTAACCATAGATATTAAAACCTACATACCTCATTAACCATAGATATTAAAACCTACATACCTCATTAACCATAGATATTAATACCTACATACCTCATTAACCATAGATATTATAACCTACATACCTCATTAACCATAGATATTATAACCTACATACCTCATTAACCATAGATATTATAACCTACATACCTCATTAACCATAGATATTAAAACCTACATACCTCATTAACCATAGATATTATAACCTACATACCTCATTAACCATAGATATTAATACCTACATACCTCATTAACCATAGATATTATAACCTACATACCTCATTAACCATAGATATTATAACCTACATACCTCATTAACCATAGATATTATAACCTACATACCTCATTAACCATAGATATTATAACCTACATACCTCATTAACCATAGATATTAATACCTACATACCTCATTAACCATAGATATTATAACCTACATACCTCATTAACCATAGATATTATAACCTACATACCTCATTAACCATAGATATTATAACCTACATACCTCATTAACCATAGATATTATAACCTACATACCTCATTAACCATAGATATTAAAACCTACATACCTCATTAACCATAGATATTAATACCTACATACCTCATTAACCATAGATATTAAAACCTACATACCTCATTAACCATAGATATTAAAACCTACATACCTCATTAACCATAGATATTAATACCTACATACCTCATTAACCATAGATATTAAAACCTACATACCTCATTAACCATAGATATTAATACCTACATACCTCATTAACCATAGATATTAAAACCTACATACCTCATTAACCATAGATATTAAAACCTACATACCTCATTAACCATAGATATTAATACCTACATACCTCATTAACCATAGATATTAATACCTACATACCTCATTAACCATAGATATTAAAACCTACATACCTCATTAACCATAGATATTAATACCTACATACCTCATTAACCATAGATATTAATACCTACATACCTCAGTGAGAGCTACTAGATACCTCATTCTCCACTGCAGTTCATTGGAGCGACCTGTATCTCCTATCGCAGGAGGGCAAGTTTCCACGTGCATCACAGAAACTGAGGTTCGGTTGGCACAGCGTTCAGTGTTGATTTCGTCGACTAAAACTGTGACGGACAATGTTTGTCGACGTCCTTTTTTCACTGATGAAAACGAAATAAGAACTAAATAAAATAAAAGCTATGATGACTAAAACTAAGACTAAACATATTGACAATTTCGTCAACAAATAAAAACTAGACAAAAATGCTAGGGAGGGACTAGTAGAGAAGAGATCCAATAGAACTAAAAGATAAGTAATTTTATGTTTGGTTGCACTCTGAAAATAGCAGATCTACAATCTCTGTGTGTGTGTGTGCGTGCGTGCGTGTGTGTGTCTGTGCGTGCGTATCAGGATGGCGTGGTGGGAGTCGTGTGGCTACAGGTCTCTGTGTTTACACTCTGAAGACAGCGAGGAAGAGGAGGAGGAGGAGGAGGAGGAGAGCAGCGTGTGTTCCTCTGACTCTGATCACACAGCCATCAGCTACGTGTTAGGAGATGTCACTCAACCACAGGCTGCACGGGAAGACACTATCATTGTACACTGTGTTGGTAAGATGTTAGGAGATGTCACCCAACCACAAGCTGCCCGGGAAGACACTATCATTGTACACTGTGTTGGTAAGATGTTAGGAGATGTCACCCAACCACAGGCTGCCCGGGAAGACACTATCATTGTACACTGTGTTGGTAAGATGTTAGGAGATGTCACCCAACCACAGGCTGCCCGGGAAGACACTATCATTGTACACTGTGTTGGTAAGATGTTAGGAGATGTCACCCAACCACAGGCTGCCCGGGAAGACACTATCATTGTACACTGTGTTGGTAAGATGTTAGGAGATGTCACCCAACCACAGGCTGCCCGGGAAGACACTATCATTGTACACTGTGTTGGTAAGATGTTAGGAGATGTCACCCAACCACAGGCTGCCCGGGAAGACACTATCATTGTACACTGTGTTGGTAAGATGTTAGGAGATGTCACCCAACCACAGGCTGCACGGGAAGACACTATCATTGTACACTGTGTTGGTAAGATGTTAGGAGATGTCACCCAACCACAGGCTGCCCGGGAAGACACTATCATTGTACACTGTGTTGGTAAGATGTTAGGAGATGTCACCCAACCACAGGCTGCCCGGGAAGACACTATCATTGTACACTGTGTTGGTAAGATGTTAGGAGATGTCACCCAACCACAGGCTGCACGGGAAGACACTATCATTGTACACTGTGTTGGTAAGATGTTAGGAGATGTCACCCAACCACAGGCTGCACGGGAAGACACTATCATTGTACACTGTGTTGGTAAGATGTTAGGAGATGTCACCCAACCACAGGCTGCACGGGAAGACACTATCATTGTACACTGTGTTGGTAAGATGTTAGGAGATGTCACCCAACCACAGGCTGCACGGGAAGACACTATCATTGTACACTGTGTAGGTAAGATGTTAGGAGATGTCACCCAACCACAGGCTGCACGGGAAGACACTATCATTGTACACTGTGTTGGTAAGAGGTTAGGAGATGTCACCCAACCACAGGCTGCACGGGAAGACACTATCATTGTACACTGTGTTGGTAAGAGGTTAGGAGATGTCACCCAACCACAGGCTGCACGGGAAGACACTATCATTGTACACTGTGTTGGTAAGAGGTTAGGAGATGTCACCCAACCACAGGCTGCACGGGAAGACACTATCATTGTACACTGTGTTGGTAAGATGTTAGGAGATGTCACCCAACCACAGGCTGCACGGGAAGACACTATCATTGTACACTGTGTTGGTAAGATGTTAGGAGATGTCACCCAACCACAAGCTGCCCGGGAAGACACTATCATTGTACACTGTGTTGGTAAGATGTTAGGAGATGTCACCCAACCACAGGCTGCCCGGGAAGACACTATCATTGTACACTGTGTTGGTAAGATGTTAGGAGATGTCACCCAACCACAGGCTGCCCGGGAAGACACTATCATTGTACACTGTGTTGGTAAGATGTTAGGAGATGTCACCCAACCACAGGCTGCCCGGGAAGACACTATCATTGTACACTGTGTTGGTAAGATGTTAGGAGATGTCACCCAACCACAGGCTGCCCGGGAAGACACTATCATTGTACACTGTGTTGGTAAGATGTTAGGAGATGTCACCCAACCACAGGCTGCCCGGGAAGACACTATCATTGTACACTGTGTTGGTAAGATGTTAGGAGATGTCACCCAACCACAGGCTGCCCGGGAAGACACTATCATTGTACACTGTGTTGGTAAGATGTTAGGAGATGTCACCCAACCACAGGCTGCACGGGAAGACACTATCATTGTACACTGTGTTGGTAAGATGTTAGGAGATGTCACCCAACCACAGGCTGCCCGGGAAGACACTATCATTGTACACTGTGTTGGTAAGATGTTAGGAGATGTCACCCAACCACAGGCTGCACGGGAAGACACTATCATTGTACACTGTGTTGGTAAGATGTTAGGAGATGTCACCCAACCACAGGCTGCACGGGAAGACACTATCATTGTACACTGTGTTGGTAAGATGTTAGGAGATGTCACCCAACCACAGGCTGCACGGGAAGACACTATCATTGTACACTGTGTTGGTAAGATGTTAGGAGATGTCACCCAACCACAGGCTGCACGGGAAGACACTATCATTGTACACTGTGTTGGTAAGATGTTAGGAGATGTCACCCAACCACAGGCTGCCCGGGAAGACACTATCATTGTACACTGTGTAGGTAAGATGTTAGGAGATGTCACCCAACCACAGGCTGCACGGGAAGACACTATCATTGTACACTGTGTTGGTAAGATGTTAGGAGATGTCACCCAACCACAGGCTGCACGGGAAGACACTATCATTGTACACTGTGTTGGTAAGATGTTAGGAGATGTCACCCAACCACAGGCTGCCCGGGAAGACACTATCATTGTACACTGTGTAGGTAAGATGTTAGGAGATGTCACCCAACCACAGGCTGCCCGGGAAGACACTATCATTGTACACTGTGTTGGTAAGATGTTAGGAGATGTCACCCAACCACAGGCTGCACGGGAAGACACTATCATTGTACACTGTGTTGGTAAGATGTTAGGAGATGTCACCCAACCACAGGCTGCACGGGAAGACACTATCATTGTACACTGTGTTGGTAAGATGTTAGGAGATGTCACCCAACCACAGGCTGCACGGGAAGACACTATCATTGTACACTGTGTTGGTAAGATGTTAGGAGATGTCACCCAACCACAGGCTGCACGGGAAGACACTATCATTGTACACTGTGTTGGTAAGATGTTAGGAGATGTCACCCAACCACAGGCTGCACGGGAAGACACTATCATTGTACACTGTGTTGGTAAGATGTTAGGAGATGTCACCCAACCACAGGCTGCACGGGAAGACACTATCATTGTACACTGTGTTGGTAAGATGTTAGGAGATGTCACCCAACCACAGGCTGCCCGGGAAGACACTATCATTGTACACTGTGTTGGTAAGATGTTAGGAGATGTCACCCAACCACAGGCTGCACGGGAAGACACTATCATTGTACACTGTGTTGGTAAGATGTTAGGAGATGTCACCCAACCACAGGCTGCACGGGAAGACACTATCATTGTACACTGTGTTGGTAAGATGTTAGGAGATGTCACCCAACCACAGGCTGCCCGGGAAGACACTATCATTGTACACTGTGTTGGTAAGATGTTAGGAGATGTCACCCAACCACAGGCTGCCCGGGAAGACACTATCATTGTACACTGTGTTGGTAAGATGTTAGGAGATGTCACCCAACCACAGGCTGCACGGGAAGACACTATCATTGTACACTGTGTTGGTAAGATGTTAGGAGATGTCACCCAACCACAGGCTGCCCGGGAAGACACTATCATTGTACACTGTGTTGGTAAGATGTTAGGAGATGTCACCCAACCACAGGCTGCCCGGGAAGACACTATCATTGTACACTGTGTTGGTAAGATGTTAGGAGATGTCACCCAACCACAGGCTGCCCGGGAAGACACTATCATTGTACACTGTGTTGGTAAGATGTTAGGAGATGTCACCCAACCACAGGCTGCCCGGGAAGACACTATCATTGTACACTGTGTTGGTAAGATGTTAGGAGATGTCACCCAACCACAGGCTGCCCGGGAAGACACTATCATTGTACACTGTGTTGGTAAGATGTTAGGAGATGTCACCCAACCACAGGCTGCACGGGAAGACACTATCATTGTACACTGTGTTGGTAAGATGTTAGGAGATGTCACCCAACCACAGGCTGCACGGGAAGACACTATCATTGTACACTGTGTTGGTAAGATGTTAGGAGATGTCACCCAACCACAGGCTGCACGGGAAGACACTATCATTGTACACTGTGTTGGTAAGATGTTAGGAGATGTCACCCAACCACAGGCTGCACGGGAAGACACTATCATTGTACACTGTGTTGGTAAGATGTTAGGAGATGTCACCCAACCACAGGCTGCACGGGAAGACACTATCATTGTACACTGTGTTGGTAAGATGTTAGGAGATGTCACCCAACCACAGGCTGCCCGGGAAGACACTATCATTGTACACTGTGTTGGTAAGATGTTAGGAGATGTCACCCAACCACAGGCTGCCCGGGAAGACACTATCATTGTACACTGTGTTGGTAAGATGTTAGGAGATGTCACCCAACCACAGGCTGCACGGGAAGACACTATCATTGTACACTGTGTTGGTAAGATGTTAGGAGATGTCACCCAACCACAGGCTGCCCGGGAAGACACTATCATTGTACACTGTGTTGGTAAGATGTTAGGAGATGTCACCCAACCACAGGCTGCCCGGGAAGACACTATCATTGTACACTGTGTTGGTAAGATGTTAGGAGATGTCACCCAACCACAGGCTGCCCGGGAAGACACTATCATTGTACACTGTGTTGGTAAGATGTTAGGAGATGTCACCCAACCACAGGCTGCACGGGAAGACACTATCATTGTACACTGTGTTGGTAAGATGTTAGGAGATGTCACCCAACCACAAGCTGCCCGGGAAGACACTATCATTGTACACTGTGTTGGTAAGATGTTAGGAGATGTCACCCAACCACAGGCTGCACGGGAAGACACTATCATTGTACACTGTGTTGGTAAGATGTTAGGAGATGTCACCCAACCACAGGCTGCACGGGAAGACACTATCATTGTACACTGTGTTGGTAAGATGTTAGGAGATGTCACCCAACCACAAGCTGCACGGGAAGACACTATCATTGTACACTGTGTTGGTAAGATGTTAGGAGATGTCACCCAACCACAGGCTGCACGGGAAGACACTATCATTGTACACTGTGTTGGTAAGATGTTAGGAGATGTCACCCAACCACAGGCTGCACGGGAAGACACTATCATTGTACACTGTGTTGGTAAGAGGTTAGGAGATGTCACCCAACCACAGGCTGCACGGGAAGACACTATCATTGTACACTGTGTTGGTAAGATGTTAGGAGATGTCACCCAACCACAGGCTGCACGGGAAGACACTATCATTGTACACTGTGTTGGTAAGAGGTTAGGAGATGTCACCCAACCACAGGCTGCACGGGAAGACACTATCATTGTACACTGTGTTGGTAAGAGGTTAGGAGATGTCACCCAACCACAGGCTGCACGGGAAGACACTATCATTGTACACTGTGTTGGTAAGAGGTTAGGAGATGTCACCCAACCACAGGCTGCACGGGAAGACACTATCATTGTACACTGTGTTGGTAAGATGTTAGGAGATGTCACCCAACCACAGGCTGCACGGGAAGACACTATCATTGTACACTGTGTTGGTAAGATGTTAGGAGATGTCACCCAACCACAAGCTGCCCGGGAAGACACTATCATTGTACACTGTGTTGGTAAGATGTTAGGAGATGTCACCCAACCACAGGCTGCACGGGAAGACACTATCATTGTACACTGTGTTGGTAAGATGTTAGGAGATGTCACCCAACCACAAGCTGCCCGGGAAGACACTATCATTGTACACTGTGTTGGTAAGATGTTAGGAGATGTCACCCAACCACAAGCTGCCCGGGAAGACACTATCATTGTACACTGTGTTGGTAAGATGTTAGGAGATGTCACCCAACCACAGGCTGCACGGGAAGACACTATCATTGTACACTGTGTTGGTAAGAGGTTAGGAGATGTCACCCAACCACAGGCTGCACGGGAAGACACTATCATTGTACACTGTGTTGGTAAGATGTTAGGAGATGTCACCCAACCACAAGCTGCACGGGAAGACACTATCATTGTACACTGTGTTGGTAAGATGTTAGGAGATGTCACCCAACCACAAGCTGCCCGGGAAGACACTATCATTGTACACTGTGTTGGTAAGATGTTAGGAGATGTCACCCAACCACAGGCTGCACGGGAAGACACTATCATTGTACACTGTGTTGGTAAGATGTTAGGAGATGTCACCCAACCACAAGCTGCCCGGGAAGACACTATCATTGTACACTGTGTTGGTAAGATGTTAGGAGATGTCACCCAACCACAAGCTGCCCGGGAAGACACTATCATTGTACACTGTGTTGGTAAGATGTTAGGAGATGTCACCCAACCACAGGCTGCACGGGAAGACACTATCATTGTACACTGTGTTGGTAAGAGGTTAGGAGATGTCACCCAACCACAGGCTGCACAGGAAGACACTATCATTGTACACTGTGTTGGTAAGATGTTAGGAGATGTCACCCAACCACAAGCTGCACGGGAAGACACTATCATTGTACACTGTGTTGGTAAGATGTTAGGAGATGTCACCCAACCACAAGCTGCACGGGAAGACACTATCATTGTACACTGTGTTGGTAAGATGTTAGGAGATGTCACCCAACCACAGGCCTCTAAGGAAGACACTATCATTGTACACTGTGTTGGTAAGATGTTAGGAGATGTCACCCAACCACAGGCCTCTAAGGAAGACACTATCATTGTACACTGTGTTGGTAAGATGTTAGGAGATGTCACCCAACCACAGGCCTCTGAGGAAGACACTATCATTGTACACTGTGTTGGTAAGGACCTATGTTAGGAGTAGAGGTTGCGTTAGTTCGGTAATTGCCGGTTTTGTCCAATACTTTATAGACCGGTTGACAATGATACGGCAGTTCATTAATATCGCTGCAATATATTCTCTCTCTCTCTCTCTCTCTCTCTCTCTCTCTCTTTCACACACACACACACACACACACACACACAAACAAACACTTATGCTCTGAGGAGGAAAGTCTGGTCAATTTTAATCCTAGCACAACCTCTGGTTAGGAGATGTTATTCACCCTGTGTTGGTAAGAAGCTTATGTGTTAGGATATGTGACTAAGATCTGACTTCTCACAGTTCATTCAGTGGACACAACCATAATGTTCTCCTAGGCATGGTGTTGTGAAGCAGGTTTGAATACAATGTTATCAATGTTATCCTGAGTGAGTGGAGGAGGATGCTTTGACCTGTGGCTGCAGCCAGACAAGGCCTTGAAAACAACATGGGCACAGGGTTCCCACGGTCATGCAATTCCTGGAAATATTTTGAAATTAGAAAAAGAAAATCCAGTATTGGAAAAGTTTTGGAATTTATCAAGGGTCCTGGAATATATCTATGCATGTCTTTGGTTATTGATTTTGTTAAAGTGATCCCTGACTAATACGACAAATATGTCTTAAAACATTATAATTGTCCTCTATAACTACAATGTAAAATTAAAAACACCTTAAATATTTTATTTCTTCTAGAAATAGCTAATCTTTCACTCAGTAGGGGAAATGCCTGTCGCAAGTTGATGATGTCATAAATGTCATGTGTCATTTTTATGGCATGCATGTGCAAAAAAACAAAACACAAACACATTTGAAATATTGATTTGATGCTCATATTAACCATAGGAAGTATTAAGTTTGTTTTTATTTTCACATGCATGCCATTAATTCCATAGGGATAGATCACACTTGACATTTATGACATCATCAACTTGCGACGGGCATTTCCCCTATTGAGTGAAAGATTAGCTATTTCTAGAAGAAATAAAATAATTGAGGTGTTTTTAATTTTACATTGTAGTTATAGAGGACAATTATAATGTATTAAGGCATATTTGTCGTATTAGTCAGGGATCACTTTAATACCTCTGAAATGACAAATTAAACATGGGCCAAATTGTCAAATATTAGAGGCAGAAATTGTGAAAATAGCCGATCTACATGCTCACAACGCCTCGCAACGTGATATACGAAATTGTTGAGGTTGAGAACCACTGGCATACACTACCTGTCTTTGGGCATTGCGCATAGGAGTAAGCAACCTGTTATTGAGCTGAATTATTGTTATATAGTCCTGGAAATTGGCTTAAATATTCTGGAAAGGTTTTGGAAAAGTTTTGGAAATTAATTGGTAAAAATGTGTGGGAACCCTGTGGGTAGTATACAGTAGTATGTTATGTTGTTTTGTGTGTATCTTGTTTGTGTAAATATTGTGTGTGTGTGTGTGTGTGTGTGTGTGTGTGTGTGTGTAGATGACTCAGGTCACTGGGGTAGAGGAGGTCTGTTCACAGCTCTAGAGGTGAGGTCTGACGAACCACGCAAACAGTACGAGCTGGCAGGCACCATGAAAGGTACGATTCCTTTACTTACTTCAAATCTGATTCCAATCTGAACCTAAACACTCCTATGTACAGTACTCCCTGCTTTGAGCTCTTCATGGCTTTAGATCAGTGCTTTTCAACCCTTTTGAAGCGGTGAAAGCCGCTTCCAAGGAGTGGCTTTGTGTGTCCCGTGCGTTCAGGATTGAGGATTGGTCAAGCCTCACATGACAATTTGGCCCTCCAGATAAAAATCATTCATTCATTCAGAATTCATAAAAATATAGAACTAAAGCACATAGAAACTATAGATCTAGAACACAGAATGTATAGATCTAGAACACAGATTTCATAGCTCTAGAACACATAGAATAAAAATTCACCGCTTCACTTCTAACCAAGGTTTGATTTTTCTTATCAAGGTCCATTATTTATTTGGTATTTGAGCCACGGATCATGTACCATTTGATATTTAGCCTCTCAGACACAAAACGTAGAATATTTTGTTATCTTTGGATAAGATTTTGTCCACAATTCCATGCTGTACTAATGTGGTGCTATAGAGATAACGGATAACAGTTGATCAAAATAACAATTCTTCTACATTCTCTAATTGCGTAGACTTGTGTAGTAATAACAATAGTAACAATAGTTTTACTCTTTAGAGCGTAAAATGAAACCAAACGTATACTTAATGATCTATAAAGGGTCCATTTGGTTAACAACTCTCCACCATTTAGCTGGGGACCACCTGGAACCTCCTCAAGGACTACTGGTTGAGAACCACTGCCTTAGCTGCAGGGGTGGAGGTGGTTGAGATCATTCTAAATGTATTTACTTGTCATGTGTTTCAGACTTGGAGCTGGGAAGGTGTGCTCTTCATTCTAAATGTGTTTACTTGTCATGTGTTCAGACTTGGAGCTGGGGAAGGTGCTGCTGTTCATTCTAAATGTATTTACTTGTCATGTGTTTCAGACTTGGAGCAGGGAAGGTGCTGCTCTTCATTCTAAATGTATTTACTTGTCATGTGTTTCAGACTTGGAGCTGGGGAAGGTGTTGCTCTTCATTCTAAATGTATTTACTTGTCATGTGTTCAGACTTGGAGCAGGGAAGGTGTTGCTCTTCATTCTAAATGTATTTACTTGTCATGTGTTACAGACTTGGAGCTGGGGAAGGTGTTGCTCTTCATTCTAAATGTATTTACTTGTCATGTGTTCAGACTTGGAGCTGGGGAAGGTGTTGCTCTTCATTCTAAATGTATTTACTTGTCATGTGTTCAGACTTGGAGCAGGGAAGGTGCTGCTCTTCATTCTAAATGTATTTACTTGTCATGTGTTTCAGACTTGGAGCAGGGGAAGGTGCTGCTCTTCATTCTAAATGTATTTACTTGTCATGTGTTACAGACTTGGAGCTGGGGAAGGTGCTGCTCTTCATTCTAAATGTATTTACTTGTCATGTGTTACAGACTTGGAGCTGGGAAGGTGCTGCTCTTCATTCTAAATGTATTTACTTGTCATGTGTTGTAGACTTGGAGCTGGGAAGGTGCTGCTCTTCATTCTAAATGTATTTACTTGTCATGTGTTCAGACTTGGAGCTGGGGAAGGTGCTGCTGTTCATTCTAAATGTATTTACTTGTCATGTGTTCAGACTTGGAGCAGGGAAGGTGCTGCTCTTCATTCTAAATGTATTTACTTGTCATGTGTTTCAGACTTGGAGCAGGGAAGGTGCTGCTCTTCATTCTAAATGTATTTACTTGTCATGTGTTTCAGACTTGGAGCAGGGAAGGTGCTGCTGTTCATTCTAAATGTGTTTACTTGTCATGTGTTCAGACTTGGAGCTGGGGAAGGTGCTGCTGTTCATTCTAAATGTATTTACTTGTCATGTGTTACAGACTTGGAGCTGGGAAGGTGCTGCTCTTCATTCTAAATGTATTTACTTGTCATGTGTTACAGACTTGGAGCTGGGGAAGGTGCTGCTGTTCATTCTAAATGTATTTACTTGTCATGTGTTCAGACCTAGAGCTGGGGAACGTGCTGCTCTTCATTCTAAATGTATTTACTTGTCATGTGTTTCAGACTTGGAGCAGGGAAGGTGCTGCTGTTCATTCTAAATGTATTTACTTTTCATGTGTTTCAGACTTGGAGCTGGGGAAGGTGCTGCTCTTCCCCATCGATGACAAACAGTCCAGGATGGAGGGGCAGGACCTGGTAGGTGATCACTGGTCCTCGGTGTTGTTATTTTATTGTTTGATGTAACTTTTCTGGGAAGTGCAAAAAAGAAAAAGGAAAACGGTTCAATGTAGATACAAGCTGTTTTCATTAGCTAAACTATGTATAAATCCCACAGACATGACCACTCGCAAACATCCACAAGATCACAACGTGTTTGTGAGCTTGTAAAGTAGCTCTGCTGTTTTTGCTATGTTTGCTTTCTTTTTGGTATTCTTTTTAGACCTCAATGCCATGTTGATGCACCTTATGTATAAAAACCTCACATACATACTGTAAATGGATATGCTGTAGGGCATTCACGAATAGTGATTTTTAGTATTCAAATTATTCGACCTCAAAGTATTCGAATAGTCGAATTTTCGACAGGACTGGCCAAACTGTCAAATATTAAGTAAGCAAGAGGCGAACATTGTGAAAATAGCCTATTTTCACAATATTTATCTGCGGAACCGAGTCACATTAAATGTAATACCTACAATTCCAAGTGCTTGTCAGGGTGGGGGTCCCCAGTTCAAATATGTTTATTTTGGGGGTCACGGCCTAAAAAGATTTGAGAACCCCTAGAGAGCATTAACAAATTCATCCACCAGGGGCATTGACAACTCATTCTTATGACTTCATATCTAGCCAAGCTTTATAAACTACCGGTATATATTTTTCAAAGAGAGAAAAAAAAAAGAAAAGAAGCGAATAATATATAAGTGACTTTGATATTCGAATATTCAGATATTTGGTGAATGCCCTAATATGCTGTATACATGTAGATATGTGTTGTTGATGTGTCCTCAGATGGCTGTCATGGTGTACTTACTGTACCAGATGGATATGCTGTATACATGTAGATATGTTGTGTCTTCAGCTGGCTGTCATGGTGTACTTACTGTACCAGATGGATATGCTGTAAACATGTAGATATGTTGTGTCCTCAGATGGCTGTCATGGTGTACTTACTCTACCAGATGGATATGCTGTAAACATGTAGATATGTTGTGTTCTCAGCTGGCTGTCATGGTGTACTTACTGTACCAGATGGATATGCTGTAAACATGTAGATATGTTGTGTCCTCAGATGGCTGTCATGGTGTACTTACTGTACCAGATGGATATGCTGTATACATGTAGATATGTTGTGTCCTCAGATGGCTGTCATGGTGTACTTACTGTACCAGATGGATATGCTGTATACATGTAGATATGTTGTGTCCTCAGATGGCTGTCATGGTGTACTTACTGTACCAGATGGATATGCTGTAAACATGTAGATATGTTGTGTCCTCAGCTAGCTCCATACTGTACCAGATGGATATGCTGTATACATGTAGATATGTTGTGTCCTCAGCTAGCTCCATACTGTACCAGATGGATATGCTGTAAACATGTAGATATGTTGTGTCCTCAGCTAGCTCCATACTGTACCAGATGGATATGCTGTAAACATGTAGATATGTTGTGTCCTCAGCTAGCTCCATACTGTACCAGATGGATATGCTGTATACATGTAGATATGTTGTGTCCTCAGCTAGCTCCATACTGTACCAGATGGATATGCTGTAAACATGTAGATATGTTGTGTCCTCAGCTAGCTCCATACTGTACCAGATGGATATGCTGTAAACATGTAGATATGTTGTGTCCTCAGCTAGCTCCATACTGTACCAGATGGATATGCTGTAAACATGTAGATATGTTGTGTCCTCAGCTAGCTCCATACTGTACCAGATGGATATGCTGTATACATGTAGATATGTTGTGTCCTCAGCTAGCTCCATACTGTACCAGATGGATATGCTGTATACATGTAGATATGTTGTGTCCTCAGCTAGCTCCATACTGTACCAGATGGATATGCTGTATACATGTAGATATGTTGTGTCCTCAGCTAGCTCCATACTGTACCAGATGGATATGCTGTATACATGTAGATATGTTGTGTCCTCAGCTAGCTCCATACTGTACCAGATGGATATGCTGTAAACATGTAGATATGTTGTGTCCTCAGCTAGCTCCATACTGTACCAGATGGATATGCTGTAAACATGTAGATATGTTGTGTCCTCATCTAGCTCCATACTGTACCAGATGGATATGCTGTAAACATGTAGATATGTTGTGTCCTCAGCTAGCTCCATACTGTACCAGATGGATATGCTGTATACATGTAGATATGTTGTGTCCTCAGCTGGCTCCATACTGTACCAGATGGATATGCTGTATACATGTAGATATGTTGTGTCCTCAGCTGGCTCCATACTGTACCAGATGGATATGCTGTATACATGTAGATATGTTGTGTCCTCAGCTAGCTCCATACTGTACCAGATGGATATGCTGTATAAATGTAGATATGTTGTGTCCTCAGCTAGCTCCATACTGTACCAGATGGATATGCTGTATACATGTAGATATGTTGTGTCCTCAGCTAGCTCCATACTGTACCAGATGGATATGCTGTATACATGTAGATATGTTGTGTCCTCAGCTGGCTCCATACTGTACCAGATGGATATGCTGTATACATGTAGATATGTTGTGTTCTCAGCTAGCTCCATACTGTACCAGATGGATATGCTGTATACATGTAGATATGTTGTGTCCTCAGCTAGCTCCATACTGTACCAGATGGATATGCTGTATACATGTAGATATGTTGTGTCCTCAGCTGGCTCCATACTGTACCAGATGGATATGCTGTATACATGTAGATATGTTGTGTCCTCAGCTAGCTCCATACTGTACTTACTGTACCAGATGGATATGCCGTATACATGTAGATATGTTGTGTCCTCAGCTGGCTCTCATCGTGGCACAGCAGAGAGACAGGTCTAACAACCTGTCTGGGATCCACCTCACTGCTCTGGACCAGGCTCTGATGAAGATCTGCACTGCAGCCAAGAAGAAGAAAGGTACCATGATGGAATATTAAAATGATTCTTTAGTCTTTATTTATTTTTGTATACAGTAGAGTTCATATGCAGAATACACCTTAAAAGTGTTTTATCATATGAGAGCCATAGACAATGTTGTTGCTGTCAGTCAGAATCCATCCATGTCCAAAACACACTAATATTTCTATAACTATTATTAATGAATTATTACATTTCAGGGAGAATGTGTTCCAATGGATCCAGCCAACATAGTTATTGTATTATTATTCCTAAACTCTTGTTAATACTTTTCATTGGTTCAATATTTATAAAACACACAGACTGAACCACCTTCAACCTGTTGTCCCTAATTTGGTCGTTATAGGCAAACTGAGCTTGGTGGATCTTTTGTCATGACATGTCATAGGATGAAGTATTAAAAAAAGCTGACATCTGAAGACAGCGAGGATATATATCAGAGCAGCTGCTTTGCAGCGATGTAAACATGTTAAGGACTAACAGCTATTAACACTATGCTGTGTCTCCTAATGGGAGTCATCTGTCAGCATGTCTAGCCTGTTAGTTTGTTCAGGGACTCAGTATCAAGCGTAAAGAAAAGAAAAGGCAACAAAGCAGCGCAGAGTAATCTGTCACCGTGTCACTGCTGTGTTGATCAACACGCTGGTTGATGTCAACCATGCGTCAGACAAGTGAGAACATTATAAAGGAAAATGTAAAGCCTGTGGTTAAAAGAACATGGAACTGACTGATGGAGAGAATGACTTTAACACCCATTACTAGCAGGAATGGTGTGAAGAGAGAAGGTGAGTGGAAGTGGTTAAACAACCCTTTTCTCGGGGCATGAGATGCAGTCGGTAGAGATACAGAGCAGACGCTCTTAATCCAGAGCGACTTACAATAAGCAAGGTAATACATCAATACAGATATGTTCTGTTGATCACACACTATCTAAACACTAGCGCTGTTGCTGGGGACACTGTTCACGCTGGGGGCGTGTTCCAACTAGGATTATAGCTTTGTAGCAGCTACAAACATTGGGCATGGCATTGTTCGTTCACGTTGCTGGTTTACATTGAAAATGATTGGTAGCCTGTAGCAAAGGGTTGTTACTCTGATAATGATGTCAACTGTCAAGTCACATGATCATCACAGTGCCGTGTGTGTGTGTGTGTGTGTGTGTGTGTGTGTGTGTGTGTGTGTGTGTGTGTGTGTGTGTGTGTGTGTGTGTGTGTGTGTGTGTGTGTGTGTGCGTGTGTGCGTGCGTCCTCAGCCAGTGTGCACCTCCCCCGCATCGGTCACGCCACCAAAGGTTTCAACTGGTACGGCACGGAGAGACTGATCAGGAAACACCTGGCCTCCAAGGGAGTCCCCACCTTCATGTATCCTGATGCACCTGAACAGCTAGGGCAGGGGTTTTCAAAGTGGGTGACGGGGCACCCTGGGGTGCCATGATGCCATTCCAGGGAGATAATTTGATAATATTTGGAATTCGTCAAAATCACTTCACTATGCTTAGTAAAACAGACCTGATTTGCATGAAACTGGAGCATGTTGTAATAGGCAACCATCTGACGAGAATAGACCATGTACAAGCTAGGGCATTAACGAAAAAGTCGACAAGTCGACTCAGTCGACTTCATTACTCAAGTCAACTCCCACCAGAGAAAGTCAAAGTTGAAAGAAATATATACTTTCTATTGTGAAAATAGCAGATCTACATGCTTGTGAGCATGTAGATCTGCTATTTTCACAATTTCTGCCTCTATATATTTGACAATTTGGACAATGTTTAATTTGCCATTTTAGACGTGTTAAAAAGTCCTTAAATTGTCTCTTTAGAAATGTGAAGATACCCTCTATACACTTAAACTTTATGTTGGTTTGTTTACAGTTGAGTGAGAAAACAGTTAATCATCTGGGGACCCCCCAAAATAATTGGGGGGTTGTGTGTGATGTGATGACGTCATCAAACGATAAAGTCAAACGATAGAGTCGAGTCGACTTGCAAAAATCACAAGTCGTTAATGCCCTAGTACAAGCTAGATTGGCTATTTTCTGCAAAGAGCTTTGGTGTTTGGTGGGCCAAGTGTAGTCCCCTGGGGGATATAGGTTATAAGTGGCTAGAATGAAAATGTATTTGTGTGGACGACGTTTCATTTAGATATTTAACACATATGGTGCCAACCCTGAGTTTCCCGAGTTTGTATTGGTACCACCCCTGTGCCAACCCAGAGTTTCCCGAGTTTGGGCCGTTTTTGAAGAAAAAAAAAATCAAAAAATGTTTTTTGGACCTCCAGAAATGTATTAGGCATGATCGCGATCGCGAAATTGCATGTTTAACCCCCATACCAACCCATTCTTTCAAACATGGCAGCCATGTTTGCTTACATCTGAAGAAAACATATTGGCTGATAAATCATGAATGCCTGAACGGATTTCCAAGTGGATTTTTTTGTTTGAAAGCTGTGAACAGCATCTACACACGTGGTGCATGATTAGGCATGGGCGTGCACGATCCGTGCACTATAAATTACATGGAAGTCTATGGAGACCATGGCATCGCGGACCATTGAAGAGAAAAAATCATTGCAACATAAGTGTTAATGCTTTGTCCTTGACCTGAGTGATCAGATATTACCACAGTAGAGCAGCCAGGAACACAGGGACCGCACCGAAGACCTCACCTCCACCTCCAGCTGCAGCCACCTCCCCCTCGCCCACCTCACCTTCCCCCAGACCAGACAGCCTGACCCTGGGCACAGAGGAGACAGACTCCCCTGGAACCTCCGCTGGCTCCCACCGCCACACGTAGGGCTGTCACCATGATGACATCTTACATGACAATTAATTGTCACTCCAATAATAGTGTGATTAACGATTTAATTGTGTTTTTGTCATGGCGATTACATTTCTGTTTGGCTTGTAGGCTTTGAAGTTGCACATGGCAGATAGGACACATAACCTAAATATACAAAGACATTACTGACATATTGACAACTTTATACTTAAAAAAGAACCGTAATAGTGGAAATAGCCAATCCACAAGCTCACAACGCGTCGCATTGCGACACGTTGTGAGCTTGTAGATCTGCTATTTCCACACATTTTTGTTGGAACATATATATGAACATTTTTCAACGTGGAAACGATTGACGATGATGACAAAATAACTAAGATTTATTATGTAAAATAAATGCGATTAGACGATTATGTAATTGTCACAGGCCTAAGGACACGGAAGAGACGGACCCCCCCGGACCCCCCTCTGCTTCCCAGCTGCCCTGCTTCATGAGTGGAGTGCATGTTTTCTTCTACAATCTGGCAGCGTCCGACAGGAAGAGGCTGGCTCGCTACCTCTTCACATATCCTGACTTAACACAAACAAAAACTCACATACTTTATGTAGTTGGTTTTGAAATCAGCAGATTCTTTCAGTTTTTGGTGTTAGATTGTATTTGAGTTCATGAGTTGATTTTTTATGACAGCATGAGTAGTTGACTTACTTGACTAGTTTTAGATTTGTTTTTATTTTGTTTAAGTTGATCAGGTGTTGTGAGGAAAGCCTTGATTTATAGAATCTGAAAAGGTTAGCATGAAAGAATGTGTGACATCGCATGGCGGGGAAAAACTAAAACGAAGATGCTTTCATTTAGAAAGTTAGCTTTTGTTTTAGTTGGTTTTGCCTTGTTAATTTGTTCTCATTTAGATGTAGTCTCAGCTTTTAGTTAACAATAATAACCCTGCATTGTAGACAGCCAACAGCCTGGGTTGATAGTAACAAAGTTCATGCAACAGGGTTGCACTCTGACAGAGTGTTGATCTACAGCTAACAATGTGATGCAACACATTGTTTGCTGTAGATCAAATAGCTTGTAGCACTTTGCCTTAGCCTTGACGACCATGTAATCTTATTCTAAGGTTAGAATGTAATTTAGATTTGGACAGAAGCCAGGTTCATTAGTAGACCTGGCATCCTTTAGTTTGTATAGTTTCAATGTACACATTGATTATTGATATTATAATGTTTAGACTGATTGTTTACCTATGACACTAGATTACTGAGACACCATTACCTTGTGTTTACCTTTCTTACTGTAAATCACTGTGGATTAAGAGCGTCTGCTAAATGACTACATTGTTAATATGTGTTGTACAGTCACGTTACAGTGGATTATAAATAGGTTTTAGACTAGTGTTTCACTGACACTCGGACTGTGCTAATTATAGCTCATTAACACAGTAGATACAGTTTATTTAAAGTTAGGTTTAAGACTAGTGTTTGACTCTCAGACAGCTCCTTAACACAGTAGATAGTTTATTTAAAGTTAGGTTTAAGACTAAGAGGTTTAGTGTGTGTGACTCTCAGACTGACAGCTCCTTAACCCAGCCTTCACTTATGACGGTGATGAAGAGGAGATCCTGAGTTCAGAGGTCACACACATTGTTGCCGAGGTGGAACACAGCGTTCACACACAGGTTAGTCACCTTAACACACTGAACACAGCGTCCACACACAGGTTAGTCACCTTAACACACTCTAGCTTCTGCTTCTTCTTGCTTATTTTCGCCGAAAATAAAAATTAGAACCGCTTTAGTTATGGCCCGTAAAAAAAGGCTTGTTTTGACAAATAATTCGATCTGGGATCCTAAAGTAGATAGACTCATTTTTCTAAAGCTCTGTCCACATGGAAGTGGACAGAGCGGACAATTTATGTTTGACATCTTCTCCAGTTTGACAAAATGTTGACTGACGTCTGACATCATAGATGTCTGACGTCATAGACTGCATGAGACTGTTCTGACATCACAACACCTCATCACAGCTCAGCAGAAGGATTTAGCATCATATCATTGTGATGTCAGAAGGATATAGCATCATATCATTGTGATGTCAGAAGGATATAGCATCATATCATTGTGATGTCAGAAGGATATAGCATCATATCATTGTGATGTCAGAAGGATATAGCATCATATCATTGTGATGTCAGAAGGATATAGCATCATATCATTGTGATGTCACAAGGATATAGCATCATATCATTGTGATGTCAGAAGGATATAGCATCATATCATTGTGATGTCAGAACAGTTCAGCTATATCCTTCTGCTGAGCTGGGATGAAGTGTCATTGTGATGTCAGAAGAGTGACAGACAGACATGAGCTGGACGTTCTCATACTAAGTATGGACCTACGGTCGCTATTATATTAACCACATGAACCCTAGCGTCCCTATTTTGGGGTGAAAAGATTTGGTGTTAATAAACTGGGCCTAGTACAGAGCCCTGGAGGACCCCGGTCAGCTAGGGCCTAGTACAGAGCCCTGGAGGACCCCGGTCAGCTAGGTATATACAGTAGGGTTTAAATGGTACATAGAAAGCACATAGAAACTGCATATTATATGAATAATGCCAAAACTGGGACTGGGAAGCCACAACTGTGTATAGTTTTTTTACGGAGGTTATTTGACCAACGTTTAAAACCATCTACTTAGGCCATCCCAAGTAAAAACAGGTGACAAACATGCAATCCAAGTCATAATTTCTCCCATTCACCTGATTCAGTACAGATGGTACTGAAAGGCTGCAGTTGGTAGTAGGTCTGCTCTACACAACACAACAACATGCCACTACAGGCCTTAGTTTCTTGGCTCAGCCTCAGCGCTGTGCTGTTCATCCATCTGTGTGCGTAGGAGGGATGATTGATTGATTGATTGACTGATTGAATGTTTTATTAGACAGAAATGTAAAAACAGCACAAGTAACAGTAAAACACTTTGTCTAAAACGATTTACGATTACACCAAAAACAGTCCTTGCTGTCTTGTCTCCATTGGTGTCCTATGATTCAATTCATCAACATATTAAAGTGATCCCTGATTTGTAAGCCATGTAGGCCTTAATATGTTATAATAACCCTCTTTAACCGAAATATACCTTTTAAAACACTTGGAATATATTCCTTTGAGAGAAAAAAAGTTATATGTTCATAACCTTTTATGCACCACACTACTAACTACAGTTAATCTGAGCTTCAAGACAATGTTTTAAATATTGTAAAGAGAACGTTGTTTTGACGTTCCATATTAAACCTATGGGCCCGACCAGCCAAAATGCATTGCCTACGTCATCACTGCATGCGACGAACAGTGCAATGGCTCCCCCCAGGGGTTGAACATATAACTTTTTTTCTCTCAAAGGAATATATTCCAAGTGTTTTAAAAGGTATATTTCGGTTAAAGAGGGTTATTATAACATATTAAGGCCTACATGGCTTACAAATCAGGGAAAAACAAATAACACCACAAATGTAAAACACTCTCTGTTAAAGGAAGCCAATATGCACTCATTTGGCAGTGCTCTAGAAGGAGAATTTACCCTTGTATGTTTTATAGATGGGTGTTACCAGATTGTTAATTTAATTCCCTCTCGTAGTGGCTGTGGGAGATGTGGTGTGTATTTAACGATGTGATATTTATTTAACGGTGTGATATTTATTTCCCATTCAGAACGGGTACACTATATTGTTTATTATTATTTTATGCTTTAACTATTAAAAAATAGCAGATATACAAGCTCACAGTTGTAGATCTGCTATTTTTGAAAAATCGTGAAAATTAGAATTTTTACCCGATTCTATAAGTGTCTTTTGAATCCTTCTAAGGTTTTTTGAAAAAATGTTTATATTATGTCAGCAATCTGGCCAGCCATCGTCAAAGAAAAGGTCCTTTTCACTTAACTGGAGCTTGGTTAGTCTGTTCTTGAGAGACTACTGTGTCAGTGGTTCTCAAACCTTTTCATGTGAAGGACCCCCAAAATGATATTTATTTGGCCAAGGACCCGCATCTCAAAATATTTAGTTCCAGCGACCACCCAGAAGCAAAATTTGATTTACAAACGTTCGCTTTAAAAATACATACATATATTCACAGATTTGCACACATTTTCACGACTTTTACAAAAATAGCAGATTACAAGCTCGCAGCGCGGCACTTGGTGCCGCGCTGTGAGCTTGTATATCTGCTATTTTTCACTGGTTAAAGCATTCAATAATTGTAGGCCTAAATGGGTTAACGGTGTGATGGTGTTTGTGTCTCTAGGAGCTGGAGGACATGGTGACTCGCTACCCTCAGGCTGTGGTGGTCCAGAAGACCTGGCTGGAGGCCTGCTTCTCCAAGCAGAGGAGAGTCAGCACTGCAGCCTTCCTGCACCACCAGCTCACATAATGGACTGATTGAAGAATGCATTAGAAGTTTGCAATAGGAAAAAAAAAGCACAGTTTCTTGATAGCACAAATCACTGGTACAAGGTCAACTAAAAGGAAATCCTTGTAAGCTTTACGGCTTATTAGCCCTATTCACGGCCCGCCCACTCAGCATCCAACTGGTGCTGAAGTCACGCTTTGAAGGGTAAAACCCTGCTAAAAGCCCATAGAGTTAACACAGCAATCGCTAATTTAATGCAATTTCCGAATAGTAAAGTATAAAATACGGCTAGCATGATCAAGAACACAAGATAGTAAAAGGCACAAAGCATTATAATTTACTTTACCGTTCGGAATAATGATTTGTTGGCTTTAAGTCCAGCAATTTCTGTATTAATTTCCCTTCAAAACTGACATCAGCACCAGGAAGTTGCTGAGAAATTTGCTGAGTGGACGGGCCGTGAATAGGGTTAATTGACACTGGAACCACTTTATGTGTCAAAAAAATAAAGGGGGGGGGACGACATAAGGGGGCTTTGTCTATTTACAAGTCTCGAGTAGCAGCCTTCTGAAGGTGACACTTTTGAAGGAGGCTAATAGGCTTGCACACTGCACCCTTCCTACATCAGCCCAGATGATTAATATAGGGCAGGCAGGGGTCCTCAATGTGTTTAAGGCCAAAAGCAGGGACCCCCCACTCCATATTGGATTCATGTTAAATGTGTGTTTTCAGACATGTATCCACTTAAACCCTCAATAACTTGACCTTTGGCTCGCTTACTTGCCCTACTCTTTTTTTCCCCTCTACACCAATTTACAATTTAGATATTTAGCAGACACTCTTAATCCAGAGCGACTTACAATAAGCAAGGCAATACATGAACTCATTTACCGCCTCCCCCGATAGTCCCGATAGAATCTCTATGTTCTTCCCCGCCAGGCACGATAATCCTGAGACTTTAATATGCTTTAATCGCTAAAAAACATTTAAAAGTATAATCGCCGATCCGGATTGTTTATCACCCTTGGAGAAGTGTTTCCGGTCGCATTTCCGTGTTCTGGTTTTCCGGCGAGACCGGAGATTCCGTTAGCTTTCATGTAAACAGTAGAAGAAGCTGCTCAGCGATGGATGCATCTTTTTTCAATCAAATTTTTTAAATTTGAAAACTGTGATCGGGTGTACACACGCCTGGTACATGATCCTTGCAGAGATCGCCCATGTTGAAAGGTAAGGACGACGCGGCAGTTGATGAGTTCAGCAATGTTTTAAAAGACAGTAAATTAGTTAATACATCAACATCAATATATCAAAAGCATAGAAATAGCAATCCAAGAAAAAGAACGCAGGTAGACCTATTCAGTAAAAACTTTATATAAAAACCTGACCTTTTATATAAATAGACGATCTACAAGCTCACAACAATGCATCGTATATTGACTATTTTCGTCTAATGTTCCCCCCCAGAATAGGGATGCTAGGGTTCTACAGTATCTCTGACTGAGGACCCCCTAGGGGTCGAGGACCCCCTGCCAAAGACCCCTGTTATGGGGCTTCTCAGGTTGAGCCCTCAAAAGAAACATTTATGATTGTAAAAATCATAGCACTGACAAAATAGTAAATGTTATTCTTGTTCACTCTGTGTTGTATGCTTTTGTTAATTAAATACGCTTTGCCTTTGTTATTTAGTTGTGTTGTCTCATCAATATTAAGCCCATATCTGTGAATGCCAATATATAATCACTGTGATGTGAGGGGAATCAAATCCCTTTGGCCAGATGGCCAAGACATGGTGCGACCTGCCCTTTATCTATGTCTGTCTGTCTCTGTGTGTTTACGTCATCCAATAACCATTTAAGCAGAGCATTTTTAACTAAAATCTTTGCTTCTGGGGGTTCCTGGACAACATATTTTAGATGAAGGTCCACAGCCAAATACATATAATTTGTGGGGTCCTTTGTGGGGAAGTTTGAGAACCAATGATATAGCAACATTTGAGACAAAAAAAGCATTGGTTCCCGTGGTTGAAAAATATTGACGTCACTATATCCATCACTATGAGCTTAGGGCAGAGGTTCCCAAACTTTTTAGTCTCAGGGCACCCCATGAATATTTTTTTAATCCGAGGCACCCCTACATTATAATTTTTTTCCTTGTATGTCCAAAACCCTTCGTTTTGTATTTATCGTCTATAAACATGTACAACTAGTGAAAACAGCAGATCTACAAGCACACAACGTTGTGTGCTTGTAGGTTGGCTGTTTTCACTAGTTTTGTGCGACAGTCTTGTATGATGAAGCCTGCTTCATCATACAAGACTGTCGCACAAAACTAGTGAAAAAAAGACCCTTGGCTTAGGGGACATTGCTACTATAAATTATCTTACATTCATTTTGACTTGAATTAGTTTATCATTCCTCAACTTTCTGTTTACGGCAACCGAACTGTCATGTAGGACAACTTGATACAACACAGTATCAGGGCTGGGACTTGAACCTCTGACTTCTCATTCTCATGAGTCAAGGCAGTTACTCTATCTATTGAGCTGTGATGACCCTGCTCCGCGCATAAGCTCTCAAGCTTTTGTCAAGGAAAACTTAAGCTAATTTACACAAACGTGTCCGGCTGTCCGGAGTCCCCTATCTGAAAACATGTAGTGGCAGGAGCTCCTATAAGAAAGGTTTGTATTAATTAAAAGATTATTATTATAAAATGTCAGATGTTGGAGACAAATAGTCAAGCTGGGGAATCAAACCTGTGACCTTCTACTCCCTAGGCTGCGCACGTGCGTGTGCGCGCGCGCTGGCGTGCGCTCTGATGAGGAGAATAAACGGACTGAAGAGAAACGTGCAGTGTGCTGCGTTTAAAGGCTCCAAGGCAGGTCGCAGGTTGCTGAGAAAAGCACCATCATGACAAACAAACCGAAAATGACTTTAATACCTCTGGACTAGAAAACAGCCTATAGCCATAGATAGATAGGCCTAGTATAGATTCCTTAGTGCAACAATGGACTATAGGCCTACTGTTAATTTAGACGATAAGAGATCATACACAGCTCCAGACCAGTGGTCGGCACATGAGAGGAGAGGCACGCACAACTAATGGGCTTTAATTTCATTTAATGGTCTCTCGCCAGTTATTGAACTTATTATAACCTTCTGTCTCTCTCTCAGGCAGGTTTTCAGTCCAGTGAGTCACTGGGGTTTTCAATATTTTAGCTGGATAATAAGACAAAGGGTAGAGTCCTGTTTCTATTGTGGTTCATAAACATTCAAACATCCAGACATGCAACAACAATCCATAGACAATATGCTGTTAAAGGTCTTTTTTTCCTTTTTTTTTTGAAACGTTGTTTGTTGCTCTTGTAATAAGAAAAAAAACATCATGGTTCATGCAGCTAGTAGCTCAATGAGTTAATGTACTGAGCTGAAGATGCAGAGGCCGTGGGTTCAATTCCCACTGCAGACTTTACTTTGAAGACTGATTTCAAGCAGAATAACATCAAAAGTAGCACGAAAAGCAATGTGAGACGAAATCTGGCGCAGCGGACTATGTTCTGTTTAGTCCGCTGCATAAATAATGCGGTCTGTGACATGTAAAATACTCCAGTGAAGTAAAAGTACCAATACTGCAATATAGAAAAACTCTGTTACAAGTAAAAATTCTGAATTCTGCCAATGTTTTTTCAATGGGAATCGAGACGTTTTTTTGCAGAAAAAAGTGAGTCCCAAACATTTCTGTGTCTGAGCAGCGCTGATTGGCTGTCAGGACGTAATGGGTGGAGCCGGGGGAAGCGAATGTCGCCTCTCTCCTCCAACCCTCCGAGCGGCGGTCACACCTGTAGAAGTTGAAAAAAATCCACAACTTTTTCAGGTGTGACCGCCGCTCGGAGGGTCGGAGGCGAGAAGCGACATTCGCTTCCCCCGGCTCGGCGGCTCCACGGCCTAGCTGCATAGTCAGGTCCCTTATGCTTTGATTTATACTTTTGTTGGATTTTTGTGAAGATTTGCAAAACTATACATTTTTGGAAAGGTTATTGTCTAAGGAATCAGAAAATCAATGTTTCCATTTGCCCAGATGTGTTTATGGTGGCCATATTGGAAGTTACAAAATGGCCACCATAAAATTACGTTTTGTAATATCTCAGCCTCTAAATAAGCTGGAACATTGATTTTAACTGCTAAACCTACATTTTCAGGGTCAAGGAATCCAATGGTGGTAGTTATAAAGCTCAAATAATTACAACATTAACCCTTAGATGCATGACTGGGTCCAAAACGGCCTGGCGTGGTTGTTTTCTTGCACTATTATTATTATTATTATTATTATTATTTCTGAAGATTTGCATTTTTGGAAAGGATATTGTCTAAGGAATCAGAAAATAAATGTCCCCATTTGCCCATATTGGAATTAATAATAATAATAAAGCTTTATTTGTATAGCACCTTTCATGACATGAAATGCAGCTCAAAGTGCTTTACAGAGCAGAAAATGAAGCACAGTTACTTAACAGAAAAAATAAAATACACATGAATACAATAAAGCAGAACAATAAAAACATAAAACATTGAAGAACAATTTCAGAACAGTGTGGACGTCAATAGCATCAAAGAGATAAAAAAATAATTCAGCTAAAAGCAAGAGTAAAGAAATAGGTCTTGAGCTGTGCTTTAAAGCTATCCACAGAGGCTGCCTGTCTTAGGTGTAGTGGGAGTTTATTCCAAACTGTCGGTCCGTAGAAGCAGAAAGCTGCTTCACCATATTTTTTATATTTCATTTTAGGCACATCGAGTAGGTCAGCACTAGAAGACCTGAGTGGGCGGTTTGGAACGTATCTATGCAGGCAGTCATAGAGGTACGAAGGTGCCAGACCATTTAGAGCTTTATAAACAAGTAAAATAATTTTAAAATCAATCCTAAAAACAACCGGGAGCCAGTGTAGCGACGCTAAGACTGGAGTAATATGTTCTCTCATCTTAGCTTTAGTTAAAACTCTGGCTGCCGCATTTTGAACAAGTTGCAAACTGTCAGTTGTTTTCTTTGGCAGACCAGAGAGAAGTGCGTTGCAGTAATCAAGCCGAGAGAAAACAAAAGCGTGGATCAGCGTCCAATGTTAGATAGGCTCTAATTCGCGCAATATTTCTAAGGTGAAAGAAGGCAATCTTGGTGACATGATTAATGTGTGTATTAAAATTCAATTCAGCGTCAATGATCACTCCCAGGTTCTTTACAGAAGTGTTACTTTCTTTAGACAGGTTACCAAGTCTACTTATTATTGATTCTCTCTGCGCAGTAGAACCAATTATGAGAACTTCTGTCTTGTCCTCATTTAGTTTGAGAAAGTTGTCACTCATCCAGCATTTTATGCTAGACACACACGTCAGCAATGGGTCTAGAGCACAGGGGTCGTCCGGAGCTACCGAAAGGTACAGCTGGGTGTCATCAGCATAGAAATGGAAATTCACACCGTGAGCGGAAATAAGTTCTCCCAGCGGCAGTATATAGAGGGAGAATAATAAAGGACCAAGAATTGAGCCCTGTGGAATACCAGAGCAGATGTTGTGTTTGTTTGACTCAAAGTCAGCTAGATTAACAAAGTAGCTTCTGCCTGTTAGGTAGGAGTAAAACCAGGACAAAGCTGTGCCTGACAGCCCTACCCAGTGTTCAAGACGTTGTATTAGAATTGTATGGTCAATTGTGTCAAAAGCCGCCGTTTGATCCAGCAGTAGGAGAACGGATACATTTTTGTTATCAGCAGACACCCTAAGATCATTAATTACTTTTAAAAGTGCAGTTTCTGTGCTGTGTCCTTTCCTGAAGCCGGATTGGAATTTGTTGTGCACCTTATTGTTCTGCAGAAATACATCCAATTGATGAAAGATAATTTTTTCTAGGACCTTGCCCAGAAAAGGCAAATTGGAAATGGGTCTATAATTACACAGCATGGACGGGTCGAGGTTGTGTTTCTTGAGTAAGGGCTTAACTACGGCCGTTTTCAGTGTTTCTGGAAAGACACCTGATTGTATAGAGTTATTTACTATTTTTAGGATATCTCCAATCACACAGTCTACAACCTCTTTGAGAAATGGCGTGGGTATTGCATCCAGCGAGCAAGAAGACGATGTCATTTGCGATATGGTTTTACGAAGTTCCTCTTCATCAATTTCACAAAATGATACTAGGCTGCCCCTAGATTTATCTACACTTTTACACATGGCACCATTAACCGCATTTGCATTTGTGACAGTATTATTCATAATACCAGCTCGAATGTTCACAATTTTGTTGTCAAAGAAGGATGCAAACTCATTACACTTTGCTTTAGAGGCAAGGAGTGACTGCTTGTAGGACTGGGGGGGGTTTAAGAGGCGTTCAATAGTGGAGAATAAGACCCTAGCATTGTTCTTGTTCTCATTAATAATTCCGGAAAAATAGGCCTGCCTAGCCAGACGCATGGTTTTATTGTACGTGGCTGTTAATGACTTAAAAATCTGTAGATGGATAGTTTATTTTTATTTTTTCTCCAAGCTCGCTCTGCTTTGCGGCATTGTTTCTTGAGTGAGCGTATATGATCGTTTATCCAGGGTGTTTCTTTTACTTTATGTTTCTTTTTAGTTTTCATAGGAGCCACTATATCCAGAGCTGACTCTAATTTAAGATTAAAATGTTGAACCATATCATTTACTGAGGGAATATCAGGAAGGGGGGGTGCACATGCAAGATGGCGAGCAAACTCTTCTGCTGCCGATGCCCTGAAAAATCTCTTTTTTATAGTATATTCTCTATTGTATTTTTCTAGATCAGAGACAGTCATATTAAAACACAGTAAATAGTGGTCCGATAAGTCAGGCTTAGCGATGATCCTGTCCATAGAAATACTTAGCCCTTTAGAGATCACCAGGTCTAGGGTGTGGCCCTGATTGTGGGTTGGCCCGGTAACATGCTGAACAAAATCAAGGGAATGTAATAACTGTAAGAAACTCATAGCAGTAACATCTGTAACAATATCCACATGTAAATTTGCATCGCCAGCAATCAAGGTTCTCTCATAGTCAGTGGAACAGATAGATAAAAGTTCTGATATTTCTGTAAGAAATAAGGCTTTGCTACATTTTGGTGGGCGATATATGGTAATCATTAGAACAGAGGATTTACTCTCAAATAAGTTAGCTTGGTATTCAAAGGATGAAAAACTTCCAAAAGACAGGTTCTTGAATTTAAAGATGTCAGAGAAAATGTACGCCAAACCTCCACCTCTTTTTCCTTCGCGCACTGATTGAATAAAATGATAGTTTGGTGGGCAGGCGACGCCAAGTGCAACAGCTCCATCTGTGCCCAGCCAAGTCTCTGTTAAAAAGATTATATCTAGCTTCTCTTCACAGATTAGATCATTTACAGAGGAGGGCTTGTTTAAAAGTGACCTGATGTTAAAGAGGGCCAGATTTATTTTTTGACATTCTACTGTACTATAGTCCCTACAGGGTATGTAAGTTAAATTTGCTAGATTAGCAGAGCCACTGCTTGTCCTGGACACTCTATTTGAAATTACAGTAGAAATATTGTGAGCCTGCTTAGTAAAAGCGCCTAGAGGAGCATCGGGTCCAGATACGGTTGTTGCTGGGTATAATATCGGACCCAACTGATATCAGTGGCTGAATGTATTGTTCAGCTGGGAGGCCATGTATTGGCCCAGTATTGTCCCAGCTCGTTGAGGTCGTGGAGCCATGTTCAGCTGGGAGGCCATGTTTTGGCCCAGTATTGTCCCAGCTCGTTGGGAGGCCAGGTTCTTCTTTCGTTTAGGTCGTGGAGGGATGGGTGGGGGTGAAAGAACCCAGGCCACAGATTTCTGGGGCATGGCAGGGTCAGTTTCGTCCGTTTTCAAAGATGGTGGTTGTGGAGCCGGGCATTTGGCCGGTGGCGGTTGTGGAGCCGGGCGTTTGGCCTGGCGTCTGGCCGGGGTCATTTTAATCCCTTTGTTAATTAATTCATTCATCCCATTCGTGAAATCTAGGAGGGGCATTGGCGATAGGGAGAAAGAGAAAGATTGGGAAGATGGGGCTTGTTCTTCCACGGTTGACTCTCCAGCCCCTTCCTCTTCCTCTGTCGACTCATCGGTTGACTCTCCAGCCCCTTCCTCTTCCTCTGTCGACTCTCCGTTGTCTGTTGACAGTTCACTCTCATGGTTCGAGCCAGCCACGGCTGAGGCAGGGAAACCATAGAACGTTTCTTCGTTACTCTCCTCTTCCTCTGTCGACTCTCTGTTGTCTGTTGACAGTTCACTCTGCTCATGGTTCGGGCCAGCCACGGCTGGGGTAGGGAAACCAGAGAACGTTTCTTTGTTACTCTCCTCTTCAAATATTTCCCTGATCAACCCAATCTCTGCATTGACGTCATCTGCTTCTTCTGTGGAGTCTTCCACATTCTCGTCTTTGGCAGAGAGGGCTTTGGCAGGGACAACGGTGTCTGTTGTTGTTTTGAAATCTCCTCCGTTCGCCAAGGCCGTTCCCCCCTCGGCCGGGGGGGGCACTTCGGTAGCCAAAACACCATCTTTTGCAGCTTCAGCAGGGGCAGCTGTGACTTCAAGGGTAGCAGATAAAGGTTGCTCATCACTATCTGTTGTTTTGGATTCTTGTGTTCTGGCCGAGGCTAGAGCATGGAAAACATTTTGAGTGAATAGTTTCACCCCTTTTTTGTTTAGTTGTTTCGCATCAGCGAAAAGGTGTCTTCTGTCATAGAAAAAGCTGAAATTGTCAATAAAATGCACATTTTTGTTGGTGTATGCAGCTAAAAGCCATTTGCTCAGAGAAAACAGTCTGCTGAAGTTCTCATCTGTGCCTCTCATAGGCGGTAGGGGGCCGCTGATGCATATCTCTATGTCGCTGAGGGAGCTCAGTGTGTCGAATAGAGCCCTGAATCTCTCCCTTAGGATTTCCGACTGGTTTTCTTCTGTGTCACATGTGCCAGTATGTAGAATCAGCGTTTTCACCGTTGGGTGTTCGTTGACAAGATCCAAAATTCTGTCTTTCATGTCAGAGATTGTGTCTTTGGGAAAACAAATAGCTTTTGCCTTCCTGTTTCTTATGCTTTTGACATCTTTTAAAGCGGCATCGCCCACAATCAAAACATCAGGATCAGTCACTGAGGTGCTTACCCTGCTGGGTGGGACGTTCTCTCTGTCAACAGAGGGACTTCGGGGGGCTTCTTGCAGCTGTTCTGTTAGCCAGCCCGGGGAAATGCTGCCCCTGTCATCGGAGAGGCATCTTTGGTCCTCGGCCAGTGGCGTGAATCTGTTAATCAGCTGCACACTCGGCGTTTGTGGAGATTTGACTGCATTTGTGTTTTTAGCAGTCTTTTTCCCCTTGGCAGTGGCCCATTTATGAAGGGGTGTCGAAGCAGCGCTGTGCCGGGGTAGTGCCGGCCAGTCATCATCGGTGATAAGAGGGCTTTGGGAGGGAGTCCTGCCCGTTATACGTTCTTTCATCTTCTTTGGCTTTTCGCCAAGGGAATTCCAGGCGAGTGGTTTATCCAGTCTTCGGATTTGTTTGAATTGAAATATTTCCGTTTCCAGTACTGCCATCTTCTGAAGCAGTTTTTGATAGTCCTCTGTGGAAATAACAGGGGGCATCCTGGTGCTAGTTAGCTTTAGCTAAGTGCCACGTAACCAGTCACTGGAAATACAAAGTAAAAAAGAAAATGTATTTTGAAACGGCAGAGCAGTCCCAGACGTTTATAGCGATCCACTTGTAGTTTCCCAAAGTGAAAAAATAAAATAAAAAATCGTTATCAGCAGAAGAAATGTAAGCATAGCAAGCATAAGCAGGAGCAAGCAAGGACACGTCCGCACACGACCAAAGCAGCGGGGGGAATTGACAAAATGGCCGCTGTAAAATGTATGTTTTGTAATATCTTGACTTAAATAACATGGAACATTGATTTCAATGGCTAAACCTACAGTTTCAGGGTCAAGGAATCCAATGGTTCAAGTTATCATTCATTATTTTGTAACATCCCATTGAAATGCATAATCCACCATATGGGTAAAAAAAATGGCACAGCTCAGGCAGTAAGTCAGAGTTATTATCTTGAGTTATTTTTATTGAGATGTATTTTAGTAGTGAACTTTGGATGTTTGTGTAACCATTTTGAACATCATGACATGTGTAATCATATACAGTTTCTAGCATCATCATAATAATTTTCATCACTTCAGATTTACACTTGTATTGGACCATCTCAAGGATGGCCTTTGGGGCTGGGAGGACCTCTGTGGTCGTTGGTTTCAGCATGCCAATCAAGTGTTTGAAATACCCATTTCGCAGGGGATCTAGCTGTGGATCCTTCAGTGCAATGGCTGCTTGTGTCCATGCCCTTGTTTGGACATGGACCCTGAAGATGCTCTGCTTCAGAGCTCCAGGTGTTTGCAGAACAGATGCCATGGCATTGCAGGGATTGTCTTGATGTTGATGTATATACAAAAAACTCCAGTGTTGACAGCATTTCTTCCATAATTTCAGCTTCATCCAGTCTGCAGAGCATTGTTAACATCGTCATCTGTTTTGAGGTAGACAGGGAAATCTTGCTCTTTCGACAACGCAACATTTCGACAACGGAGCGTTGGCAGGATATTGCCTCACCCCACGGAGGTTAGGGTTTGGGTTAGGTTTGGTTGTCGAAAATATGACATGTAGAAACAGCGACATATGCTCCCAAGGTAGACTCTGCAGCTAGGTTGCCTTGCCTATACAGGAGAACCTCCCTGTGTGACAGCCTGACAGGGAGCGTGTCGCTATTTATACAAGTCATCTTTTCAACAACCTAAGCGTAACCTCCGTGGGGTGAGTAGCGATACCTGCTGACGCTCCGCTGTTGAAATGATGTGCGTTCGAAAAAGCGAGATTTCACCTGTGTGACAAGAGAAGATATGCCCCATGAAGACCAGACACCTCAAGCTGGAGATTCTACCCACCAAGATGCAACAGATACAGGGTTTACAATCATTAGACAGCACTAGTGGATGGCATGGTGTTTGTGCAGAAGCTGAGCAAAAGAATTGCGACTGTAGTGACAGTCAAGGATCTGAGTGGCTTATTCAATGACAGACTGATGCAACTAACACAAGATTATGACAAAAGATTCTCTGAAGAGTGCAACCAGAGATAAACAAAGACAAGTAGAAGCTTCTATTAAGTATCAAGTCAGAGATGACACCAACATCAAACATAATATGTGTTATGTGCCTGAGGTTGGTGTCAGACAAAGGCTGATCTATCTTGCTGCCAACACTCTGTACAACAGGGGATCTTCCAAGCTGATCATCACATCTGCTTCTAGATACATTTAGACCTGGTCTTTGAAGAAAATAACCATGAAGAAGGAAAACCAACCTAATGCACAGATCTAGCTCAAAACAGATGAATACGTTATCAATGCTCTGTAGATGCTTTTGGATGAAGCAAAAGTGACAGAAGGAATGCTGTCAACACTGGAGTCCTTGTATGTGCAGCTTACTCACCCAAGAGAAACAACATCAAGACCATTCCTGAACTGCGATGGCATACTGTTCTGCAAACATAGAGCAGACGTGACAAGCTCCCTCCAACACCTGGAGCTCTGAAGCAGCACAATCATGAGAGTCCATGTCTGAACAAGGGCATGGACACAAGCAGCCATTGCTCTGAAGGATCCACAGCTGGATCCCCTGCAAAATGGGTACTTCAAACACTTTATTGGCATGCTGAAACCAACGACCACATAAGTCCTCCCAGACCCAAAGGCCATCCTTGAGATGGTCCAATGCAAGTGTAAATATGACTGTTCTTCTAGCAGATGTTCCTACAAAGCTAAGCCTGTATTGACATGTATCATTGCAGCAGCCAGTTCCAGAACGATGATGATTCCCAAGCTCTGATGCACAAAAGTGATGATTGTTGTTGCGACCGAAGGTCGCAGTATACCATGAGAAATGTTGCAGCTTGTCTCCCTCTGTGTCAGTGCTTCCTTCAGTCAGTCAGTATCATCATGCTCTGATGTCACTGTGATGTAGAGGAACCACTCTTAACTGAATGGGTATGCTGCTCTGACATCACACTCCTGGCTTCATGTCCCTTTTATGCCCATATATTTTATACCCATATACATGCCCATATATGGGCATGTTCTGACATATGGGCATTCCCATATCACACTTGCACATTAATTACGTCCTTGTCGGGTCTATGCCCATATATGGAGATCCCTGCCCCGATGTCATCAATATTAAGGGCATATCTGGCAATGCCCATATACAGTATGGGCATGTTCTGCCAATTTCAACAGGCACTGTTGAGATTGGGTAACTGGTCCGATATACATCACTGGCCAGATAGCCAAGAATTGGCCTTTAGGGCAAGGTCGCATGTCGCCCTGAGGCGTCTTACTAGTAATGATTATGATGATGCTTAGAGACTGTCTATGATTTTACACGTCATGGTGTTTAAGATGGTTACACAAACATTTAAAGTTTACAGTTAAATATAAAAGAACTCTGAGTTGGTGTCTGACTTACTGCCTGGGCTGTGTCGGTTTTTTACTCATATGGTGGATTATGTATTTCAATGGGATGATACAAAAATGAAATGATAATTGGACCATTTGATTCCTTGACCCTGAAAATATACAGTAGGTTTAGCCATTAAAATCAATGTTCCGTCTTATTTAGAAGCCAAGATATGACAAAACATATTCCAATATGGCCGCCATAAACACCTCTGGACAAATGGAAACATTGATTTTCTGATTTCTTAGATAATAATCTTTCCAAAAAATATATAGTTTTGGTAAATCTTCAAAATAATCTGACAAAATTACTTGGCCGTTTTTACTAGGCCGTTTTGGACTCAGTCATGCATCTAAGGGTTATTTTGTAATTATTTGAGATTTATAACTACCACCATTGGATTCCTTGACCCTGAAAATGTAGGTTTAGCAGTTGAAATCAATGTTCCAGCTTATTTAGAGGCCAAGATATTACAAAAAGTAATTTTATGGTGGCCATTTTGTAAATTCCAATATGGCCGCCATAAACACACCTGGGCAAATGGAAACATTGATTTTCTGATTCCTTAGACAATAACCTTTCCAAAAATGTATAGTTTTACAAATCTTCACAAAAATCCAACAAAAATAGATAAGGGACCTGACTAATATACGCTCTTGGACTGAAGAGCTGTTTAAACAGTGTGTGCTGCGTTTAAAGCCTGTCAATCAGTTAACAGCGCACGCTCATACACGGCTGCAGACAGTGGTCGGCAGTTATTGCGATGGGACATAGGCCTGTATAATAAATAGTTGTTATTTAAATAATGAGTGACAAAGGAATGAACAATCTGCATGGCGTGAGAACAAACGAGAGAAAGAGAGAGATAGAGAGAGAGAGAGTGAGAGTCTGCTAAACGTTACAGTATTATTTGGACTTTTTGCTTACTGTGTTCCAAATAGCCTAACAAATAGATAATGACACAAAACCCAGAGGATTGTTTCCATTGGGTCACACACACACACACACACACACACACACACACACACACACACACACGCGCGCGCGCGCGCGCGCACACACACACACACACACACACACACACACACACACACACACACACACACACACACACATGATGATGATTTTATAGGTAGACTTGAAATAAGTCAAATTCCTCCTATTTTCTAACGTTTACATAAAACTGAGGCAAGTTGAAAAAAGTGTAAAAAAAAACATCTGTAAAATTTCTGTATAGTATGTCATCATTGTGATATCTTGTTTCCCTCTGTGTGTGTTAATAAGCATGTGCAGCAGCTGTAACTGGTATGACCATACAATGTAACCTTCTTCTAACTAGTATTTGGATCTATCTATCTGTATTGCGCTTCTTGTGCAGATCCAAATAAAATAATTCAAATGTGCGTGCGTGTGTGTGTGTGTGTGTGTGTGTGTGTGTGTGTGTGTGTGTGTGTGTGTGTGTGTGTGTGTGTGTGTGTGTGTGTGTGTGTGTGTGTGTGTGTGCGTGCGTGCGTGTGTGTCACTGTGATCACGCAGTCAGTGACCTAACTCAGTGAGCTAATTGGTACCTGCTTCAAGTTCTGCTTCATTCTGATTAGATAAACAACAAATAACAATACGAAAGGAGAAAAAAAGATGACCAGCATATGAGTAGTGTTGTCCAGATGTTTGAATGTTTATGACCCACAATGGAAACAATCCTTTTCTGTGTAAGAGAGCATATCTAGGGAGTAGGAGGTCACAGGTTTGATTCCCCAGCTTGACTATTTTGTCTCCAACATCTGACATTTTTTATCTTTTAACACAAACCTTTCTTATAGGAGCTCCTGGCACTACATGTTTTCAGATAAGGGTCTGCGGCCAAATCCTTGAGAAAATCTTGAGAACTTCTGCGCGGAACAGGGTCATCAGAGCTCAATGGATACTGCCTTGAGAAGTCGGAGGTATCTCCATATATGGGCACAAAGGGGATTTGTGCCATAGTGACCCCCCATATTTGTGTTATTAAATGTGTTGCAACACGTTGTGAGCTATATTTTGTTGAATTTTATGCATGTTTGATACTTTTATCAGGCTTGCTTTACTAGCATGGGTACAATTTCAACCTTAAAATGCCAAATGTGTACCGTACAGATTTGATGACTGAAGCAAAGTAAGACATCTTTACTAATGACTTCTCAAGTGAATATCAATCTGTATGATCTTCCATGCATTGCCCACAACCCCCAAGCCGGGGGTCTGGGGGTCCTCCCACAAAACATTTTTAACATAGTAGATGTAATTTCCTGTGTTCTGGTGAATTTGGGGAGTTTGATACCAAATCCAGGAGAAATTCAGGAGAAATGCCAATCTTCCAGGAGCATGGCAGGAGATGGGGTCAAAATCCAGGAGACTCCTTATTAGATAAATTATTAAAGTGAAATAAGTATGGATCTATATAAATCCATAATTAAAATAAGACAAAGAGACCAAAGGACTATATCTTAGATTGCTGTATTTTAAGAGAGCAGACAAGGAAGACAGACAGTGAGCATACCATAGCGGCAGCTTTCTAAATCTCTCTCTCCTCCAAGATGGAGGAGAACAGTATATAAAGAGTACAGTTTATGACAGTAAGAAGTCGTGGGACTCATTCATTTGTTCCCAGATCATAACAAGGAAGTAGTGCCACGTAGTGCTTGTAATTTTCCACTAGTGACTTATACAGTATATCATGATTACGTAGTCAGGGCAACCAAAGTTACTATGACCTGTAATCTATTTAGCCTGAACCCACAGTATCCGACCAAAATGTGGTCTCTACTGTAAGTTCAGTTCATATTATATATATTATATGGTCATATGAGCCTCATACACAAACCATGAATTATGTATCATAATTCTTATCTTATCACTCCTGCCAAATCTTTACTTATTAAACTGAAGGCTGACTTACAAAAGAAGCTTCAGCAATGCAAGAGACATCTGCTGAGTGAGAGAGAGAGAGATGGCCCATACTATAGGATTAGATACATAGACATAAGTGACAACCAGAAACTTCTTGATATGTATATATTCTTCGTTCCCTTTCTTTGTTGTACCTTGCTCTTTACTGTACAGTGTTCTTTTTTTTTTTTTTTCATACTTCTCTGTAACTTTGTAAATATCCTTAAACTGCTGTGCTGCCTCCGGGCGACTGATTTCCCCCCTTGGATAATATTGCATCCTCCTGACACATTTACAACAGGATACAGTTGAATGGCTCTACATCCCATAGCTGGAAGGCAGGGATTGAAGGCATGCTGTGATTGGCTAATCGGTCTTTGCGACCAGCCAATTGCAGCGAGATATTGTGGTAAAATGTTGGAGAAAACAAGTGATGAAGCTGTGTGTAATAATTATAATAATGGCCTAATACAAAATCTGTTAATAAGTTGTTATTACAGTTCTCACATTTCTTTAACAATGTTAGTTATTTTTTAGCACTTCTCTTATTTATTCCTTGCATTAATAAAGTTAATTTTTCAGTAAATATGATGAATATTATTCTTATTTTTGTTATCCTATTACCTGTCAAAATTGTTCCACGTCGTTTACTAGGCGGTTGCCTGGCAACTCTATGCGACCTATCAGAGCAGGCCTTGCCCTCAGGGCTATGGGATGGTGAGTATGTAAGCCAGGGTGAGGGAGGAGCTGAGTTCACATGTTCAACAGGACGAGAAGAGAACACATCATTATTCATAATCAATAAATACATGTTATGATACTTTGTAACGGCTGTGATTACACTAGGATTTACAACACACTTCATCCTAAAACTTTACAAGACTTTCTACTTTTATCCAAGACTTTCTATAAGACTCACCTGCATGTGAAGGTAAGGAAGTGATCCTCAGTTATTGGCTACACAAGACTTTTACTGTTTTATCATTTGGATTTGTTTAAAGAAAAACTTGTTTCTTTAATATTACAGGTTTATATAGGCTATGGAATGTTTTTAGCTGCTAGTGAAGAATGAGCAAAGACGGAATGTTGTGTTCTTAAAAGGTTGTGTTTATTCATGTTTAATAAACATTGTGTAATACATGTGAGAGAGGAGAGGAGAGGAGAGGAGAGGAGGGGGGAGAGGAGAGTATAGACAGGAAGACAGATGGAAACTGACAACACCACATTTTTAGAGATTAGAATTAGATTTGCGCTCATCTGCACTTTTCGCCGTGTGTGCTTGTGTGCGTGCATGCGTGCGTGCGTGCGTGTGTCGTGTGTGGGGGGAGGTCAGCAACAAACAGCCACATCTGGGTCAACAGACAACACGCCTACAAGTAACTGTTGATGTTACTCCAAAATTGGCGACCTATAGAAAAGTTGTCTGATAGGTGAAGTTTCAGTGGTTCTCAACCTGTGGGTCGTGACCCCCAGGGGGTCCCCACATGTTTTTTTTTAAACGTTTCTGAACCCTTTATGTAATGGTGCTTGTAGAAGTGGGGATATACTAGCCTACCTGTAGGTTTTTCAAATAGCTTACAAAACATATCTTAAATGTCCTTTTAAAGTCTTTTAATGTGAACCTTTGACATTGTGTTTCACCATTAACGTGAGGTAATGCCGACACGTAACCATTATTCTTCCCAGACTCGTCCTCATGTCAAACATTCTTGTCAACATGTTGTCATATCAAAGTCACAGACTAAGATAGATCACCACCTGCAGTGTAACACTGACAGCCCTCAGGCCTGTGTACACAATGTTTGGATGGTTCATAGTGACTGATCGTCATCCCAGCTCCTTGTAGGCAGGGACGTGCAGAGAATGTTAAAGAGGCAGAGGCTGACATTTCTAGAAGGGCCTTTTGGCAGTGGTGTCAGTTCAGCAAAAGCTAGGATGTGGCAAAGATGGCAGTCCTCATGGAAAAGAGGCATTACATTTTGGATAACACGGTTCTATTGTGAAAATAGCAGATCTACATGCTCGACTTGTCAGTTTTTTACACAGGTTTCTACGGTTTCTTGGGCTGGATATGGCAGCCTGGAATGGTTTTTCAAGTGCAGCTAAACTTATCATCTTAGTAAACGTGCCACAATTAACAATAATGCATTGCACCTGTGCAGCTGACTTGCGGAACCTGGGAATATACCATTTTGGAAAGATGGGGAGAATACAAGTGTGGAGAATATAATTATAATACCTTGTTAAAGTGACCATTATGTTAAATTTTGCATTTGTAGTTATTTTACTGTCATTTAACAACATAATAACCAGCACAGATAGACAAAGAGACATTCATGGATTTATATTTAAAAGTAACTTTTATTTTCCCCCCTGAACCCAGGGTATGGCAGCTGCATAGCCCTGCCATACCAAATTGACGCCCCTGCCTTTTGGCGAAAATATAGAAAATAGCAGACCTCCAAGCACAATGTGTCGCACACTCACCTCCACCCACCCACTTTCACCCACCTCCACCCACTCTCATCCACCTCCAGCCATTTATATCAGTTCGCACCTGTTGGTGACGTCGCCTATAAGAATGCTGGTCCCTCATTGGCTAAAGACGGACGGAAACAGATGGCACCGAATGCAGTACTTGTGTGCTCTGCTGGCGCAAGCTATTAGGCCAAACCCTTTACTTAGTTGATCAGATCACAAACGGGCCACACTAAATATATGATCTACAAGCTCAGCAGCTTGTAGATCAGCAATTCTCTCCAAATGTCCAACCCAGGAAAGAGATGCTAGGGTTCTAGCATTCTCTCGAGACAGAGTCATGACAGCTCAAAGGAAGAGGGACAACCTGAGTGGGCGTTCCCTTTTCTTTGACGATGATTGGCCAGATTGGGATTGAAGTGGTGCAGGGAGTGTGAGCGACGCTGAGCGTATGTTTCAAATGTTTTCTGGTTGTAGTAGGAAGTACCGTAGCCCCGGGCCTGAGCTTTGTGGCCCGTGCGACCGCGGTTTTCCCAGTGAACCTGAGCACAACGGTGTGGGCGTGGGAGTGTGGGGAACACATCACTGACTATTGCTGATGATGGAGAGGTAATAATATATAGTTTTATGTATTGAGAGGCACTCTTGACGATTTTGTAAGAGACTCGTCGCCAATTGCAAGATATTTAAAAGTTATTTGGGGCCATGATGATAACCCCTTCTTCCCACTACCAGACTAAGGATTTATATATTGTCTGTTATTGTTTACAACCACAATTATTCACGTGTGGCAAGATCGCGGTTCCACTAGTTTTACTAGTAGGCTGGTGTAGGCTTTGAAGCCTTTTCAGAAGTTAATTTAATGTTTTCCATTTAATGATTTCCTTTATCCTCATCTAATCTTGTGCTAATGCACGCAACTGTTTTCGCCAGGTTTTAAGGCCCAGTAGGCTTTTCAGAAGTTGATTTAATGTTTTCCATTTCCTTTATCGTCATCTTGCGCTAATGCACGCAACTGTTTTTGCCAGGTTTTAAGGTCTTATTGTAGTTGTTTCTCATAAGCTTGCGACCCTCCTTACCCATCGACCCCCACCGTTGTGCTTAGGTTCACCGGGAAAACCGCGGTCGCGTGGCCCATAGGGAGGTAGTGTGATGTCATGTCCTGTCCCGTCCCGTCCTGTCCCTGGCCTGGACATGATGCTAGCATGTCGCTGGGACCCCCAATCCAGCCCTCGATGCTGAGGGCCAACCAGGGAGGCACTGGGTCCCTTTGTTTTTAGTACTTGGGTATGATGTGGCAGGTGTCATTCTTTCTGGTAGACCAGTGGTTCTCAAACTTTGACATTTAAAGGTCTACCATTAACTCTGACAGTGTACAACTTTGTATACTGTCAGAGTTACAGACTTGTAAGGGTCAAATTAGACCCCACTAAAGGAACCTAGAGAGTCCATTTGAGAACCACTGTTCTAGTACATTAGTAATATGTGCCCAGATATGTGTGTGCCTGTGTGTGTGTGTGTGTGTGTGTGTGTGTGTGTGTGTGTGTGTGTGTGTGTGTGTGTGTGTGTGTGCCTGTGTGTGTGTGTGTGTGTGTGTGTGTGTGTGTGTGTGTGTGTGTGTGTGTGTGTGTGTGTGTGTGTGTGTGTGTGTGTGTGTGTGTGTGGTTAGATCCTTCCGTGACACAAGCCTGGTTTCCGCTGCAGTGTAAAGCATCATTTCCCATCATGTCTCGTTATCAGCAGCACAGACTAACAACCAGGGTTGTCATACCAAATTCTGGGCCCTGGAATCTGGGCCCTGGGTACAAGGATTCACTCACATTTTGTGCTTTAACTGTTGAAAAATAGCAGATATACAAGCTCACAGCGCGGCACCGAGTGCCGCGCTGCGAGCTTGTAGATCTGCTATTTTTGAAAAATCGTGAAAATTTGTGCGGCGTCTGAATATTTCAAATCCTTTTGTTTTTGTTTTATTTTATTTTTGAAAAACCTAAGTTTCTATGTCAGTGGTGCTCAAATATTTTCATGTGAAGGACCCCCAAAATGATATTTATTTGGCCACGGACCCCCATCTCAAAATATTTAGTTCCAGGGACCCCCCAGAAGCAAAATTTGAGTTACAAATGTTCGCTTAAAAAGTACATATATTCAAAGATTTGCACAGATTTTCACGACTTTTCAAAAATAGCAGATCTACAAGCTCGCAGCGCGGCATTCGGTGCCGCGCTGTGAGCTTGTATATCTACTATTTTTCAATAGCTAAAGACAGGCCCCTCCACCTTGGGCCCTAGTAACTCAGTCCCACACCCCCCCCCCCCCCCTTGTGACACCCCTGCTAACAACACTGCTCTATCTGTAGTCAGCACAGACTGATAGCTAGGAAATTAAACCTTTAACTCAAAAACATTATTTTAAAAGGAAAAGACGCAAGGCCAGATCTCAGGACGATAAAAAAATGTTCCTTCCATTCAAAGAAGTTCTCTAGAATACAGAAAGACACAGGTTTATATAGGCTATTGAAATTAAGTCACTCCTCTTCAAGGCACAGCTCCAAGTTCCAAAGTACAAGCAGGACATTACTCAACAAGCAGTCATGGGACAGTGGAAAGCTGAGGCTGTTGATTAGATTCATCGGTTCACATCCTTTGACAACAGTTAAATGAAACAACAAGTCAATGTAGCAGGCAGGCTGGGTGATGAGACAGTCACAAGCTGATAGTTGTTGATTGGATGAGTCAACAACTGAGGCAGGAAGTCATTGTATGTTTGAGTTCATCACAGGTGTAGCCTCCTTTCCCAGTGTGAAGTCCCAGGATCCTCATCAGTACAGCAGGATGTGTCAATAGATGCAGACAGCAGAGGAGTGGTGGTCTAAGTTTCTACTGTATGTCAGTGCAGTGGTGCTCAAATATTTTCATGTGAAGGACCCCCAAAATGATATGTATTTGGCCACGGACCCCCGTCTAAAAATATTTAGTTCCAGGGACCACCCAGAAGCGAAATTTTAGTTACAAATGTTCGCTTAAAAAGTACATAGCCTATATTCAAAGATTTGCACAGATTTTCAAAAATAGCAGATCTACAAGCTCGCAGCGCGACACTCGGTGCCACGCTGTGAGCTTGTATATCTGCTATTTTTCAATAGCTAAAGACAGGCCCCTCCACCTTGGGCCCTAGTAACTCAGTCCCACTCCCCCCCCCCCCCCCCTGCTAACAACACAGCTCTATCTGCAGTCAGGCCCACGGGTGGAGGTTTCTACACAATGACACCAGGTGTTTTCAGCTGCTGTGCTGCCATGCAAATACAGTCCTATAGCATAACATTACAGTCAAATCAGCAACAGATGAGGAACAACTTGCATACAGTTGCATACATATTATCAAGACAACTGTATCAGTTAATTGTAAAGGTGAAGTTGTTCTTGTCCATTTTTATTTGCTTCCATTTTGTACACTCTCAGACCCATAAGGGTCCACTTATGGTTCTTAACTATCTATCATTTAGCTGGGGACCCCCTGGAACTCCCTCAAGAACCCCTGGGGGTCCCCATACCCCACATAAGCGTTCTTGTGCTGCCTTTTTGGACATTTGAATTGCTACTTTTTATGCATACTGAGAAACCCCAATGCTGATGAGCAACCTCTCTCTCTTATTTTGACATCTTTATTTTGTTATTTTGTTGTTACGGTTGTTTAACTCAGTGTTTCTCAACCTTTTTTCTGCATGGGCACACTTTTCATGTCCCAAGAATCCATGGTCACACCAACATGATACGGTGGTGTAAATATCACTGTCGGGAAGAAACCTTATATCTCCAAGTTTCAAATATGTATGTTTCTTCGCTAAGTAACACCCTGCTTCATCATACAAGGCTGTCGCACAACAGTAGTGAAAACAGCAGATCTTGTAGATCTGCTGTTTTCACTAGTTTAAATCATTGCTAAAATAATAAATACCAAACTGGCTTTCAAGCAGTTTCAAGGGGCACACTTGACCCTTCTCAGGGGCACACCAAAGGTCCCCAGGCACAGTGGTTGAGAAACACTGGTTTAACTGTTAGAGACGGCATCTTGTTTTCTTACCCAGGGTTACAGTGAGCATCTTGTGTTTCTCTCCAGGGTTACAGTGATGTCTCCATGGTTACAGTGAGGTTACAGTGACCACATGGACGTCCAGTGGAACAGCCTCCATGATGCTGCCCTCAGCCACATGCTCAGCCTCCAAACACAATAGGTACACACTGTAATAAACACCTACATACACTTATACACACACAGCAACAACTACACTCATTAGTTTCACACCGTAATAAACACCTACATACACTTATACACACACAGCAACAACTACACTCATTAGGTACACCATACAACAATAACACAGTGGATTTCATCTGTTTGTGTTCTATTCTTTATTCGGATCCCCATTACAGTAGCCTCCGCTGCCGCGGTCGCTAATCTTCCTGAGGTCCTCATAAAACATCACAAACATACAATATTCAAACAAACAACTGACACTCGTCAGTCAAAATCTAAGTTACATTAAAATGTCAATAATAAAATACAAAAACATAGGTAAAACATCAGATTATTCAAATTGTGTGCGGTAAATAATAGTTTTTTTTTTGTATTTCTGAATTTGGTTTAGGAAGTTCCAAAGACCCAGAGCTTACCTGTCTAGTTTGATAACCATGTTTTAGACCAGCATTAAGTCATTGATCTCTAAAGAAATCTGGCTTCCCCTCAATAATTGCATTTCTAGGCTCACCAATGGGCAAGTCAAAATCTCAAGGCACACAAAAGCTAATCAAACCTAACGCTAATAATAATAATAATATATAATCTCCACTCAGACTCACAGTAAGTGTTGGTGAGGTGCTGGGGTTTGGCTTGATGTGATTGTGATTCATGCTTAGATTTAGAAACATGTTGGTTTTCTCCTCTCTCTGTCAGATCAGATCAGATCAGATCAGATCAGATCAGATCAGATCAGAGCAGTAGAATGAGTAGATGGTTGAGATAGCAGAGATAAAAGTAGAGCACAGACACTTTCAGGCTGACTGGAGCGGAAAGTTTTAGAACACCTTAAAGAGCTCAGTGGTCTCTGCAACGGCCCCACAGTCAACCTGAGTGCTTCTCAAACTTTAACAACTTTGACTGCCATAGTTTTACCATAACTAATGTAGACCCATTTATTATTACGCAAAAAAAGCAGATATACAAGCTCACAGCGCAGCACGAGAAAAATCTTGAAAATTCATTTTTTTTTTAAACTACCGGTATGTTTCTGTCAGTGGTTCTCAGAATGTTTCATGCCAAGGACCCCCAATACTACATGTATTTGGCCACGGACCCCCATCTCAAAATATGTTGTTCCAGGGACCCCCCCCCCCCCCCCCCCCCCCATCTCAAAATATTGTATCAGGGACCCCCCAGAAGCAAACACGTTTTCACGTTTTTTTTTCAAAAATAGCAGATCTACAAGCTTGCAGTGCGGCACCGCTGTGAGCTTGTATATCTGCTATTTTTCAATAGCTAAAGCATTCAACAATTCTTGGCCTAAATTGGTTAACACTTCTATTAGGGTTAGGGTTAGGGTTAGAATGCATCAGTTACCATTTGACTAAAAGTCTGGGTTTCCGAGGCTACCATTTTACCATTCAGTAACAGCATGTTCTCATGTGTCCTCACCCAGCCATTCAGTAACAGCATGTTGTCCTGTGTCCTCACCCATTTTACCATTCAGTAACAGTATGTTCTCATGTGTCCTCACCCATTTTACCATTCAGTAACAGCATGTTGTCCTGTGTCCTCACCCAGCCATTCAGTAACAGCATGTTCTCCTGTGTCCTCACCCATTTTACCATTCAGTAACAGTATGTTCTCATGTGTCCTCACCCAGCCATTCAGTAACAGCATGTTGTCCTGTGTCCTCACCCAGCCATTCAGTAACAGCATGTTGTCCTGTGTCCTCACCCATTTTACCATTCAGTAACAGTATGTTCTCATGTGTCCTCACCCAGCCATTCAGTAACAGCATGTTGTCCTGTGTCCTCACCCAGCCATTCAGTAACAGCATGTTCTCCTGTGTCCTCACCCATTTTACCATTCAGTAACAGTATGTTCTCATGTGTCCTCACCCAGCCATTCAGTAACAGCATGTTCTCCTGTGTCCTCACCCAGCCATTCAGTAACAGCATGTTCTCCTGTGTCCTCACCCATTTTACCATTCAGTAACAGCATGTTCTCCTGTGTCCTCACCCATTTTACCATTCAGTAACAGCATGTTCTCCTGTGTCCTCACCCATTTTACCATTCAGTAACAGCATGTTCTCCTGTGTCCTCACCCAGCCATTCAGTAACAGTATGTTCTCCTGTGTCCTCACCCATTTTACCATTCAGTAACAGCATGTTCTCCTGTGTCCTCACCCAGCCATTCAGTAACAGTATGTTCTCCTGTGTCCTCACCCAGCCATTCAGTAACAGTATGTTCTCCTGTGTCCTCACCCATTTTACCATTCAGTAACAGCATGTTCTCCTGTGTCCTCACCCATTTTACCATTCAGTAACAGCATGTTGTCCTGTGTCCTCACCCAGCCATTCAGTAACAGTATGTTCTCCTGTGTCCTCACCCATTTTACCATTCAGTAACAGCATGTTGTCCTGTGTCCTCACCCAGCCATTCAGTAACAGCATGTTCTCCTGTGTCCTCACCCAGCCATTCAGTAACAGTATGTTCTCCTGTGTCCTCACCCAGCCATTCAGTAACAGTATGTTCTCCTGTGTCCTCACCCATTTTACCATTCAGTAACAGCATGTTGTCCTGTGTCCTCACCCAGCCATTCAGTAACAGCATGTTGTCCTGTGTCCTCACCCATTTTACCATTCAGTAACAGCATGTTGTCCTGTGTCCTCACCCAGCCTGCACAGCAGCTTCTTCACCCTCAGCCTCAACACTCCTGAAGAGGACGACGAGACCATGAGCAGCAAGGCAGACCCCAGGGACCCCCGGGACCCCCGGGACCCCAGCCCAGACCCCAGGGACCCCAGCCCAGACCCCAGGGACCACCCCGACCACCCCGGTCCCAGCGACCACCTCTCTTCCTCCCACATAGACTCAGTGTACAGCGGCCATCGGGGCCACAGCAACCAGCAGCACAGCGCGCCCCAGGAGGTGCCCTGCGGGTACCTCCCCTACCAGCCTCCTCAGGGCCTGCCGGCGGGGTACAGCCAGCCCACACCCTTCCCCAGCCGCGCCCAGGAGGAGGAGGAGGAGGACGACGAGGACGAGGAGGGGGGCAGGCCTTCCTCCTGGCTGCACCCCAGCCTGGCCAGCGGCTGGACCCCTGGGGGCGCGGGGGGCTTCCTGCCCAGCAGCCTGCCGTCCTACCCCAGCCTCAAGGACCCCTCCCCCCTCAGCTACAGCTCCTCCTGCTCCTCCTACTCCCTGCCGGGCCGCTACAGCCCGGTGGCGGGCAGCCTGGAGCAGCCCCGCTCGCTGCACTCCAACCCCCCAGCCCCCGCCTCCGCCTCGGCCAACCTGCCACACCACCACACCCTGTCCCCCTACTACTGCTCCCCGCCGGGCGCCGCCTGCTGCGCCCAGTGTCCCGCCGACGCCTTCACCAGGGGCCCGCCCGCCAGGCCCGGGTACCACCCCAGCTACGCCCACTACTGTGAGATTATACTGCTGTTTTTATCCTCCTTGGCAGCCGTAAACCTCGTATGTCAGCAACACTGTCTCATTCCCCAAAAGGCATTATGTAACTTCCATTTAGGCCTCGAATTATTGAATGCTTTAACCAGTGAAAAATAGCAGATATACAAGCTCACAGTGTGGCACCGAGTGCCGCGCTGCGAGCTTGTAGATCTGCTATTTTTTTTAAAAGTCATGAAAATGTGTGCAAATCTTTGAATATATGTATTTTCAAAGCGAACGTTTGTACCTCAAATTTTGCTTCTGGGGGGTCCCTGGAACTAGATATTTTGAGATGGGGGTCCGTGGCCAAATAAATATCATTTTGGGGGTCCTTCACATCAAAAGGTTTGAGAACCACTGACATAGTAGTCTCTCAAGAACAGACTAACTGAGCTCCATTTAAGTGAAAAGGACCTTTTCTTTGACGATGGCTGGCCAGATTGCTGACATAGAAACATAGGTTTTTTCAAAAAACCTTAGAAGGATTCAAAAGACACTTATAGAATCGGGTCAAAATTCTAATTTTCACGATTTTTCAAAAATAGCAGATCTACAACCTCGCAGCGTGCCGCGCTGTGAGCTTGTATATCTGCTAATGGTACACAATAATGTGTACCCATGCTAAATGGGTACGGGGACTTGAAGGGGGTTCCTTTCTAATCAAACAGTTCCTTCCTGGGCGGTTCTCAGACCCAAGGCGGTTGGCCAAAAGACAGACAGACTCGTGCCGAGCCAGCCGCCGTGCCGAGGGTTGAGCCGACTCAGTGCCGCTGAGTTAGGGACAGAATCCTAACTCCTGTTCCCCTTAAAGTCAACATGTCCCTTATTGCCCCCCTTCAAGTGACCGTTTGTGCTCACATTTGTCCCAACAACTCACAGTAATACTGTATGCATTTTGGGGATGAGACAGCGTTGATGTCAGCTATAGGATAAGGAATCAACAGAGGATCCTGGCAAATGTTACGTGAAAAAAAAAAAGAATCGTGTCACAACAACGCATTGTGAGTTTGTAGATCGGCTGTTTTTACTTACAAGGTTTCATGCCTGAAAGCAACTATTTGCTGTTGTGTTGTGTTGCTGTAGAAAAGCTCTTTCCTCATTCAGTCTGTGTGTTGCTGTAGAAAAGCTCTTTCCTCATTCAGTCTGTGTGTTGCTGTAGAAAAGCTCTTTCCTCATTCAGTCTGTGTGTTGCTGTAGAAAAGCTCTTTCCTCATTCAGTCTGTGTGCTTCAGATGCAGATGGACAGAGACCTCCTCCTGCTGCCTACGGTGTGAGGTGAGCTTTCTGCCTTATAAGAGCTGTTTATTTAGTTTGTGTTGTGTTTCTTTGAGAATGACTAAAGATGGCCTTGTGTATCACAAGGCACAACGTGGATAGGTAGCAGGTAAACATGGATGGTTTCTCTCTCCAATGCAGCAGCCACTACAGTTCATCTAAACAGAAGAATCCTGCCTATAACAGCCCTCTGTCTCTGGAACAGCGTGAGTACTACTGTATGACGTCCAGTGTTGATTTTTTCACTGACGAAAACTAAATAAAAACTAAGCTATGATGACTAAAACTAAGACTAAATATATTGACAATTTTGTCAACAAAACGCTTTGTGAGCTTGTAGATCTGCTATTTTCAGCACACAACCAAGTGTAAAATCAGTCATTACGATGCCATCAAGGCCTGCCAAAATACATTGTATGATATTTAGTCGACTAAAATTAGACTAAAGCTAATACTTTTCAGGTGACTAAATTATGACTAAAACTAAAATACATTTTATTCAAAAGACTATGACTAAAACAAAATCAAAATTTGCTGTCAAAAACAACACTGATGACGTCTCTGTATGTCCAACAACTGTTACTTTTCAAAAATAGCAGATCAACAAGCTGAAAACCAAAGCCTTTCCACACCCAGGACCCCAAAGTAGCCTCTGTCTTTAACAGCAAAAATAGATGATCGAGGAGATCACACTGCTTCGTGTTGTGATCTTGTACATAGTTCACAACATACTGTAGATTTTTATTTTTTATTTCATTGATGGAGTTCATATGATCTCTGTCTGTCCCAATATTGACTGAAAACTCCCAAGTTCTTATGATAAGACGATAAGATAAGTATATTATATATAGATAAGTATGTATTAGGGGGAAATGGAGCTGATCCAGTGGAATTCACACACAGACCAGATTAAAATACTTTAAGGACCATTCACACTGTTGTTGAAATCTTTTGATTGATTCATTGAATACTAGCAGTTTGCAAAAAAAAGAAGAAAAAATTTTAAACCCAAGAAAGCAATATGCCTTGTTTCCATCGGGGTCCATTTACTCAATTCATTTGGTAGATTCTAGGTTCTTACCTAGTTACCTAATATCATAATGTAAAAAAATAAAAAATAAAAAAAGGTAAATGGTGAATTTATATAGCGCTTTATTCCAAAGCGCTTTACTTAGATTGTGCATTACATTCACCCACACATTCATACACCATAGCTGTGTGAGTGTACATACTGTATCTGTACACTCTCACAGTTACAGGTCTGTAAGGTTAAGGGTCCTCACTTTGAGACTGTATGGAATACTCTATGTATGATCTTAATATCTATCTTCATATAATGCTCCTGATATGTATACAGTATATATCTATTAACGCAAGAACAATGGCTTTTCTTTTCTTTTCTTTTTTTGAAAACATAATCGTTTCTATTAGCTAGGATTCCCCATCGATGATGTCACTGGTAGGAGTGTGGATCACTAGCATGTAGCATCCTTTAAAATTGCCCTGAAAAATCACTTACAGGCAGCAGCCGTTCGCAACTGGTAAAAAACTAACCTAGCCCAACCCTACCCTCCCCTGCCCCTTCTTTGTATATACTGTTTGTTTAGACTTACTGTTTTCTTTTTTCTTTTTCTTTACATATCTACTGCATAGTACTGTGTTCTATTTGTCTGTCATTCAATGTTATATGAGATACTTCAATGGTTTCCAGTGAAAATAAGCTTAGTCTTTTCATGGATCTCCTTTTAGTAGACCTTGTACCAGTGAACTGTACCATCATGAAACTGTACCTTTTCCTATGCAAACTTCTAATAAAGTCTTCAATCAATCAATCAGTATCTGAAGTCTCCACAGCCCTCGATCCTATGAGATGACAGAATGGTAGCATTTTATCCGGAGCGTTATTGAGGACCAATTAGAAGGAATCATTCAAATACTAAAGGATCTCAGCCCGATGTGTGACCTCCATTGACCTCCATCTCATCTCATATTGTTTAACAGGACGGGTGTTTGTGACGTACGAGGCGGACAACGACAAACATGTCAACGAGATCATCAACTTCGTGGCTCTGCTGCGACACAACGGCTTCGACACCCATGTACGTACAGTACAGTACAGTACAGTACAGTACAGTACAGCACTGCACTGCACTGCACTGCACTGCACTGTACTGTACTGCACAGCACAGCACAGTACAGTACATGAGATACTTAAAGTGTGGTTCCTGTGGAAATAAGCCTCGGCTTTCTAGGATCTCCTTTTAGTTGACCTTGTACCAGTGATTTGTACTGTCATGAAACTGTACTTTTTTCTATTGCAAACTTCTAATAAATTCTTCAATCAATCAATCAATCAAGCACAGCACAGCACAGTACAGTACAGTACAGTACTGTACAGTACAGTGCAGTACAGTGTGCTGTTTGATTTCTGCTTTAAAACCCATGGAAAACTACTATAGAGCATCGCAGCGGAAGTGGTTTACTGGGGTCACTTCCCTAACTGGGATCGCCCATTCATTTTCCCCATAGACTTTTACAAAAATATTTATAACAATTATGTTAAGCCTCGAACCAAGCCATCCAGGATGGCAGTGAATCATGACCATAAAACCTTTGTTTCTATGAAAAGAATGTTTTGAAAATTGCTAAACAAAGGGTATTTATTAAATGTAAATCAAATAATGTAATATTAAAATATGTTTTCACATAGGATCAAAGGATTCACTGCCATCCTGGATGGCTTGGTTCTAGGCTTAACATAATTGTTATAAATATGTTTGTAAAAGTCTATGGGGAAAATGAATGGGAGATTTTAAGTGGTACCAGGAAACCACTTCCGCTGCGATGCTCTATAGACTATAGCATAAAGTAGTATTTGACGTCATGTGATGTGTGTGTGTGTGTGTGTGTGTGTGTGTGTGTGTGTGTGTGCGCGTGTGCGTGTGTGTGTGTGTGTGTGTGCGTGTGTGTGTGTGTTCCAGATTGACATGTTCGAGCAGCACTTCAGGAGCATCAGCAAGATAGACTTCATGGAGAGATACCTGACTGAGGTACACACTACTACACACTACACATAGACAATACATTATATGCACACTACACATTGACAATACATTATATGCACACTACAAATAGACAATACATTATATGCACACAACACACAGCAAGATAGACTTCATGGACAGATACCTTACGGAGGTACATTTTACTGTATGTATTTATTATGACAGGACAGTAGCAGTTGATGAACATAAAACATGAGTATAACACAACATGAGTACACGTGTAAACTAGCTGGAGTTAGCATAAGCTATACCACACACTGGTTGTTGGAGGGTTGCCTCTCTTCCCGGTCACGTGTTGGTGGCAGGGTCAGGTAGCGTCGGCTGTTGGTAGATTCTACTGGTGAATATAGTTTTTGTACGCAAGCTACACAGTCTTAAATGCATCCACTGCAGCTACATTGATGATGTCAGTTACACCAGAGCAGTTTAAAACGTCATGCCCAGGACACGCACGCACACGCACGCACGCACGCACGCACGCGCACACACACGCACACACACACACACACACACACACACAGAGAGAGATTCCTGTTACTGAACAGACACTCTATAGCAACGAGTGCTATCAGAATATGTAAGCCATTTACCATGAGAGGGAGTGGGTTGTTGGCTGATTGTCTCCACCAGCCGAAGGCTGAGGGAGAGTATGTTTTCCCCTCCGTCCGTCCGTCCTCGCAGTTTGTGAGCAGCTAATCTCAGTCACCGTTGGCCCGATCGCTGCCAAACTGAGCACACACACTCCCTGGATGCCAATCTAGAACCTCTGCCCCACATTTTTCAAATCAGCCTCATGGTGGCGCTATAACAGGCCGATTTGTGTGGCCTGGTTGTTACCAGCTAATCTCCGGCGCCGTTGGCCCGATCGCTGCCAAACTGAGCACACACACTCCCTGGATGCTAATTCAGAACCTCTGCCCCACATTTATTAAATCAGCCTCATGGTGGCGCTATAACAGGCCGATTTGTGTGGCCTGGTGGAGACCTGTGCTCGGAAGAGCACTGCTTCTAGTTTACCACTGTTTCAGGGTTGTGCCACGAGCCGCAGGCGAGTGGCACACAACCCTTGAATGGTAAATTGCTTTTCTACCACTTCTTCCATATAAATGAAAGAAAACACAGTTGTAACTTGCAAGGATCTTTAGTTACAATCATTAATTGTTTCAGTGGGCGAGGTCCATGAGCCAACTCAAGGTTGTTGGCCTATTTACCACTGTTTTAAACCAATCAGAATCCAGTATTTGAACATGTGACTAGAAAAAGTGGTAGAAAGAGCTATTTAACACTTATTTTAACCAAATGAAATCACTAAGCCTACCTTTAAACAGGAGGGCAGAATGGAAGGAATGGTTTGGAACAGCAGGAGGTTGACAGGCCTGAGTAATCACTGTTTCTGCCCTCATTAAATGAATTCCCCTCGGGGAGAACAGCTTATTTTTATCTTATCTTAATCTCCTGATCTGTGGAGGTGAGTAGGCAGGTTGTGAAACTCGTGCAGAGAACTTCAAAGTAACACACATGTTGTCGCTAACGGTCGCTATAACAGCCCTTCTTCAAAGAGTCTCTTGATGTTTACCTTAGTGTTGTCGAGTCATCGCTTTAGTTTTGTTTTCTCTTGGTTCTCACGCAGAAGGAATGCCTCATCAGCATAATCATTTATTTTTAAATGTATTTTTATCCCATAATTTTGTAACCCATTTTTCACCCGGTGTCAATTATCTAATGTAATCCTGGGTGCCAACCTGGGGAGAGCAACAGATCCTGACCTCATGCTTCCTGCTATGCACGAGGAGTCCAAGTTGCTTCTTTTCACCTGACAGGGGGGAGTTAAACCCAGAACCTTCAAGCTGTGAGGCGACAGCACCGACTGCGCCCCCGTGCCCCCCTGAAATAATCATTTCTTTTGGTTCTCAACAGAAGGAATACCTCATCATCATAATCATCAGCCCAAAGTACCACCAGACGGTGACGGCGCCCCCTTTCAGCCTGGAGAGCGACGAGCGCACACTGAACACTGTCTACATACATAAACAGGTAGAGAAACACTGTCTACATACATAAACAGGTAGAGAAACACTGTCTACATACACAAACAGGTAGAAACACTGTCTACATACATAAACAGGTAGAAACACTGTCTACATACACAAACAGGTAGAAACACTGTCTACATACACAAACAGGTAGAGAAACACTGTCTACATACACAAACAGGTAGAAACACTGTCTACATACACAAACAGGTAGAAACACTGTCTACATACACAAACAGGTAGAGAAACACTGTCTACATACACAAACAGGTAGAGAAACACTGTCTACATACACAAACAGGTAGAGAAACACTGTCTACATACATAAACAGGTAGAGAAACACTGTCTACATACACAAACAGGTAGAGAAACACTGTCTACATACACAAACAGGTAGAGAAACACTGTCTACATACATAAACAGGTAGAAACACTGTCTACATACACAAACAGGTAGAGAAACACTGTCTACATACACAAACAGGTAGAGAAACACTGTCTACATACATAAACAGGTAGAAACACCGTCTACATACACAAACAGGTAGAGAAACACTGTCTACATACACAAACAGGTAGAGAAACACTGTCTACATAAACCAGTAAGACTCCCTAATCGGGAGATAAGCGACCGTCAGGTCGCATGTAAAAATCGGCCTGATGGTGGCGATAAATGGGACAGATCCATGTTGATGACATGACTGTAGACATACTGTGTACCCCTTAGCGTGATTTTAGGGCAAAATGTGTAGGAGCAATGTCCAAAAATGTGTTTTGCAAGAATCGGCCTGATGGTAGAACACCTAGAAGAGGGCCATGTAAGAAATAAGGGAGTGTGTGTGCAAAGTTTGGCATGGATCGGGGCAACGTTGGCAGAGATATGAGTAGGGAAAAGTGCCACATACATAAACAGGTATTAACTCAACACCGTCGACATACACAAACAGGTAGGAGCAGGCATGTGCACACATAGACATCAAAGGGGGCTTGAGCCCCTGTCCTTTTATCTGTCTGCAAAAAGTGCCCTCTCCAGACCATGAATGCAGTTTTTACTATGGTGAAAGAAACGCAAATGCCCCCTCTTTCCATGCCATACATGAAATCCATGCCATTATGCCACATCTCCAGTACTGACTTGATTATGCTTAGTTCAGTTCAGTAGGAGACGCGTTGCCTCTCCTACATTCTCTGCACGTCCCTGTGCAGCAGAGAGAAGACACTGGAGCAGCTCCCATGTAGCATAACAGAATGACTTGAGGTTTACATCTTGCGATCTTCCTTCTGTTTTGCGACGGAATGCCCTGCACATGTTGTACATTTGACATAGTCTACTTGCACACAGTACAGAGCCAAAGGTCACGTTTACTAAGTATTCATGGGTTGCATTTGTAGTCCTAATCGGCCATGTTGAGGACCAACACAGGGGTTTCATTTGTAGTCCTAAACAGCCATGTTGAGGACCAACACAGGGGTTTCAATGTGTCTGATTGGCACAGAACTAATGTTCTACGCCAATCAGAACACCTGTGTTGGTCCTCAACATGCAGTGTTGGGGAAGTTACTTTGGGAGCGTAACTTGTACAGTTACAAGTAACTCACCATGGCAGTAACTTGATCAAGTTAAAGTTATACCCCTGTGGAGAAATATAAAGTTTCAAGTTACAAAGAAAAAGTAATTTGGGTAACTTGAGTTAATTTTTCTTCCGCGTTAAATTGAGTTTCAAAACTGAGTTTTATATTTTATTTCAAAAAGGTTGACATTTTCTTTAGTAAACATCTCAATCTGTGTTCCTAAAATAAAGTTAAACAAATAAGAAAATGATGATCTGTTGAGGACATTTGATCGTAAAATGATAACTTCGCTTGTAACTTGAGCCAAAAATGACTCAAAAAGTATCTCAGTTACTTGACGAGTCTTCCTATCGCCAAAATAAAAGTCTGGGTTTCCGAGGCTACTTGACGAGTTACAGAAATATGAATGTAGTTACATAACTCAGTTACATGTAACTTTAACTTCCCCAACACTGTCAACATGGCCGGTGTAGGACTACAAATGAAACCCATGAAGGTTACCCTTGAGGTTATTAAGTAGTTCAATGTCTGAAAATACACATGAACATGAATCCAACGTACCGTATTAATAGAAAAGATCATGTGTAAACAACCAAACAAAGTAGCTGTCAGACAGACAAGTCTATGAATACATCTGTGAAAATCTTTAATCTGAAACACTATTTTATGTAGTGGGGGTCCCTGCTTCATCTCTCTCTTTCTCTCTCTGCTAAGGGATCCTTGGGCTGGAAAACTTTGAAGACCCCCAGTGTAGAGTTTTCTTGTGACACTGTGTGTGTGTGTGTGTGTGTGTGTGTGTGTGTGTGTGTGTGTGTGTGTGTGTGTGTGTGTGTGTGTGTGTGCGTGTGTGTGTGTGTGTTCCAGCTACAGAATGAGTTCATCCAGAACGGCAGTAAGAACTTCAGGTTCATTCCCATCGTGTTCCCTGGAGGCAGGAAGGTGGGTTCACTTCTACTGCTGAGCCTCCATAAAGACGTCATGTTAATGCATTGAGGCCCAGGATTATTTAACACTTTAACTATTGAAAAATAGCAGATATTCAAGCTCACAGCACGGCACCGAGTGCCGCGCTGTGAGCTTGTATATCTGCTGTTTTTGAAAAATCTTGTTCTTTGAATATATATTTTTAAAGGCGAACATTTGTACCCCAATTATTTGCTCCAGGGTGGTCCCTGGAACAACATATTTTGAGATGGGGGTCCGTGGCCAAATACATGTAATTTTGGGGGTCCTTGACATGAAAAAGTTTGAGAACCACAGATTTAGAAGACAATTATAGAATCGGATATTTGCTTCTGGGTGGTCCCTGGAACAACATATTTTGAGATTGGGGGGTCCGCGGACAAATGTAAATTTGGGGAGTCCTTGACGTGAAAAAGTTTGAGAGCCACAGATTTAGAAGGATTTATAGAATCGGGTCAAAAACATTCAAAGACTTGCACACATAATGTTCACGATTTTTTCAAAAATAGCAGATCTACAAGCATTCATATGAAAAGATATGAATGAAAAATACAACAACTAGAGGGCATTTAAAGGTCATATATTCCTGGGGGGTTGAATGGCATGTTAATTACCTGCCATAAAATAAATGCCATTTTAATGGTTTTCCCCCCACGGCAGTATGAGGTTTAAGTCCTTGTTTTTTTATGTTTTATTCTTGTTTCCTTTAAGTCACACGCATGTACTGTACTGTACTGTACTGTACAGCCGTGGTTCTCAACCTGTGGCCCAGGACACCCCAGATGACAGTGTGAAGTGATAATTTAAGACCTTTTTAATACCTCAAAAAGAAAAAGACCATTACTGCTAACAATATTAGCAAACTGTTTGCCTCATATATTATAAGAAGCAAACATTTTGAAAATAGCCGAGGAGTTGTGAGCTTGTAGATTTGCTGTTTTCACAACATTTATCTGTGGAACCGAGTCAAACTAAATGTAACCCCTCAACTCCTACCATTCCAAGTGCATGATAACTTTACACATTATTTTATGCTTTAACAAAAACAAAAACAAAAGAAACAGCTTTTTCAAAGTGAACATTTGTAACTCAATTATTATTATATTTTTTTTCTCAGGGTCCCTTGAACAAAATATTTTGAGATGGGGGTCCGTGGTCAAATAATTAAAGGACAATTGTTTTTTTTTTTTTTTTTTACAACAAGGGTTCATATTTTTTTTCTTTGTAATTAAAGAAAATAAAAGATTTATTTAATTTACTTCATTTACTCCTTTCTATAGTTTAAGAGATTTTAATGACAGTGGTTGGGGGCATGCATACAAGTGGCTAAATATGTATTTTTAGATACAATAAGCCCATTCCCAAGATGCACTGCAATCTTTCATGGGCATGTGTGACTTATGGGGGCTGGTAGTGGTGCTGTAAATAGTATTAAAGAAATCGCTGGCTTATTGTGTCTAAAAAGACATATTTAGCCACTTGCCACCACCCAAAGAAATCAAGATCGCTAAACATGCTAAAACGATAGAAGGAAGTAAATGAAAACATTTTAACACTCATTGTAAAGGTTGACCAAGGGCCAAGGCTTCCAACAAGTGTCCAACGATGCAAAGTTTGGGTTTTTATTTCTACCCAAAACAACTTCCACCAACAGGTTCAGAGCAATATAAATAGTGGTAAAGGCCTTTAAACAATAAATCAAAATACAACTCTACAAAAATACGGAAAATACTTGACAGCTAAAGAAACTAAAGAAAACAAACTAGGAACTTAAGAAAGGGTTTTAAAGAGGCACCACCTGGCAGCTCTCCCCTTGATGCTTCCTAGTCAATGCTCCAAGTCCAACAGATAACTGCCTTCCCAGCCTCCCTTTTATACTAGGCAGGACTATGCCAAGATAACAGTTCTGTTATTGTAAACCCCTTAACTCAACCTAGAGTTGGCTTACAATTACCCCGTTTTACCATACCAAATTCAAATGCATAAATACATGTCAGGCGACAAAACAAGATAAGATAAGACAAAATAAGAGCTCTTAAAGGTCAAATGACATTCTGTTTTTACCAATCATAAAAGTATTTGCCCTGGTCCTAAAAACATGTTTTAAAATTTTTAAACTTCAAAATCCACTCCATGGAGCTGTGGTCTCTCTCTTTTATGGGCCCTGTTGAAAAAAGGTCTGTCACCTGAAATACTCTATAGTCACCACCAGGGGAGCCTCTCTCTCCCACTCATTCTAACAAATATTAGTATGGTGCAGTACTTGAGTACAATTTTGAGTATTTGTACTTTACTTGAGTATTTCCAATTTTCAATTCTTATACTTCTACTCCACTACATCTCAGAGGCAAATGCACTTTATCTCTCCACTACAATCATTTGGAGGCTTTACTAGTAACTTTGTAGATTTTGATTATTAATACATTTCTATCACTTCAGCCCTTATAGGCCAGCGGTTCCCAAACTATGGTCCCGACCCAGTGGCCACACACACACACACGCACGCACACATACACATACGCACGCGCACGCACTTACAGATCTGCGGCCGCCCCTCCACCAACACACAGAGATGCGTGCTGCAGATACAATGTGGATTGGGTGCGTGCTCGCATTTTCGTTGATTTCGCACAAGACACAGGACACAGACACACACAGAACCATGGCAGCTAAAGAGGCTCAGCGGGGCATTGTGTTCAAAATACGAGCCGAGCCCGAGGCGCGGGTGTTTTTTCTTACCCCGGGAACGATACATTACCGGAGCCTTGTGGTTACATAATGTACCTTCGCGGAGTTCAATTTAGACCGTCCGCGCCGCGGTAACGTTCCAATAGCTCCGCTCCGCTATGCAGAAAAACTTCACGGTCCTTTGCCTCAGTTTAGAGAACCACATTGTCCACATATTGCTTGTGTTTATCATAGCGTTTTACTCTCTGCTCGCTGGCCCGTGCCATTGGGTGTGTGTGCGCTGTGCACGGTCACAGCAAAGACAGCCTAGTGTCGGTAAGAGGAGGGAGGTTCCACTGAGCTCTGTACCCGGGGAACGGTGCACTGTGCTCGGACACAGCTGACACAGAGTGTCGGAGACAGAGGCTGGGAGGAGGCCGAGGAGGAGAGGGGCGTGGCCGAGGAGGAGAGGGGCGTGCACTAACTGCTCATGACGACACAGTCCGAGAGCCAATGATCAGAGCATCAGAGCCTCATTATGCATCAGAGCCTGCGTTTTGCAGGACCACTTACCGATCATCACCACGAAAGCGTGGGATGGCTCAAAGTAGCTGACAGAGTACAGCATCTTGCAATGGGCCTGGTGTACAAGATACACTACACCTCCAAGATTCCCATGTACCTGACAAACTACTTCTTAAAGGTCAAGGATGTTCACGACCACAACACCAGAGGCAGCTCCACTAATCATCATCAACGTAGATTTAACACTAAACAAGGCTCTAACTCGTTCTCCTGCTACACCATCAACATGTGGAACGCCCTTCCTCAAGCCCTAAAGGAGAGCAAATCCCTAGCCTCCTTCAAAATTGGTATGAAAAGTCACCTTCAGACAGCTGCTACCCGTGACTTGTAAATAGACTAAGCCCCCATGCCCCCCCCCCCCCTTTTTTATTATTCTTTTTTCTGCCTTTGTATTTGATGTTATGCTTTTGAAACTGATATTATCCTAGATAAAGTACTATGTTCTATCCGTCTGTCTTTCAATGTTATATGAGATACTTTAAGTGTGGTTCCTGTGGAAATAAGCCTCGGCTTTCTAGGATCTCCTTTTAGTTGACCCTGTACCAGTGATTTGTACTGTCATGAAACTGTACTTTTTTCTATTGCAAACTTCTAATAAATTCTTCAATCAATCAATCAAAAAGCACTGCATGTTGAAAGTTGAGTTTTTTTTTGTGTCATTGAGGCTAGGAAACATTAAAAAAAAACATTAAAAAATTGAAAAATGATTTTCATATCCACTTTAAACATAGGACAAAACCCCCTCTCCTCTACAGTACTTGGTACCTTCCTCCACTCTGTCAAGAGACTGCAGAGAGAGTATATTACAAATATGGAGAGTATATTACACCCACAAACTACCATTGCAAATATGGAGAGAATATTACACCCACAAACTACCATTGCAAATATGGAGAGAATATTACACCCACAAACTACCATTGCAAATATGGAGAGAATATTACACCCACAAACTACCATTGCAAATATGGAGAGTATATTACACCCACAAACTACCATTGCAAATATGGAGAGTATATTACACCCACAAACTACCATTGCAAATATGGAGAGAATATTACACCCACAAACTACCATTGCAAATATGGAGAGAATATTACAAATATACAATTTGACCAGCGATGATTCATTAGAAGTAGTTAGTTGTGTGTGTGTCTCTTCTAGTGTCTTTAGGGCACAGGCTGCCCCGTGACACTCATCTTTGCTTTTCTCTAATTACAATGTAAAATATGAACCCTTGTTGTAAAAAAACAACAAGTTGTCCTTTAAAACTTTGAGCATAGATGACATGTTCTAGGTATGTTTCTTATTGTGTTAACCCCATGTTGTCTCTCTCTCTCTCCCTGTCCCAGCGTCACGTGTTAACCCCATGTTGTCTCTCTCTCTCTCTCCCTGTCCCAGCGTCACGTGTTAACCCCATGTTGTCTCCCTCTCTCTCTCCCTGTCCCAGTGTCACGTGTTAACCCCATGTTGTCTCCCTCTCTCTCCCTGTCCCAGCGTCACGTGTTAACCCCATGTTGTCCCTCTCTCTCTCTCCCTGTCCCAGCGTCACGTGTTAACCCCATGTTGTCTCCCTCTCTCTCCCTGTCCCAGCGTCACGTGTTAACCCCATGTTGTCCCTCTCTCTCTCTCCCTGTCCCAGCGTCACGTGTTAACCCCATGTTGTCCCTCTCTCTCCCTGTCCCAGCGTCACGTGTTAACCCCATGTTGTCCCTCTCTCTCCCTGTCCCAGCGTCACGTGTTAACCCCATGTTGTCTCTCTCTCTCTCCCTGTCCCAGCGTCACGTGTTAACCCCATGTTGTCTCTCTCTCTCTCCCTGTCCCAGCGTCACGTGTTAACCCCATGTTGTCTCTCTCTCTCTCTCCCTGTCCCAGCGTCACGTGTTAACCCCATGTTGTCTCTCTCTCTCTCCCTGTCCCAGCGTCACGTGTTAACCCCATGTTGTCTCTCTCTCTCTCCCTGTCCCAGCGTCACGTGTTAACCCCATGTTGTCTCTCTCTCTCTCCCTGTCCCAGCGTCACGTGCCCACATGGCTCCAGAACACCCAGGTGTACGGCTGGCCGCGCGACCGCGACGACATCCTGAGACGACTGATGAGGGTGGAGAAATACAACCCTCCACCCATAGGACAGCTGCCCACCATCATCCCCATCCCCATCTAACAGACCTCCACCCATAGGACAGCTGCCCACCATCATCCCCATCCCCATCTAACAAGACCTCCACCCATCTAACAAGACCTCCACCCATAGGACAGACCCCCACCCATCTAACAGACCTCCACCCATAGGACAGCTGCCCACCATCATCCCCATCCCCATCTAACAAGACCTCCACCCATCTAAGAGACCTCCACCCATAGGACAGACCTCCACCCATCTAACAGACTTCCACCCATAGGACAGACCTCCACCCATAGGACAGACCCCCACCCATCCCCATCTAACAAGACCTCCACCCATAGGACAGACCCCCACCCATCCCCATCTAACACCTCCACCCATCTAACAGACCCCCACCCATCTAACAAGACCTCCACCCATAGGACAGACCCCCACCCATCCCCATCTAACAAGACCTCCACCCATAGGACAGACCCCCACCCATCCCCATCTAACACCTCCACCCATCTAACAGACCCCCACCCATCTAACAAGACCTCCACCCATAGGACAGACCCCCACCCATCCCCATCTAAGACAGTGGTTCTCAACCTGTGGGTCTGGACCCTCAGGGGGGTCCCCAAATTAATTTTGGGGGGGGTCCCCAGATGATCAACTTAATGTGCAACATTGTTTTCTCACTCAACAGTAAACAAACCAAATAAAGTGTACGTGTATAGAGGGTATTGCACATTTCTAAAGTGACAATTTAAGGACTTTTTAATACCTATAAAATGACAAATTAAACCTTGGCCAAATTGTCAAATATTAGAGGCAGAAATTGTGAAAATAGCAGATCTACATGCTCACAACTTCTCGCAATCTGCTATTTTCACAATAGAACCGTGTTATACAAAATGTAATGCCTCAACTCTTAGTGCTCGTCAGGGTGGGGGGGTCCCCATTTAAAATATGATTATTTTGGGGTCACGGCCTGAAAAGGCTCAGAACCACTGATCTAACAGACCCCCCCACAACCAACCAAGACCACCCAACAGGGGGCATCTCCATGCTGGCTTGTGGTGGAGAGTTTTGTAAAAAAAAAAAAATCCACAGACATAAAAAGTGAGTGGACAATAATATTACCAGGAACACACAACGAGCTAGCCCTGAATGATCAGAACAGCTCTGTAACTCTGAGAGTGTACAGAATGGAACCAAATGGACCCGTACGGGTCCATTTGGTTCCATTTGTACACTCTCAGAGTTATGGTGGTTCCTTTCAAATAGACCATTGTGAGAACCACTATACTACTAGTGGAATGACATTAGTCCAGTGTCATACGTGTTCTGAAGAAACCCTGGAGACTTAACATCCAGTTAACTGGGTCTTATGGATCCGCCATTCTGATGGTGTGTTAGAATAGCCAGGGACCCACTCACCCAGGATGACCTGTGATGTCTTGCCGTACTTTTTATTTCTGGTTATCTATTAGTTTGGTCATTAAGGTCCACAGAATGAGAGGCCTGCTCTGCCGGAAACATCACGAAAAAAGTTATGGCCATTTGTATATTCACTGTCCCATTGACTCCACTACACAGGAACAGAAAAATATTAAAAAAAGAAAAATACTCTGCTTTGAGTAGCATTTAAGTAGCATGTGAGGGGTCAAAACATATTCCTTGGGCTACATATTCCTTGGGCTGAAATTTTGCCCAAGGAATATGTTTCATGCAAAACAAATGCTTGCAATGGATTCAGAATCATGAAGAACCCTTAGTTTGACCCCTCACATGCTACTTAAAGCAGAGTATCTTTCTTTTTTATATATATATTTTTTTTTCTGCTCCGGTATAGTGAAGTCGATGGGACAGTGAATATACAAATGGCCATAACTTTTTTTCGCAATGTTTTCTGCAGAGCAGACCTCTCATTTTGTGGACCTTAATGACCAAACTAATATATAAAACAGAAATAAAAAGTACGGCAGAACATCACAGGTTCAACCCTATTCCTTGAGCTTTTGGGCTTGTGGCTCCCTGACTAGAAAGGACATCTCATCATTTGCCACGGACAAGGACAAGGACACATTTGTTAGTGTACTGACGTGTGTATAACAACCCCTGGTCCCCCCCCACCTTGGACTGGGGAGGGGGGCATGGACCACATGGACCCTAAGCTCCTGGGCATGGTATTAGTAATGGCTAGATCTACAAGCTCTGCTCTTTTCTGCAAAGACATTCTGGTGAAAGACGTGAGTCCAAGTACAGAGCCCTGGGGGACACCCACCCTGGCCAATGTGACAGCTACTGTAAACTTCACACACACATGCTGATGATATATTTTACACTCAGGGTTCAGCACGCACTCATAAAAACTCTCCTGTACATTCCAGAGAGGTACAGAGAGGTTGCAGGACGTGTTGAGACACCTGCACAGGACGGGTGACCTTTTCTCCCTTCTGTGTGTGGCTTTCTTTGAAGATTCTTTTTACCCCTTTTGTTCCTTGACAATTTAGTCTTTATACTGTACCAATGAATTGCTCACCCACACACATTCTGTTGTGTTGTCACTGCTGTTGTATCCTACTGACTCACCTGCCAGTGAGGAGCCCCCACCGGGAGAACTGTACTGTTGTATCTTACTGACTCACCTGCCAGTGAGGAGCCCCCACCGGGAGGACTGTACCCACCTACTGGCTCACCTTCCAGTGAGGAGCCCCCACCGGGAGGACGTATACTGTTGTATCCTACTGGCTCACCTGCCAGTGAGGAGCCCCCACCGGGAGGACTGTACTGTTGTATCCTACTGACTCACCTGCCAGTGAGGAGCCCCCACCTGGAGGACTGTACTGTTGTATCCTACTGGCTCACCTGCCAGTGAGGAGCCCCCACCGGGAGGACTGTACTGTTGTATCCTACTGACTCACCTGCCAGTGAGGAGCCCCCACCGGGAGGACTGTACTGTTGTATCCTACTGACTCACCTGCCAGTGAGGAGCCCCCACCGGGAGGACGTACTGTTGTATCCTATTGACTCACCTGCCAGTGAGGAGCCCCCACCGGGAGGACGTACTGTTGTATCCTATTGACTCACCTGCCAGTGAGGAGCCCCCACCGGGAGGACTGTACTGTTGTATCCTACTGACTCACCTGCCAGTGAGGAGCCCCCACAGGGAAGACGTACTGTTGTATCCTACTGACTCACCTGCCAGTGAGGAGCCCCCACCAGGAGGACGTACTGTTGTATCCTACTGACTCACCTGCCAGTGAGGAGCCCCCACCAGGAGGACGTACTGTTGTATCCTACTGACTCACCTGCCAGTGAGGAGCCCCCACCGGGAGGACGTACTGTTGTATCCTACTGACTCACCTGCCAGTGAGGAGCCCCCACCGGGAGGACGTACTGTTGTATCCTACTGGCTCACCTGCCAGTCAGGAGCCCCCACCGGGAGGACGTACTGTTGTATCCTACTGGTTCACCTGCCAGTGAGGAGCCCCCACCGGGAGGATGTACTGTTGTATCCTACTGACTCACCTGCCAGTGAGGAGCCCCCACCGAGAGGACGTACTGTTGTATCCTACTGGTTCACCTGCCAGTGAGGAGCCCCCACCGGGAGGATGTACTGTTGTATCCTACTGACTCACCTGCCAGTGAGGAGCCCCCACCGGGAGGACTGTACCCACCTACTGGCTCACCTTCCAGTGAGGAGCCCCCACCGGGAGGACGTATACTGTTGTATCCTACTGGCTCACCTGCCAGTGAGGAGCCCCCACCGGGAGGACTGTACTGTTGTATCCTACTGACTCACCTGCCAGTGAGGAGCCCCCACCGGGAAGACGTACTGTTGTATCCTACTGACTCACCTGCCAGTGAGGAGCCCCCACCGGGAGGATGTACTGTTGTATCCTATTGACTCACCGCTGAACACTCCCCACTGACATGTGTGATTTGTAAATTTGAATTAAAAAAATACAGAATTATATAATGATTTAATTTCCTTATTATTTTGTATTTATGTAATTTCTTAGAATTGTTTGTCTGTTGTCTTTCTGATGCTGCAGATCAAAATGCAGATACCTCTCAAGTAGTCACTATGATTTTTTGCTATGGACAGAACAGTCTTCATGCCCCCCAATAAAACTCTCTCTCTCTCTCTCTCTCTCTCTCTCTCTCTCTCTCTCTCTCTCTCTCTCTCTCTCTCTCTCTCTCTCATAATCCCACAGATCAGTGGTTCTCAATGTGGGGTCCAGGGACCTTAACAGGTCTATAACTCTGAGAGCTTATTGGGGGCCCAATTTACAATCTAGGCATTTAGCAGACGCTCTTAATCCTGAGCGATTTACAATAAGCAAGGACAGAACAAGTTAATACATCAAATGCATAGAAACTAATCTAGGATCATAAACTGAGAACATAATTATAATCAGTCTAACTGTAGAATTACCAAAACAAAACAATAATCTATACATTGAAAGAAACTAGACCCACTAGGATGCCAGGTCAATAATGACCTGGCAACAGTCTTCTAAATCAGGGGTTCCCAAACTCTCAGGGCACCCCATAAATATTTTTTTAATCCGAGGCACCCCTACATTATAATTTTCACTCCCAGCACCTTATCTTTATAGCATATCATTGTTGTCGGGTGGAAATCTTGTATGACCATCTATAAAATGTACTAAACTACTGAAAACAGCCGATCTACAAGCACACAACGCCTCGCATCGCGAGGCGTTGTGTGCTTGTAGATCGGCTGTTTTCACTACTTTTGTGCGACAGTCTTGTATGATGAAGCAGGGCTTTGAGCTTTGCGAAAAGACGTACACATTTGAAACTTGGAGATACAAGGTTTTTGCCGACATTGTGGATATTTTAGTGATTATGTTGTGAGGAAAACGTTGAGATAATAGCCATTTTGGTTAGAACTGACTGAAAATAACTTTGTACTTCAAGTTTAGTGTCCAAATAAATTCCAAATATTTTCAAATGATCTCGCGGTACCCCTGGACTGCCGTCGCGGCACCCCTGGGTGCCCCGTCACCCACTTTGAAAACTCCTGTTCTAAATCAGTGGTTCTCAACCTTTTCAGACCGCGGCCCCCCAAATTAATCCTATTTTAACTGGGGACCCCCGACTCTTTGTGTCTCCAACTGCTGGTCGTCAAATGATTGGCTTAGGAATTTGACAAAAACTAAACAATATTCATGAATCCAAGTCTCCATGGGATGAGTGATGGATATCATTGTTGTGAGGTGAACTGTTCCTTTAAAGGTAATCTGTCCTGTAGGCCTGTGGTTCTCAACCTGTGGGTCAGGACCCCTAGGGGGGTCCCCACAATATTTTGGGAGGATCCCCAGATGATTAACTTAATGTGTTAAACATTGTTTTCTCACTCAACACTCAACAAACCTACATAAAGTTTAAGTGTATAGAGGGTATACGCACATTTCTAAAGTGACAATTTAAGGACTTTTAATACCTCTAAAATGACTAATTAAACATTGGCCAAATTGTCAAATATTAGAGGTAGAAATTGTGAAAATAGCAGATCTACATGCTCACAAGATCTGCTATTATTCACAATAGAACCGTGTTATACAAAATGCAACTCTAGTGCTCGTAGGCTGGGGGTCCCCAGTTAAATATGATTATTTTGGGGGTCGCGGCCTGAAAAGGTTGAGAACCACTGCTGTAGGCGCATGTGAGTTATGAATATGAGCTGCGCCTGCATGAGACTGATAATGTGTGTGTGTGTGTGTGTGTGTGTGTGTGTGTGTGTGTGTGTGTGTGTGTGCCTTTTTAATTAAATGTAAACATTGACAGTAGATATGACAGTACACTGTGTATTATATTTTCACCATATCTTATCAACCAGCTGTTGCATAAACGTTCCTGTTTGTTGTCAGAGTGTGAAAACAACAGGCAGTTCAAACAGAAGAGAGTTTGCAACGTTTTAAGTCCTCATACTTTAACCCTGTGCTTCCCAAACCTTTCCGCTCCAGACCCAGAAGAGAGATTAGACGTTTGCCCGGGAACCAAACTAGTGAAACAGCAGATCTACAATCTTCCCGCAGCGTTGTGAGCTTGTACTGTAGATCGGCTATTTTCACAACTTCTTAAACATTTGTTTTCTAATTTATAGATTTTCTTAGATTTTCTTGTATTTATTAAGGAAATTACTAAGAGTAATCATTGCATTTTGTTTTTTATTCATGAAAACCTTAGCTTTTTGGGGAATCTTTTTTGAAAATGTTTTGAAATAATAATTAAAACCAAAATGTAGGAAACCAAAAAGTAAGGGACCCATAAAAATGTGTCCACGACCCACAAATGGGTCCCGACCCACTGTTTGGGAACCAGTGCATTAACCCATTAAGACCTGAGGCTGATTCTACAAATCCTTAACAGTTTTCTGAAAAATGTACTGTATGTAGCGCAGTACAAAGTGACATGCTGTGAGCTTGTAGATCTGTTAAAAGAGAAACAGCCTAGTTTCTTTCTTTGCCGTTATGTGTTCATTTATGCTCTATTGTACGATGGTGTCATGTGAAAAAAAAAAAAAAAAAAAAAAAAAAAACAATCGCAGATCTACAAGCTCACGATACGATGTGGATGCGGCGTGTGAGCTTATTTGGATGGTCTATTTTGGGGGCAGGATAAGGTCCTGTATATGCATTTGGTTTTTAATCTGCTCTTCAGGTTGTGTGTCAGAAAGGAGTGGTGGTGTGTGTGTGTGTGTGTGTGTGTGTGTGTGTGTGTGTGTGTGTGTGTGTGTGTGTGTGTGTGTGTGTGTGTGTGTGTGTGTGTGTGTGTGTGTGTGTGTGTGTGTGTGTGTGCGCGCGCGCGCGTGCGTGCGTGCGTGTGCTGTTTGTACAAAAGGTGAGCTGGCAGTTCCTGTTCTTCCAGGTCACATGTTTGACCTCTTTAGCGGCGGTAGAAAAATGTACTGAGAAAATAAGTGTGATTGTGTAACAATGGTGACAACCCTAGCAGAGCTACACCATTAGTTACACATAGCAGCCTATAGCAGTGCTTCTCAAAGTGGGGTCCAGGGACCCCCAGGGGTCCTTGAGGGAGTTCTAGGGGGTCCACAGTTAAATGATAGTTAGCAACCACTATGGGTCTGTAACTCAGAGAGTGTACAAATAGAACCAAATGGACCCCCCGACTGGTCCATTCACTCTGAGTTAAATTAACATTGATTTGATAATATAAATTGGGGTCCCAGAGATAAAAAGTGCAATTAAATGGGGGTCTGTAGCCCTAATGCATGTCAAACTGGGGGGTCCTTGAAATTAAAATGGTTGTAAATCACTGCTAGAGCTGTAAAAATATTCTCTTATGGGGGTCCCTGCATGGCGTATCTTTTCAAATGGGGTTTCGCAAGCTAATAAGTGTCAAATAGGCTTATTAGGAGGTCCTTGACATGAAAAGGTTTGAGAAGCATTGGCCCATAACATGCTGTTTGCACTGGGCTCTTCTCTTGGGTAGAAGATGGGTAGTGAACTATTTCTTTAACTGTATTTTTCCTTTAAATTGTATTTTTATAGCGCCTTTATCCAAAGCTCTTTACATAGATTGTGCATTACATTCACCCATTCACACACACATTCATTCATACACCGATGGCAGAGGAAACCATGCAAGGCACCAACCTGCTCATCAGGAGCAACTAGGGGTTCAGAGTCTTGCTCAAGGACTCTTCCACACTAACTCTGGGGGAGCCCGGGATCGAACTGGGAACCCTCTGTGTTCTAAGACGTCAACTCTACCCCTGAGCCACTGCCGCCCCCTACTTGAATACATTAGTTGAGTAAATGTACTTGGTTATTTCCTCTCCAGCGCTGCGTGGGAACGAGGAATGCAGAATGTGAACTATTAACGCCCACAGCTACTGGTGAGTGTGACGCTCATTAGGAGCAGAGGCCACGCCCCCCGCCGCCCAGGGGCTCCTGATGATTGACAGCCTGAATGACACTAAGAGATCTGACTGCAAGGGCTTGGAAAGTAACTTGGTACATTTACTGTTTTCTACTCTTTCATCTGCTATCATTATGTGACAGCTAAGAGGGCCTTCAGAGGGGGGTCCCACTTGGGTCAGCGGGGACCAGGGGCATCAAAGGGGGGTGACAGTGGGACTGAGTTACCAGGGCCCAAGGTGGAGGGGCCCTAGTAACTTTAGCTATTGAAAAATAGCAGATATACAAGCTCACAGCGCGGCACCGAGTGCCGCGCTGCGAGCTTGTAGATGTGTGAAAATCTTTGAATATATGTATTAATTAAGCAAACGTTTGTAACTCAAATTTTGCTTCTGGGGGGGTCCCTGGAACTAAATATTTTTGAGATGGGGGTCCTTGGCCAAATACATATCATCCTGGGGGTCCTTCACATGAAAAAGTTTGAGCACCACTGACATGGAAACATAGGTTTCTTGCACACATTTTCACGATTTTTCAAAAATGTACAAGCTCGCAGCGCGGCACTCTCTGCGAGCTTGTATATCGGCTATTTTTCGCTGTCCCTAAACCTCTCCGCGCGGCCAAAATAAACCGCCTGGCTCTCATTGAAAATGAATTACTAGGACGCGGCAACCTCACTCCATCTGAAAGGCCCTTTAGACTCAAGTTACTGTGCAGATTTCGATTATTTTCACAAATTTAACTTAAAACAAAAAGAACAAACAAAAACATGTGGAATATGGGATATTTCTGCATAATGAGTATTTTACTTTTGGTACTGGTGATGTCAATACTTTGGGACTTTTTAACTCAAGTAAAAGTTTGAATACAGAAGTTTTATTGACAACTTTCTACCAGTAATTCTTCCTCTGTAGGCTCAGCCAGGCCATGTGACATGTTTTTGACAGGTTCAACACACGTGTGTGTGTGTGTGTGTGTGTGTGTGTGTGTGTGTGTGAGTGTGAGTGTGAGTGTGTGTGTGTGTGTGTGTGTGTGTGTGTGTGTGTGTGTGTGTGTGTGTGTGTGTGTGTGTGTGTGTGTGCGCGTGTGGTTTGTGTAGGCGGTTGCCTCACACAGGATGTTGTCTCAAGCTGTGGTGGTAAAAGTACTCACATATCAATACTGCAATGTAGAAATACTCTGTTACAAGTAAAAGTACTCACATATCAATACTGCAATGTAGAAATACTCTGTTACAAGTAAAAGTACTCACATATCAATACTGCAATGTAGAAATACTCTGTTACAAGTGAAAGTACTCACATATCAATACTGCAATGTAGAAATACTCTGTTACAAGTAAAAGTACTCACATATCAATACTGCAATGTAGAAATACTCTGTTACAAGTAAAAGTACTCACATATCAATACTGCAATGTAGAAATACTCTGTTACAAGTAAAAGTACTCACATATCAATACTGCAATGTAGAAATACTCTGTTACAAGTAAAAGTACTCACATATCAATACTGCAATGTAGAAATACTCTGTTACAAGTAAAAGTACTCACATATCAATACTGCAATGTAGAAATACTCTGTTACAAGTAAAAGTACTCACATATCAATACTGCAATGTAGAAATACTCCGTTACAAGTAAAAGGCTGGAATTCAAAATGTACTTGAGTAAAAGTATGAAAGTGTTGGCAACTTGGCATCAAAATGTACTAAAAGTATCAAAAGTAAAAGTACAAAATGTCAAGGTACTGTATATGATACAGTAGGTCTAAAGTGCTTTATCTATGTTTTATAATATTATAATTTATATCTGGAAAGTAACTAGTAACTAAAAGTACAATATTTGCATCCGAGATGTAGTGGAGAAGTAAAAAAAAAAATATATATGTATATATATATATATATATATATATATATATATATATATATATATATATATATATATTGGACTTTGGAAATGCTCAAGGAAAGTACAAATATCTAAAAATTGTACTTAAGTAAATGTACTTTCCACCACTGGTCTCAAGCCTCAGGAACAGGGACGTGCAGAGAATGTTAGAGGCAGGAGCTGACATTTATAAAAGGGCCTTTTGGTGAAAATATAAAAAACAGCAGCTATTTTCAGTGCTTGATACCACACTGAACTAAGCATAATCAAGTGAATAAGGGAGATGTGGCGTAACGGCATGGATTTCTACACAGAGAGGGCAATTACTGAAGCAATAAGCCACAAGAGGCGAGTGGTTACCTGGTATTTTACACTGGTTGAGAGGCGTAGGGAGACACGAGGCGCAGCTGAGTGTCTCCAACCCTCTCAGCCGGTGTAAAATACAGGTAACCACAAGCCTCGCGTGGCTTATTGCTTTTCTAAAAGGGTTACAATATGGCAACATGAAAAATCATAGACCAATTAAAACTGTTCTATTTCACTAATAATTCACTATAAGGTCTGCTCTGCAAGAAAGTAGTCCCAAGCTACAAAAAAGTAGTTCCCGGCCAGGCTGCAGAAACAACACACCTGTTACTTGCAATCAAGTTCTCTAGTCTAGCTTCACAAAGTCACATTTTTGACAAAACTACAAGTTCAGAGGAGGGAAGCCAGGACATACAAGATGAGTGGACAACACAGCCTGAATGACCAGAACAGCTCTGTAACTCTGAGTGGGGTACATGGAGTACATACAGTACACTCTCTGAGTTATGGTGGTCCCTGAAAATAAAATAAAAGGTTTGCAATACCACAGTACTTGGGGACTCCTACAGTAAATGTGCCAGAAGTGTCCTAGTAAATCAGGGTCATATTCTGAAGAAAACCTGGAGACTGACCAGGGGCGTCAATTGGGTATGGCAGGGGTATGCAGCTGCCATACCCTGGGTCCAGGGCGAAAATAAAAGTTACTTTTAAATATAAATCCATGAATGTCTCTTTGTCTATCTGTGCTGGTTATTATGTTGTTAAATTACAGTAAAATAACTACAAATGCAAAATTATAATTATATTCTCCAGACTTGTATTCTCCCCATCTTGACAGAATGGTATATTCCCAGGTTCCGCAGGTCAGCTGCACAGGTGCAATGCATTATTGTTAATTGTGGCACGTTTACTAACATGCCAAGTTTAGCTGCACTTGAACAACCGTTCCAGGCTGCCATATCCAGCCCTAGAAACCGTAAAGCATAAAATGTACTTCTTAAAATAAATGTATCATGCCTGTTGCTAAGGTATCGCGCGTGCAAGACACCAGTCATGTTGCCATACCTTAGCTTTTTCTGAACTGACGCCACTGAGACTGTCATTGTCAGTAATCAGGGGATCAAAATAAGAACACAATAATTAAATAAACATTTGCCACAGACAAGGACAAGTCTTGCCACGGACACATTTGTTTGTGTGCGGACATTTTGATGACACCTGTGTTTAATTGAATGTTAATTGGAACACTCATTAGGCAGATCATAAGACTCAGGTTAATTGGAACACTCATTAGGCAGATCATAAGACTCAGGTTAATTGGAACACTCATTAGGCAGATCATAAGACTCAGGTTAATTGGAACACTCATTAGGCAGATCATAAGACTCAGGTTAATTGGAACACTCATTAGGCAGATCATAAGACTCAGGTTAATTGGAACACTCATTAGGCAGATCATAAGACTCAGGTTAATTGGAACACTCATTAGGCAGATCATAAGACTCAGGTTAATTGGAACACTCATTAGGCAGATCATAAGACTCAGGTTAATTGGAACACTCATTAGGCAGATCATAAGACTCAGGTTATCAACATGTCGTTTTTAATGCTTTTTATCTTCACAAGAAGTAACACTGCAAATGCTCATACAGACGTCATTAAAAAAAAAATCTGAATACAGTGTCTCTTATAATCATCTATATATTGAAAAGTACATGAAATAATTAATATTAAATTTAATAACATAATAATAACAAAAGTACAATGACATCTGTTATAAAAGTGGATTACAAAGTGACATGTTTATGTAAATAGCTCTTAAGAATTAGGAGGATAACAGTCTGACCACAGCATGTAAAACACTGAAGTGCTATTGGTTCAAAAGCTACTAAATACACTTAAAAAAAGCACGAGGCCTTTTTGTTCTTTTTATTTCCTTCAAGGAAAAGTACTATAAAATAAGTTACAGTACAGTGAATCTGTTGTTCCCGTCTTCCAGCCTCGTTGTTGTTGTTGTAAGCACGAAAAAAACAACAAATAAAACCATAAAAGGAGGAAAGAAAAATCGTTTTCTTATTTAAAAACAAAAAAATAATAAAATAAGGCCTTTCCTCAAAAAAGGAAAACGCTATCGGTGATATTTACCCAGGCATGTGTGCGTGTGTGTGTGTGTGTGTGTGTGTGTGTGTGTGTGTGTGTGTATGTTCATTGGTATTGCCACACGAAAATGCCTTTGAAAACGCAAAAATTAAATAAAAAATAAAACCGTTGAATCTTCAAAAACCTTTTGCACGTCACTTTGCCCGCCGCTGTGTCCGTCCGTTGGTTGAAGAAATAAACTACACTGTTTGTTCTATTTTACTTCATGAGTTGAGAAAAATCAAATAAAAAAGGGAGAAATACTTCATATGGGCTCTGCAAGGAGAGGAGGAGGAGGAGGGACCCTCATACGTCGTCGGCTGGTAAAGGAGGTATGTTGAACCTTGGTCTGGTGAAAAACGCCATCTTCTCTCTGTGGACAAGATAGGAAAACCTTATTGTACATAAAATACAAATGTGTCTTTGGCAGGGCATTCACCAAATATTCGAACATTCAAATATCAAAGTCACTATTCAACGTTGTTCACCGAAGTCGAATATATATATATATATATATATATATATATATATATATATATATATATATATATATATATATATATATATATATTTATTTATTTATTTTTCTCTTTAAAAAATATATAGTTTATAAAGCTTGGCTAGATAGGAAGTCATAAGAATGAGTTGTCAATGCCCCTGGTGGATGAATGTGTTAATGCTCTATACCAGGGGTTCTCAAACCTTTTTAGGCCGTGACCCCCAAAATAAACACATTATCAGTTTTCTCCAGATTTGGACACGGTTTAGTATCATTGATGTCAGGTATATCAGACAGACATTCTGTTGTTTATTAGTAGGATATAATGGACACATTTACACCTGTTGTAATAATAGTTATATAAAGGATGTATGTTGAGAACCATGTGTTAAAAGAGTTTAAGATGGACATGTCTGAAACTGCCATGACTGTCTGATGTTGTTGTCGGGCAGAAACCTCTCATCTCCGGATCATTTGTTGGTAAATTAACACTTTTATTTGATCACACTACAGCGCCACACGCAAGCATTAAACATAGCAGATCTACAAGCTGGAAACATGGCACAAAGTGACACGTTTTGAGCCGTACTGTAGGGTTCTCCCCAGACAGACAGTGTCAGATCACACAATGTTCAAACGCTTCCTTCTGCCCAGCGCTCTGTGCAACGACAGAGTGTTGGAAGCCATGCTTTTAGATGAAATTAATACAGAGCAGAAACGGCTGATCTACAAGCTCACAAAACATCACTGTGGCCTCATCTGCTAGTTTAGAAATGCCTCTAACAACATGCTGAAAATAGGAGTCAGGCTTAACAACGTGCTGACATTCTGTTCATTCATCTTCCTGACGACAGTCAGTTAGATTAACCTCATTGGGTGTCCTATGTGATGACATCATCACGCAACAACATCACAGTGTTGTCATCAAAACATGTTATTAAAAATGAATTGTCAAAAAGAGAAAAGTAATTTAGCAGGAATTCAGCTGTCTGTAGGAAATCCCTCCTTACTGAGAGCTATCTGTAAATACTTCTCAATAAAAACTCGCCTGCTGTATAGACTATACAGAACTATACAGTGTAGTGCGGGTGTGGGATTCAATCCACTATATTAGGGAGAACAACAGTCATCGGCTTCCTTGATTGTCCAACAACCCAACTCATGTCAAATCTCAGGCCTCCATTCCTTTACAGAGCCAACTGGACCTCCAGTGATAATTGTTGTGTTGGACGGTAAAACAGAAAGGTTTTACTAATCCAACTGGACCTCCAGTGATAAATGTTGTGTTGGACGGTGCATCAGAAAGGAGCTCCAACAGGATGCTGTTACGCAGCGGTCGCAGTGAGACACGAGGTGTACACCTTTGGAGATCTCCACGGCGGCTACTTGGGTAGAATTACTGTTAACGTCTTCAACACTGTCTCTTTGCGCTGGATGAAGTCGACTACTGGACAGTTGAGGTTTACACCGGGCTACACCGCTGTGCTGATAGGAGACATGGTTTACATCTGGGGTCGGGTGCTCTACGCGTTCGATGTGGACGCCCACAGATGGCTCAAACCCAGGGTTTCTGGGACGGTTCCAGAGGAGAGGAGGAACCATTCAGCCTGTGTTTTGGGGAAGGTCATGTATATTTATGGAGGACTGAACAGGATGAATAGACGCACTGATGACGTGTACACGTTGGACACCAGCACTATGGTCTGGTCTTTCATTAACACCAGAGGAACTCCACCTCCTACTTCATGGTGTCACTCTGCCACCATCATCGGGACAAAGATGTTTGTTTTTGGAGGCTCGGGGTACAGGGTGTACAGGGGGTACTACAACACCATCAGAGTGTTTGACACAGAGACCAACTGCTGGATGAACACACATTCTGCACTGAATCTTCAAGCAGGGCACAACATTCATTCATCCTTTGCCTACAATGGAGAGCTGTACATATTGAGAGACAATGATGTGTGGAAACTGGAACTGGAAGAAGGTTAAGACTAAGGGGAAAGACCCATGTTCATGTATTTACACATCCTGTCTGGTGGGACAGCGTATGCTTCTGGTTGGAGATTCCAATGAGCTGTTCATTTTAGACTTGAGTCCTAGTCTTAAGACTTTATGTAACATAGCAGTTACTCAGTACGGCCTGGAGCAGTCACAACTCCCACACAACATCAGGTGGGAACTGGCAGCCATGAGTAACAACATAAACAGGAAAGGAAAGCCTCCCCAAAAAAAGAAGAACAAAACAAACTATTAATAAGAATTAATACAATTGTGTATTTCCCCTTATGGGTGTGGGGGGCGGTAAGGGACCTGGATATTGGAAAAGGGCCGTTCCCCCTATTAACACTTTCCATGCCAGGGCCAAAATGGCCCCAAGGTAGCTGTGCCAGGATTTTGTATGTTTTTCTTTACTATGCAATGAAAAAAAAATATTTTTATTTTCCCCACAGAAACAGACACAGTTGTTGTGATTCAGTGGCAAAAATAATTTTGTCAATCAGACAAATGGTTCCAGAGATAGAGCTGAATGAAAAAATAAAAAGTGTCCATCCACTAGAATGGACACACATTTTCTCAATCAGCTAAACGAGGGAGCCAACACACAAACAGAGAAAAGCATCTCTCTGATCTCAGGTCATTTTGACATCTTTAAAAAATAAATAAATACAAAAATAATAATAATAATAATAATAAAAAAACAATTTGTATTATTCTCGCCAAAAGCCGTCATTGGCAATGACGGCGATTCAATGATTCTCGTCAATCTACCTCTGTGGCATGGAATGAGTTAAGGCATATTCCCACTGAGCCAGATAAACAGATAAGAAAATATCTTTCTCCATTCAAGTGGATGGTAAGACAGTTCTGTGTTCTACCTTTCATGCGGGTATACGCTGTATGCTGTGAAGATTTCTTTTTTGAGCGGTGGTAAACCGCTCCATAGAGTGGCTGTGCGTGTGTCTGTAGTCACTTTCTCCTCAGCGTTTTGCCATAGCAATGTGTTTTTCCTCAGCGTTTTGCCATAGCAATGTGTGTGTGTGTGTGTGTGTAGCCTGTATTACATCACCAATTACATCCTAGTCTGTAGCCACTTTTTCCTCAGCGTTTTGCCATAGCAGTGTGTGTGTGTGTGTGTGTGTGTGTGTGTGTAGCCTGTATTACATCACCAATTACAACCTAGACCTATATCCTAGTCTGAAGACGTTATGCAAGCACGACCACCGCTCACTTCACATTGGGTGTGATTTTTTTAAAAGTGTCTGCCCTCGTGAACCTTTCAAAGTAGCGTATCTGATAGGCATTATGCACTGGCGTCTGCCCTGGCAACATGAATAGCCACAGATCATAGATTATAGTATGCCCTCAAAAAGGTCTAGAAGAACACACCATATTTTATATCTGTATTGTGCTGTCAAAGCCTAAACAAGCAAGCAAACTTCAAAGCAAGTCACTTAAATGAGCAAGCCAACATCAAAACAAGAGCCTAATTGATCCGCAACTGATGTCATTCACTGATTGGAAGGGAGACAGTAGTGGCGTTTCCATAAAGCCTCTTAATGCGCATTTAAGGCTTATTCGCAAAATCTTTTTATGGAAACACTTCAAAATGTGGATAAACTTTCATTATCCGCAAAATGTTGTATCCGCTTGGAGGAGGTGGATTTTGAGGCTTTATCGAATAAACTAAATGCGCATTTGTGAATGGAAACGGGTCAGACAATAAATGCGAATAAATTATGACGTTCTAGTCCATATCGTCCTCCTATAACACTTTCCCCCGCCGTTTAATTAACATCCATTGTATAACGTTAGCCCACAAAACAAACCGGTTGTTACACACGGAGTGACCCTTCGTCATCACGCCGTGTTGCGCGTGCCAAAAGTGGCCGATCTACAAGCTCACAGCAGCTCGCATCTGCGACGCTGCAGGATGCAGTCTGCCCGGAGGACTCAATGCGAGCGAACTTTCTCCGCAGTGGTGCGTCGCAACCGTCTCTGGGTCGGGATGAGTGTACAGCAGTGCTCACGTCTCTCGGCCTGAAAAAATCAGCCCCATCCCAGCTCTGTGCACTGAGTGCAAGCCCGCGGGAAGTATTTACAGCACGTCGGTCAGACGGACCCAGGCAGGATCTGCCAAGAATCGCATTTCATCAGTTTAATGGAAACTAAATTTGCGTTGTCTTAATACGCATTTCTGATAATTCGCTTCCCTAATTCGAATACGTTTATGGAAACATGGCTACAGTTTTGCCCAGAACAGTCAGAAATGTTAGTGCAGCAGGACAAGCACTGTTTGTACTCTGGAGGAGTAAAAACTAAAAAAACAAGAAAATAACCAAAAGATTGGAGCTGGGAAGAGAGGACCTTATCCACGCCATCGAGGGGAATGCCACTGGTGCCATAAGTGTTACTTTGTGTTAGAATTATGACATTTGTGCTTATCTCTACTCTATGCTTACAGTATGTTTGATGCTACTGCTACAGTATAAGTATGTTTGATGCTACTGCTACAGTATAAGTCACTGTATGATGCTACTGCTACAGTATAAGTCACTGTTTGATGCTACTGCTACAGTATAAGTCACTGTTTGATGCTGTACTGATGCTACTGCTACAGTATAAGTCACTGTTTGATGCTACTGCTACAGTATAAGATGCTACTGCTACAGTATAAGTCACTGTTTGATGCTACTGCTACAGTATAAGTCACTGTGTGATGCTACTGCTACAGTATAAGTCACTGTGTGATGCTACTGCTACAGTATAAGATGCTACTGCTACAGTATAAGATGCTACTGCTACAGTATAAGATGCTACTGCTACTGCTACAGTATAAGATGCTACTGCTACAGTATAAGATGCTACTGCTACAGTATAAGATGCTACTGCTACAGTATAAGATGCTACTGCTACAGTATAAGTCACTGTTTGATGCTGTACTGCTAGTATAAGTATGTTTGATGCTACTGCTACAGTATAAGTCACTGTTTGATGCTGTACTGCTAAATGATTATGTTTGACTGCTACTGTATGTGTAATTGAGTGATGATGTAATGCTAAATGCTTGATGTTTAGTCTTTTTTTCTGTAAAGGTTTTCAACCTACTAATTCCTAACTACACTACTATTCACCACTATTCCTATATAAAAAGTCAAAAAGAAGAAGGAAGTTGTGTTTATTGAGTTGAACCACAGATTCCCTCTGGTTAAAACATTTTCAAGTTTGGGCAGAAGGTCCCCCAAAATCCCATATAACTTGACATGTACAGTATCTTACCATTGTAGTAGATTAGAGGTTATCATGATTGATTATGTGAGCCGTTATAGAGTAGATGATGTAGTCATTGATTATATTAATATCTAGGTCTGTATGACTAATACTTGATAGTTAGGAGTCGAGAGGTCTTCAGTAGGCCTCGGTAACTATTGTTTTGGTAAAGCATATCTTGTTATGGTACAGATCGTTCCAGAGGCCTTGAAGCCACATGTATAACTCAGTGTCTGACCATTCCTCTTGGCAGAACTATCATACCACTGCCCAGCGTGTTAACTGTACTTCTGTCCATGATATCATGTTACATAAACTTGACCACACCACCACCTAATATAATTGTCTTGTCTCCTCATTTTATCATGATTATTGATTGATCTGAATTCCACCACAGCATCCACTTGAATGGAGAAAGATATTGTTTTATCTATTTATCTAGCCCAGTGGGAATGGGCCTTTAGGGTTCATTACCTGAAGGTCTGGACAGGTAGAGGCTCCTTGCTGCTCTAGGGGTAGGGGTAGGGTTCATTACCTGAAGGTCTGGACAGGTAGAGGCTCCTTGCTGCTCTGTCCTCTCATCTGCAGAACCTCCTTGTTGGCCTTCCTGAGCCTCCTCTCTGCTGCCTCCTCCTGGCCACGCTCCTGCTTGCTTTGGTTGGCCTGGCAACACAACATAACAACACCATCACCACAACATCACAACATAACCACACCGGTCCCATCCTAATTTACAGTACACTTTAAGACAGAATAAGACATAATAAAGCCATAATAAGAACCAATGTGTTGGTAATTAGAACTAATATGTTTTATTAGACAGAAACAAAGACAGAATAGCAGAAAGAGCAAATACATTCTCTGGCACCGGCACCTGCCGACCGGCAGTTGGACCGTCAGTCGTGCTGCATCGCTGGCGACAGGACCGGCAGCCACGGAACTGTAGGTAGGACCGGCATCGCTGGTAACTGCCGCAGCAGCCACCATCGCACGGACCGGCAGTTTACCACGACGGGACCTGCCGGTCAGTGCGGCGGCCACCGGTCCTATCGGCAGTTCCGCGGCAGGTGCCGGTGCCAGAGAATGTATCCGCTCTTTCTGCTATTCTGTCTTTTTTTCTGTATAATAAAACATATTAGTTCTAATTACCAACATTTCTTATTATGGCTTTATTATGTCTTATTCTGTAAGTGTACTGTAAATTAGGATGGGACCACAACACCATCACCACACAATAACACAACACCACCATCACCCTGAGGATTCCCCTTTGGCTTAGCGCCCCAAGATGTTTGTGTTGTTCAGTGTTTGACCACCTGGATTTGAACCCTGGTCTCCTGAGGCAGTGGTAGTGTTTTTATCTACCTGTATCTGGGCCTCTGGGAGGAGGCAGCGGTAGTGTTTTATCTACCTGTCTCTGGGCCTCTGGGAGGAGGCAGCGGTAGTGTTTTATCTACCTGTATCTGGGCCTCTGGGAGGAGGCAGCGGTAGTGTTTTATCTACCTGTCTCTGGGCCTCTGGGAGGAGGCAGCGGTAGTGTTTTATCTACCTGTCTCTGGGCCTCTCGGAGGAGGCAGCGGTAGTGTTTTATCTACCTGTCTCTGGGCCTCTCGGAGGAGGCAGCGGAAGTGTTTTTATCTACCTGTCTCTGGGCCTCTGGGAGGAGGCAGCGGAAGTGTTTTTATCTACCTGTCTCTGGGCCTCTGGGAGGAGGCAGCGGAAGTGTTTTATCTACCTGTCTCTGGGCCTCTCGGAGGAGGCAGCGGTAGTGTTTTTATCTACCTGTCTCTGGGCCTCTGGGAGGAGGCAGCGGTAGTGTTTTATCTACCTGTCTCTGGGCCTCTCGGAGGAGGTAGTGTTTTATCTACCTGTCTCTGGGCCTCTGGGAGAAGGCAGCGGTAGTGTTTTATCTACCTGTCTCTGGGCCTCTCGGAGGAGGTAGTGTTTTATCTACCTGTCTCTGGGCCTCTGGGAGGAGGCAGCGGTAGTGTTTTATCTACCTGTCTCTGGGCCTCTGGGAGGAGGTAGTGTTTTATCTACCTGTCTCTGGGCCTCTGGGAGGAGGTAGTGTTTTATCTACCTGTCTCTGGGCCTCTGGGAGGAGGTAGTGTTTTTATCTACCTGTCTCTGGGCCTCTGGGAGGAGGCAGCGGTAGTGTTTTTATCTACCTGTCTCTGGGCCTCTGGGAGGAGGCAGCGGTAGTGTTTTTATCTACCTGTCTCTGGGCCTCTGGGAGGAGGCAGCGGTAGTGTTTTATCTACCTGTCTCTGGGCCTCTGGGAGGAGGTAGTGTTTTATCTACCTGTCTCTGGGCCTCTCGGAGGAGGCAGCGGTAGTGTTTTATCTACCTGTCTCTGGGCCTCTGGGAGGAGGCAGCGGAAGTGTTTTTATCTACCTGTCTCTGGGCCTCTCGGAGGAGGCAGCGGTAGTGTTTTATCTACCTGTCTCTGGGCCTCTCGGAGGAGGCAGCGGTAGTGTTTTATCTACCTGTCTCTGGGCCTCTGGGAGGAGGCAGCGGAAGTGTTTTATCTACCCGTCTCTGGGCCTCTGGGAGGAGGCAGCGGTAGTGTTTTATCTACCTGTCTCTGGGCCTCTGGGAGGAGGCAGCGGTAGTGTTTTATCTACCTGTCTCTGGGCCTCTCGGAGGAGGCAGCGGTAGTGTTTTATCTACCTGTCTCTGGGCCTCTGGGAGGAGGCAGCGGAAGTGTTTTTATCTACCTGTCTCTGGGCCTCTGGGAGGAGGTAGTGTTTTATCTACCTGTCTCTGGGCCTCTGGGAGGAGGCAGCGGTAGTGTTTTATCTACCTGTCTCTGGGCCTCTGGGAGGAGGCAGCGGTAGTGTTTTATCTACCTGTCTCTGGGCCTCTGGGAGGAGGCAGCGGTAGTGTTTTATCTACCCGTCTCTGGGCCTCTGGGAGGAGGCAGCGGAAGTGTTTTTATCTACCTGTCTCTGGGCCTCTGGGAGGAGGCAGCGGTAGTGTTTTATCTACCTGTCTCTGGGCCTCTGGGAGGAGACAGCGGTAGTGTTTTATCTACCTGTCTCTGGGCCTCTGGGAGGAGGCAGCGGTAGTGTTTTATCTACCTGTCTCTGGGCCTCTGGGAGGAGGTAGTGTTTTATCTACCTGTCTCTGGGCCTCTGGGAGGAGACAGCGGTAGTGTTTTATCTACCTGTCTCTGGGCCTCTGGGTGGAGGTAGTGTTTTATCTACCTGTCTCTGGGCCTCTGGGAGGAGGCCCTAGGGTTAGGGTTAGGGGTAGGGGTTATCTACCTGTCTCTGGGCCTCTGGGTGGAGGTAGTGTTTTATCTACCCGTCTCTGGGCCTCTGGGAGGAGGCCCTAGGGTTAGGGTTAGGGGTAGGGGTTATCTACCTGTCTCTGGGCCTCTGGGAGGAGGTAGTGTTTTATCTACCTGTCTCTGGGCCTCTCGGAGGAGGCAGCGGTAGTGTTTTATCTACCTGTCTCTGGGCCTCTGGGAGGAGGCAGCGGTAGTGCTTTTATCTACCTGTCTCTGGGCCTCTGGGAGGAGGCAGCGGTAGTGTTTTATCTACCTGTCTCTGGGCCTCTCGGAGGAGGCAGCGGTAGTGTTTTATCTACCTGTCTCTGGGCCTCTGGGAGGAGGCAGCAGTAGTGCTTTTATCTACCTGTCTCTGGGCCTCTCGGAGGAGGTAGTGTTTTATCTACCTGTCTCTGGGCCTCTGGGAGGAGGCAGCGGTAGTGTTTTATCTACCTGTCTCTGGGCCTCTCGGAGGAGGCAGCGGAAGCGCTCGTCCCTCAGGGCCCAGTGGGGCAGCTCGGCCGGCTCTCCGCCGGGCCCCTGGCCCCCCTCGGGGTCCTCCAGCCGCAGCTTGAGCTCCCTCAGGGTGCTCAGCTCCTCCGTCAGCTGCCTCTGGCGCGTCCTGCAGGCCTGGAGGTCCAGCTCCAGGTCCAGGGAGGTCCGCGTGGGCTGCTCCGCCACCGAGGAGCTGTACGACTGCTGCTGCTATGAGAGAGAGGAAACACCTTTTAACTGTACGACTGCTGCTGCTGTGAGAGAGGAAACACCTTTTAACTGTACGACTGCTGCTGCTGTGAGAGAGAGGAAACACCTTTTAACTGTACGACTGCTGCTGCTGTGAGAACACCTTTTAACTGTACGACTGCTGCTGCTGTGAGAGAGAGGAAACACCTTTTAACTGTACGACTGCTGCTGCTGTGAGAGAGAGAGGAAACACCTTTTAACTGTACGACTGCTGCTGCTGTGAGAGAGAGGAAACACCTTTTAACTGTACGACTGCTGCTGCTGTGAGAGAGAGAGGAAACACCTTTTAACTGTACGACTGCTGCTGCTGAGAGAGAGAGAGGAAACACCTTTTAACTGTACGACTGCTGCTGCTGTGAGAGAGAGAGGAAACACCTTTTAACTGTACGACTGCTGCTGCTGTGAGAGAGAGGAAACACCTTTTAACTGTACGACTGCTGCTGCTGCTGTTGTGAGAGGAAACACCTTTTAACTGTACGACTGCTGCTGCTGCTGTTGTGAGAGGAAACACCTTTTAACTGTACGACTGCTGCTGCTGTGAGAGAGAGGAAACACCTTTTAACTGTACGACTGCTGCTGCTGTGAGAGAGAGGAAACACCTTTTAACTGTACGACTGCTGCTGCTGTGAGAGAGAGGAGACACCTTTTAACTGTACGACTGCTGCTGCTGAGAGAGAGAGGAAACACCTTTTAACTGTACGACTGCTGCTGCTGTGAGAGAGAGGAAACACCTTTTAACTGTACGACTGCTGCTGCTGTGAGAGAGAGAGAGGAAACACCTTTTAACTGTACGACTGCTGCTACTGTAAGGGAGAGAGGAAACACCTTTTAACTGTACGACTGCTGCTGCTGTGAGAGAGAGGAGACACCTTTTAACTGTACGACTGTTGCTGCTGAGAGAGGAGACACCTTTTAACTGTACGACTGTTGCTGCTGTGAGAGAGAGGGGACACCTTTTGACTGTACGACTGCTGCTGCTGTGAGAGGGAGGGGACACCTTTTAACTGTACGACTGCTGCTGCTGTGAGAGAGAGGAGACACCTTTTAACTGTACGACTGCTGCTGCTGTGAGAGAGAGGAGACACCTTTTAACTGTACGACTGTTGCTGCTGTGAGAGAGGAAACACCTTTTAACTGTACGACTGCTGCTGCTGTGAGAGAGAGGAAACACCTTTTAACTGTACGACTGTTGCTGCTGTGAGAGAGAGGAGACACCTTTTAACTGTACGACGACTGCTGCTGCTGTGAGAGAGAGGAGACACCTTTTAAATGTACGACTGTTGCTGCTGAGAGAGAGGAGACACCTTTTAACTGTACGACTGTTGCTGCTGTGAGAGAGGAGACACCTTTTAACTGTACGACTGCTGCTGCTGTGAGAGAGAGGAAACACCTTTTAACTGTACGACTGCTGCTGCTGTGAGAGGGAGGGAACACCTTTTAACTGTACGACTGCTGCTGCTGTGAGAGAGGAAACACCTTTTAACTGTACGACTGCTGCTGCTGTGAGAGAGAGAGGAAACACCTTTTAACTGTACGACTGTTGCTGCTGTGAGAGAGAGGAAACACCTTTTAACTGTACGACTGCTGCTGCTGTGAGAGAGAGAGAGAGAGGAAACACCTTTTAACTGTACGACTGCTGCTGCTGTGAGAGAGAGAGAGAGAGAGGAAACACCTTTTAACTGTACGACTGCTGCTGCTGCAAGAACAACAATTAAAACCCTTTAAGGCTGGGAACGCATCTGTGTCGCATTAGATTGAACCGCTTTAACTATAAAAAAAAATAGCAGAGTGCCGCGCTGCGAGCCTGTAGATCTGCTATTTTTTTGTTTTTAAACAGTGAAAATTTGTGCAAGTCTTTGAATATTTTGTACCCGATTCTATAAATGTCTTCTAAATCCTTCATCTAAATCTGTGGTTCTCAAACTTTTCAAAAATTTCCCCAAAATGACATGCATTTGGCCACAGACCCCCATCTCAAAATATGTTGTTCCAGTGACCCCCCAGAAGCAGAAATTTGAGTTACAAAAGTTTGCTTTGGAAAATATATATTTAAAGATTTTCGTTTTCACAATTTCTTTACAAGCTCGCAGCACGGCACTCGATCTGCTATTTTTCAATAGCTAAAGTAAAAAATGTGTCCCAATCTCATTGACAGCCAGTCATCACGGCAAGTACAGCTTTAGACAGGGACTGAAAATACCTTTTTTTTTTCTCACTAAAATGTGATAAAGCCACTAAAGCATTTCATAAATTTCAGGCTACATTTCACTTAAACGCCAGAGCTTAACTCTGCATGTAAATAAGACTTTTTTTAATTAATGTGAGAGATCGTGACAATTCTGTTGGTCCTCCCAGCCATGTAGCTACAATGCATTGTTTATTTTTAATCAAGCCTCAGTTTGTCAGCCCTTTGTAGTCAAATGCGGTAAAATCGGCGCTCCATTACCTAGCGTTGCAAACCACAGTATTTATCCCGTTAATGTAGTGCCACGTATGTTCCAAATGAACCACGTTACGTTGTTATAATGATTTAATCTATTATTTATGTATTTATTTATTATTGCGCTGTTTCTGGCGCTGTTCTTCTTCTCGAGTTTGGAAAAAAAGGATCCGTTTCCGTTTCCTGCCTGAGCCGGTCCTTTGTTGTCCCTGCTTAGCATTGACTTAGCATTGAGAACAGTGTCATGATCGTAAAACTATCTAGTTTTAACGTTCAGGGCGTTTTCTTTTTGGACAATAAAAACATTGACAGACAGGGGAAAAAGAATCCACGAAGGACACGGAATGCAATCGTTCACTCGCCGTTGGAAAATTGACTTATTATACTATTCTGGATGAGTGGCTAACGGCTAACGCTAACGTTAGCTAGCGCTAGCTGCAGGCTAACGCAGGCATGGTATACACAATTATACATGGAATAAAACGGCGACCCAACTCTATTTTTGCTCTTCTACAAGCTCACAACGCGAGGAGGTTAAGCGTCAGATTATCCTTCTGACTGAAGTTACACAAACACTGATTATGCTACATTTAGCACAGTTAGCCCGACCAATTTAGATAGGGCCTGAGTTACGGTGTTGCGCACGTAATAAATTCACTTCAACCTCGTGTTGAGCAGTTAAACCTATTTGCTACGTACGTCTACAAAAACGTTCATATTTCAAAGATAAAGTGCTTACTGAAGTCTCACAGATGTCACAGTATGGTACGCTCAAGCAGAATTACCCGTATCTTTCGTATTGTTTAATAAACAGCATTTTAATCCGATCAGACGACATTTTCTGTTGTTTTTCAGCCATGCGACCCCATCGGTTGCGAGGTGTACTGCACTTAGATACATTAACTCATATGCTGCCTAAAAAATACCCCTTTGTACTCCCCTCTGCCATGCCCGTGAATCCCTTAAATGTAATAAAAATTAATAAAAAAAAATAAAAAATATTTTTATTATTTTTTTTCCCGGAACTAATGTTTCGTGATCATCGTTTCTACACGGACACATTATTGAGCGGACCAGTTTAACATTGAACCCCTAAACCGGAAGTCCGGTCGGTCGTCTATTTTGGCCCGTCAGCTTACTGTGTGAAGTCAACGGCTTACAGATGGAGAACGGATTGATCAATTTTCAATGTTTCAACGGATTTGAGAAGCTGATGGATTACGCGAACGCACGATGCATAGCAGTGTCCGATCGCGCACGATGGGAATTGGATGAGCGCCCGCGTTAACAGGTAGGAGAAGCAAGCAGTGAGCGACATAGAGAAATCTGCGGGATTCACGGCCATCGCAGCATATGAGTTAATACCTTTTTAAGGAAACGACGACCGATCGGATTAAAATGCTCCTCGTTAAATAATATGATCATTACGGGACATTCTGCTGGAGCGTACCCTATGGTGACATCCGTGAGCCTTCACTAAGCAATTTATCTTTGTAATCTGACCGTTTGTGTAGACGTACGTAGCAAATTGGTTAAACTGCTCAACAGCAGATTGTGTTGAATTCACGGTTGGCGCAGCGTAGCGTCTTTACATTTAGCCCAATAATGCTATATAGGAAGAATCTTATTTACCTAAGTAAAAGTATATGCCCACTGCAATTTAGATATACTCTGTTAGTCCGGTATTAAATAAACATATATTTTTTAATACTACAATAACACATTGCGGTGCGACGCGTTGTGAGCTTGTAGATCTGCTATTTTCAAACATTTTGTACTTTTACTTTTGGTACTTTAAGTACATTTGGATACGAATACTTTTGTACTTTTACTCAAGTACATTTTTAATTCTGGACTTTTACTTGTAACAGAGTGATTCTACATTGCAGAATTGATACTTTTACTTAATTATAAAAATGTAGGTACTTTTTCCACCACTGTGTAAACGTTTGTGTTCTCATGCCAATAAAGCTTCTTTGAATTGAAGATTGAATTGAAGATTGCTCCCCATGTGGCAGAGTCAGGTCATTGCAGGTTAGAAATTTATTTAAAACTTGAATATCTCAAAAGTACTATTTCAGCATGGCATCATTCTATAAGCCATATCTTCAAAACTGTTGGGTCAATCTCCACAACCAATATATCAATTTGTAGCTATGATCCCCAGCTTTCAAATGAAATGAAAACATGAAAATGAAAAAAAAAAAAAAAACAATGACTGGCTCTCAGTGAGATTGGGACACAAATACTTCCAGGTCTTAATGGGTTGATTTATAGCGAAACAAGTGTAACAGGGTTGAGAATTCATAGGACACACAAGTTGCTTGGCTCTTTGTCATGACAGATTATTAGGCCTCATGGTCAGTTTATATACATGGCCCTGGCTTACAAATATAAGTATGGAGAATACTCAAACACAGGCCATATGGGTTTCAAAACTAAAGACTGATACTGCAGTGATGTTACTAGGTTTTCAAAGTAATGGGTCCCGGGACCCACAGGTGGTCATTCAAATGGGTCCCAGAAAAGTTTTATGAGTCCTCAATACAATGTTTTCGAGCGCTGTGAGCTTGTAGATCGGCTATTTTCAAAATGTTTGCCTATTTCTTATATTTATTTCACAATTTGGCTAATGTTTGAACTTAGAACTAGGATTTCTAAATACACTAGGCTACAGACACCCATTTAATTATATTTATATCACTGGGACCCCAATTTATATTAAATGGTAAAATACTAGAGTACAAATGGAACAGGTCCCAGGTCCATTTGGTTCCATTTGTTCACCGAGTTACAGACCCATAAAGTTCTATTTGGTTCCTAACTATCATTTATCTGGGGACCCCCTGGAACTCCCTCAAGGACCCAGGACCCCACTTTGAGAACCACTAGTGAAAATAGTTTTTAGCTGTTCCAGGTTTAACTGATAATAAATCTTTACAGTGTTTATCTTACACAATACATTAAAAAACGAATTAAACTATCTAAACTAATATAGCAACTTAAGTAGAAGAAGTAAATGATTTTAACATGGACTCCAATGGAGGCGCATCCCCGGGACCCCAGGACCATGACATGAATGAGTCCCTGAGCGACTTGAATGAGTTTTTGATGCGGGATGCGCACGTAATGACATCACTGATACTGTAAATCATCGGTGGACAAAGTACTTGACTATTTAAAAGGACAAATTGACCAAGTACATTTTCAGACATATTTTAGAAATCAGAGATTGTAGATCATTTATTTTCTCTATACTTGAAATAGGGCTTTATAACACTTGTATAAATACCACATACAAAATAATAATAATAATAATAATAACTAACTAATACAAACCCAACTAAAGCTAACCCTAACCCCACTTGGGAAACTTATGAAGACACAAAAACGAATGGATATGCAACATTTTAAGCTGTGTGTGTGTGTGTGTGTGTGTGTGTGTGTGTGTGTGTGTGTGTGTGTGTGTGTGTGTGTGTGTGTGTGTGTGTGTGTGTGTGTGTGTGCGTGCGTGCGTGCGTGCGTGCGTGCGTGCGTGCGTGCGTGCGTGCGTGCGTGCGTGCGTGTTTCATACCTGCTTGTATCGCAGTGTTCTCCGCTCTAACGTGTTCCTGACGAAGGGAGACTTCTTTGGCAGAGTGGAGCTGTCACTGTCACTGCGGTACAACTGGAAGGTACAACATATTATATTATTATTAGTCACTGTCACGCTTACAACAGAGGAACCATTAGCAACATTGTTCCACATGTTATGTCATTATACTGCCAAAGTCTAACAGAAACAAACTTTACAGTATCACCCATTTTCTATCCAAGATCATAGGATCATAGGACATCACACAGCCACACCTTCTGATTATGAACAACAAGGCCATCATCATCACACGCTTACTACTTTCAATGACAAATGACACTGATCATCCTCTATGTCAGTGTTTCTCAACCTTTTATCTGCATGGGCACACTTTTCATGTCCCAAGAATCCATGGCCACACCAACATAATACGGGGGTGTAAATATCGTCACTGTCGGGAAGAAACCTTGTATCTCCAAGTTTCAAATGTGTACGTTTCTTCACAAAGTAAAGCCCTGCTTCATCATACAAGGCTGTCGCACAACAGTAGTGAAAACAGCAGATCTACAAGCACACAACTTGTGTGCTTGTAGATCGGCTGTTTTCACTAGTTTAAATCATTTTTAAAATGATAAATACAATACTGGCTTTCAAGCAGTTTCAAGGGGCACACTTGACCCTTCTCAGGGGCACACCAAAGGTCCCCAGGCACAGTGGTTGAAAAACGGTGGTTGCAAAAAGATTTCTTCTCCACTGAACCCCATTCATTTTCCTCTTTGATTTTCTAACCTTAATAAACATCGTCATAAATACTTTATGGTTCCTGTCGCTATTGAAAAACTGCCTTTCAATTACCATGATATGCATTTTGTGCAAATATGGTCCCATTTATGATAAAATTGATGATAAAGTTGCGGGGGGCGTGGCCAACTAAACTGATACCAGCCGGCTGTGTTCTTCTTCGTGCGCTGTATTTCGGGAGGCTCCGACCACATTCTCCCATGTATCCCTGCGGTTCCACGTGACCGTTGGCAGCCAATAGCATTCCTTATGATTCCTGGGGTACCATTCAAACAATGATGGCGACACCCATACAAGGGACAAAAAAGCGTCATTTTCGCCGCATAGAAACCAATGGCTTCGTGTCGTCCATATTTTTTTTACAGTCTATGGTGTGTATGCGTGTGCTCAGTGCTCACCCTGCAGACGTACTGACTCCTGGCTCCAGTGTGTGTGTGTGTGTGTGTGCGTGCTCACCCTGCAGACAGTGTGTGTGTGTGCGTGCTCACCCTGCAGACAGTGTGTGTGTGTGCGTGCTCACCCTGCAGACAGTGTGTGTGTGTGCGTGCTCACCCTGCAGACAGTGTGTGTGTGTGCGTGCTCACCCTGCAGACAGTGTGTGTGTGTGCGTGCTCACCCTGCAGACAGTGTGTGCAGGGACGTGCTGGGCCCCTGATTCAGCCCGGGAAAAAGAGTTGGAGAGGCCCTCATTGCGCGCTACAGCGAGAGATCTGTCTATAGCAGATTGCATTAGTTATATTTTGTCGTCGTCGGGTGGAAACCTTGTATGTCCAAAACCGTTTTGTATTTATCATTTAAAAATGATTTAAACTTGTGAAAACAGCCGATCTACAAGCAATCTGCTGTTTTCACTACTTCTGTGCAACGGCCTTGTATGATGAAGCAGGGCTTTGCTTTGCGAAAAAAAAATTACAAATTTGAAACTTGGAGATACAAGGTTTCTGCCTGACAGTGACGATTTACTTTGTTGGCCGCCCAGCCCCCAAAATGGAACGAGGGCCGACATTTTATTTGTATTTTTTTCCTAATGGCCGGCCTGGACCGTCCGGGAATGTACCGGCCATTCGGGAGTTGTCCCGCTTTTCCCAATGGCCAGCACGTCCCTGAGTGTGTGTGTGTGCGTGCTCACCCTGCAGACAGTGTGTGTGTGTGCGTGCTCACCCTGCAGACAGTGTGTGTGTGTGCGTGCTCACCCTGCAGACAGTGTGTGTGTGTGCGTGCTCACCCTGCAGACAGTGTGTGTGTGTGCGTGCTCACCCAGCAGACAGTGTGTGTGTGTGCGTGCTCACCCTGCAGACAGTGTGTGTGTGTGCGTGCTCACCCTGCAGACAGTGTGTGTGTGTGCGTGCTCACCCTGCAGACAGTGTGTGTGTGTGCGTGCTCACCCTGCAGACAGTGTGTGTGTGTGCGTGCTCACCCAGCAGACAGTGTGTGTGTGTGCGTGCTCACCCTGCAGACAGTGTGTGTGTGTGCGTGCTCACCCTGCAGACAGTGTGTGTGTGTGCGTGCTCACCCTGCAGACAGTGTGTGTGTGTGTGTGCGTGCTCACCCTGTAGACAGTGTGTGTGTGTGTGTGCGTGCTCACCCAGCAGACAGTGTGTGTGTGTGCGTGCTCACCCTGCAGACAGTGTGTGTGTGTGCGTGCTCACCCTGCAGACATACTGACTCCTGGCTCCGGGGGAGAAGGTCTGGGATCGAACCAGGGTGCTGCTCCTCATGAAGGGGGAGGCGTGGCCCCAGCGGCCCCCCCGCTGCTCCTTGGGGCCCCGGACCCTCACAGGCTCCGCCCACATGCCCTCTGTCATGGTGGCCTTCTCCACCTGCACACACACACACGCACGCATGCACGTACGCACACACACACACACACACACACACACACACACACACACACACACACACACACACACACACACACACACACACACACATATTGTAAGTGTCTGGGACACTTGTTTGTTTTTAACTCCAAACAATGTATTTCGTTTGAAATTAACTTGTCATTGATGTTTATTTTGGTTACCTTCACATGAAACTCCCAGTAACTTTACTTTGATACTTCCTGTTGCTGGTCAAAGCTCCTATATGTGGCGCAGGCTAGCTTCACAGTTGACTCATCTAACTCCATTTAAGGAATGTCTTACCAGTTTGAGTGAGCACTGTTCATGTTGTTTATACTACAGCACCGTTTGAGGCAGTTAAAGGTGGCTCTTCTCTGTGCCGGATTTGCAACCCCCGATAAGCGGCAACAAGGTAGCAGCATGATGTGCTTCTTTTGTTTGTTGTTTTTGTGTTTCATTGTTGATTGAAATTGTTGGGAGCTCATTGCTTGTCTTTCTGGTATTTCGTTTTTTTGAGTTTTGTATTCTTTTGCTTTGTTCTTTTGTTTGCTTTGGTATTTGTTTGATGGCAATTTCAATTGATTGGGTTATTGATTGGTTGCTATTTAACTTAATTGGAATGAATCACTGCATTATTATTGAATTATTTTATTGTTGAATCAAATTGTTAAAAAGCCATTGATTGAAATACAGATTTTATTGATTGACGTGAAACTATGAAGTGATGAATGTATTTGTAATATTATTTATTCTATTTCCATAGTTTTCACGCCGTTTGATGATTCTTCATTGTGTGGAGAGGCAAAAATAATGTTTGATGATTCTTCATTGTGTGGAGAGGCAAAAATAATGTTTGATGATTCTTCATTGTGTGGAGAGGCAAAAATAATGTTTGATGATTCTTCATTGTGTGGAGAGGCAAAAATAATGTTTGATGATTCTTCATTGTGTGGAGAGGCAAAAATAATGTTTGATGATTCTTCATTGTGTGGAGAGGCAAAAATAATGTTTGATGATTCTTCATTGTGTGGAGAGGCAAAAATAATGTTTGATGATTCTTCATTGTGTGGAGAGGCAAAAATAATGTTTGATGATTCTTCATTGTGTGGAGAGGCAAAAATAATGTTTGATGATTCTTCATTGTGTGGAGAGGCAAAAATAATGTTTGATGATTCTTCATTGTGTGGAGAGGCAAAAATAATGTTTGATGATTCTTCATTGTGTGGAGAGGCAAAAATAATGTTTGATGATTCTTCATTGTGTGGAGAGGCAAAAATAATGTTTGATGATTCTTCATTGTGTGGAGAGGCAAAAATAATGTTTGATGATTCTTCATTGTGTGGAGAGGCAAAAATAATGTTTGATGATTCTTCATTGTGTGGAGAGGCAAAAATAATGTTTGATGATTCTTCATTGTGTGGAGAGGCAAAAATAAAAAACACCCGTTTGGAAACAACTGCTTCATCATTCATAACTGAAGGCAGCTACATATATATTTTATCTTTATCTTAACTGAAGGCAGCTACATATATATTTTATCTTTATCTTAACTGAAGGCAGCTACATATATATTTTATCTTTATCTTAACTGAAGGCAGCTACATATATATTTTATCTTTATCTTAACTGAAGGCAGCTACATATATATTTTATCTTTATCTTAACTGAAGGCAGCTACATATATATTTTATCTTTATCTTAACTGAGGGCAGCTACATATATATTTTATCTTTATCTTAACTGAAGGCAGCTACATATATATTTTATCTTTATCGTTATCTTTATCTTGCCATGTGAGAATGGCTCTTTAGGACGGGAACCACTATTTGTACCTTTACCTTTCAAGACAGGAAACATTTGGATTTTCTTGTTGCAGTATATACCGTATATACTATAGCAACAAACACGTTTTTCAGAAAATGTAGAATGCCTGCGGCAACGTGAGCCTCGGCTTGATGGAGACCTGCCTTAAAAAGACGCCATCTAATCTAAGGCATTGTATTTTTTAATAAGACGGGCAATATTAAATCCAGCTGGTTATTGATTAATCACCACAACCGAGAGAGGGAGGCGACTTGTGGCGTGTGTTTTTCATTCAGCCAAATCAGTCTCACTTGATTTTCAAATCGTATCCGTTGACTGGCTGGTGATATATAACTTAACTGACACAAGCTAGGCTATTTATTATAAACATAGCCTACGTGTGTGGATGATATAGATACACTTGAGTGAAATCGTGATAAAGGGAATTCTCTGTCTGTTCTCCTCTCCGCGGTGCCGACATGGCTTCACTGCCACTAGTAAGTAGCCTATTGCACGGCTCTGTTTTGTTGGAAACATGCGGCGCGCGCCCCCAACAGGGTCGGCTTGGAGCGGAGGAGGTCGGTGCTCCACGGAGCGGAGGAAAATCCTCGTTCCAAAGTCGCTGAGACCCATTTGAAAAGTCGCTCGCTCACGCTCACGTCAAAAACGGCCTGCTCCGCTCATGCTCCGCTGACATGCTCTGGTGTGTGCACATAGAAAAGCGCTCCTCTTACCTTTAACGTAGGGGGTTTGCTGGCAGGTTGCCCACAGCGCCCCCCGGTGTTGACACACACTCCCTCAGTGCACAGCATGTTGTCTGGACAGGTTGCCATGACGAATGCTGTGCTGTTACTGCAGCCGCTGTCTACTGACTCTGCCTGCCAGCTCCTATACATAGATAGATAGATAGATAGATAGATAGATAGATAGATAGATAGATAGATAGATAGATAGATAGATAACTTTATTATTAAGATTAGGGTTAACTTTGTAAGCTCTATGCTCCCTTTGCCACCACCGCCGCAATACTGGAATAAGCTTCACTCTTCGATATCTAAGTTTGTGTGGAAAGGGAAACGCCCTCGTCTTAAACTTTCTCTATTACAACGTGCTAGAGATGATGGCGGCCTTTCATTGCCCAACTTTAAATTTTATTATTGGGCCTTCACGCTCCGCCCCCTTTTAAATTGGTTTAACCCAGCAAATAAGGTTTCTTGGAGAGAGCTTGAGGAGAGTTTAGTGCAGCCTGTTGAATTGAGAGATCTTATCTATTCAAACATAACTACACATCAATGCAAAGTTCGCTTTGGACCTATCATTTCTCATTTAGTGGCAGTATGGAGGGCAGCTGAAAAGATGTGTAAGATTGATTGTAAATGGAACTTATTTTCCCCAGTGTTCAATAATCAAAGACTTTTAATCGAGGATCGCCCCATTCGCTTTCCAAGGTGGAGGGCTAAGGGGATTCGTACATTAGGGGACTTATTTGATAGAAATGGTTTACGACCTTTTCGAGATTTGTGTGACATCTTCAATCTGCCTGGAAATACCCTTTTTTTCTACTTCCAACTGAGAACGTCCATGAGGACCTATGGGGTCCCATGGCAAGCTCCCCTTAGATTGCACCCCTTCCATGAGTTTATCTGTGATGGTAACAGAACAAGAGGTTTGGTTTCCACCCTCTATGGTTTTTTATTAGACTGTAGTTATGGGCCCCTATCTGTTGATACTGTTTGGAGGAATGATGTACCAAATTTGGACCCTGACTTTTGTTGGGACACAGTATGGTCTAACATTAGGCTATCTTCTAGAAATCCAGACCATCAACAAATTCATTTAAATTTTGTTCATCGGACTTATTTAACTCCCCGCAGACTATGTGCTATGAGGATTTTGAATAATCCCAACTGCACTCTCTGCGCCTCAAATAGTATTGGTACCTTCCTTCACATGGTTTGGGAATGCCCAAATGTTTCGTCATTCTGGAATATGGTTGCCTCAAAACTTTCAACTATTTTTAGTATCAATATCATATCTTCTCCTTCTTTATTTTTATTAAATGACGTCTCACAGTTGCAACTAAACAATATACGCAAGCGCATCTTCTTTGCTGGTGTAACGGCGGCGAAGAAGATGGTAGCTACGCGGTGGAAACCTCCTCATACGTTAACGTTTCGCCAGTGGGCCTTAACCTTTCTAGATATAGTATATTTAGAGCAGTCGATAGCAAGGTTACACGGAGCAAAAGAAGAAAACATTAATATGTGGTCGGACATTGCAGATAAGCTTAAGGCTATGATTCAAGAAATCACTATATAGTGGTAACAGCCTAGCACAGGCATGCACTATTGTACATTCCGTGTTGGTCCGGGGAAAGGGGGTGGGTGGGTTTTCTTTTCCTTTTCTTGTTTTGCTATTGTTTGTGTTGTTTGTCTGTTAATTGCATTTTTCTTTTGATTATGGAAAATAAAAATATTTGATAACAAAAAAAAAGCTTTATTATTAAGATGGAGAATCAGTCACCCAGAGGCAGCTGAGCACAGCAGTTAAGGTTACAAGGGAAGTAAAACAAGTACAGTATGAAATGTCCACAGTCAGTGATGATTTGGGATGCTATGGCATCTGCTGCTTCCAATGCTTTTTCACAAAATATTCACATTTTTTGAGACAAAGCTGTACTGTACATGTGCAAACTCTGCACATACTTTAGGTGCTCATATGATGGAACTAGTCAGGGCAAAACACTGGCTGATGTTCGGGGGAAATATCATAACTGTGTTTTTGCATTGACAGTTTGTTTGAGGAGAAGCTGAATGGAATGTGAGAGTAGTTTTACCTCTCAGACGCCGCCTCACACGCCTCCTCCTTCCTGTCCAGAGCCTGGTGGAACGCTCTGCCTCCATCCTCCTGGGTGGAGGTGCTGGTGGAGGAGGTGGAGGCACGAGACAACAGGGCACACACCGCATCCTGAGGAGTTACAGAGAGAGAAACATCAGACAACAAGACACACACTGCATCCTGAGGAGTTACAGAGACAGAGAAACATCAGACAACAAGACACACTGCATCCTGAGGAGTTACAGAGAGAGAGAAACATCAGACAACAAGACACACACCGCATCCTGAGGAGTTACAGAGAGAGAGAAACATCAGACAACAAGACACACACCGCATCCTGAGGAGTTACAGAGAGAGAGAAACATCAGACAACAAGACACACACTGCATCCTGAGGAGTTACAGAGAGAGAGAAACATCAACCTTTTCAGGCCGCAACCCCCCAAAATAATCATATTTTAACTGGGGACCCCCCCACCCTGACGAGCACTAAGAGTTGAGGCATTACATTTTGTATAACACGGTTCTATTGTGAAAATAGCAGATCTACATGCTCACAACGCCTCGCAACGTGAAGTGTTGCATGTAGATCTGCTATTTTCATAATTTGTTTAATATGGCATTTTAGATGTATTAAAAAGTCCTTCAATTGTCACTTTAGAAATGTACCCTCTATTACTTAAACTTAATGTTGGGTTGTTTACTGTTGAGAGAGAAAACCATGTTGCACATTAAGTTAATCATCTGGGGACCCCCCAAATCATTTGTGGACCCCCCTGGGGGTCCCGACCCACAGGTTGAGAACCACTGTCCTAAAGAGTTACACAGAGACAAAACACACCAGACAACAAGGTACTAGAGTTCTCAACGGGACTGAAAATGAAGTCCCGGCACTAACTGGGTCCTACTGCCTGAGGCTCGGCCCCAACAATTACAACGCATCGCGTCGCATTGTGAGCTTGAAGATCAGCTATTTTCAAATGGCCAAAATGTTTATAGGGCGTAAGAGGTATGTTTTGTAATAACAATCAAAATCTCCAAACTAGTAACTAAAGTTTTCACATAAATGTAGCGGAGTAAAAGTACAATGTTTGGATCCGAGATGTAGTGGACTAGAAGTAAAAGTATTGGAAATTCTCAAGTAAAGTACAAATACCTCAAAATTGTACTCAAGTACAGTACTTAAGTAAATGTACTTAGTTACTTTACAGCACTGATGTGACACAGCAGTGAACATGGTGTCATCAGGCTACTGTGTGTCGTCTGCTGCAGTGTTATGTGTACCTCTAGTGGTACCCAGAGGTACTGCAGGGAGGATGGAAACATTTATTTTACTCATTATGTTTACATATAAAACAGTGTTTTAAAGGTTCTACACCATGCATTTAAAACATAATTAATATCATATTGTTTATGTCCCAAAAAGGGTTTTTCAAAGGTTTGAGGCTAAATTATCACAGACAAAAATCTGACATAAACCACCCATTAACTGAGAAAGACAAAATGGTCAGGAATAGGACTTTGTGAGGACGGAAGGTGCTGGTGGGACAAATGTGGGAAAAACAGGAAAAATGTCAATTCATGGCGTAGTCCCTTTAAATGTAAATGATTTAAAACACTTCACAGACACATCTGTTATTGAATTGTGAAGTATAAGAAAGTATGAAGTGGTTAGTTGGATAGTACAAGACAAGGATAGTGTAACTTTTTAGCTTAAGAGCCAAAAGCAAAATGTGATGCCCCTCCGGGACCCAAATTGTTGAAAATAGCAGATTTACAAAATGACATTTTGTGGTGTTTTAGGAGATATTCACTGTGAGAGGCAGTGGTGTAAGAGAAGAACAACATGATGATCAGAAGGTGTTGGAATAGCTCAGTGGTCTTGTGGTTAGAGTGTCCGCCCTGAGACTGGAAGGTCGGGTTCGATCCCCGGCCAGGTGCCTCCCTGCTTGGCACCCAGCATTAAGGGTTTGATTGGGGGTCCCTGGGCGTACTAGCGTCATGTCCAGGGGTAGCTCTGGTAGCTCTGGTCCATAGTGTTAGAAGGAGTTCCCCTTAATGCTATGTCAGTAATGATACAGTGCTTTATGAGCAAACAATCTACTGGATGGAGACACTACTTCTTCTAGTTGTTTAGTCGTCGCCATCACCATCACGGTGCCAACTCACTACTGCCGCGCAGGTCAGAGGACCGCATTAACAGAGCATTAGTCTCGTTGGTTGTTATTGGGCTCTGTGACATGTTGTTTCGTAAAAACAATCTTCAACCAGGAAGAGTATTTTTTCATTTTGCCCTAGAAATGTATTTTAGAAATATGGTGGGGGGCCCAGAGTGTGTCCACAAGATAGAGTAAGCTTTCAACTCCCAACAGCCACCTTTGTTTTGTTGAGTAGCGAACCTGTATTTTTGTATTTTGTAAAGACGAGCGTGTACAGTAACTTGTACATCAAGCTGCCTCACGCTACAGGACCAGGAGATAGGCTCCTTTACATGCTGGTGACTACAGAAACAGGAGACATGCTCCTGGCCTAATACTGTACTTACCATGGTGGTGCTGGGTCTGGGGGGTCCTCCTATAGTTTAGTGTACTTACCATGGTGGTGCTGGGTCTGTGGGGGTCCTCCTATAGTTTAGTGTACTTACCATGGTGGTGCTGGGTCTGTGGGGGTCCTCCTATAGTTTAGTGTACTTACCATGGTGGTGCTGGGTCTGTGGGGGTCCTCCTATAGTTTAGTGTACTTACCATGGTGGTGCTGGGTCTGTGGGGGTCCTCCTGGTTGTCATGGTGATGTTTGCTCCGGTGGTGTTCTGGCCCGCCTGGCGCCTGCACCCGCAGCCAACAGAACGCCATCTCTGTGCCGCCCTCACACTCTGCCAGGCTCACCTGGGCTGTGCCCTGCATGTGTACACACACACACACACACACACACACACACACACACACACACACACACACACAAACACACACATTTTAGGATGCCATTACTACTGTTTCTTTGACATTTCAACAGTAAACCTAAAGGCTGAGTTATACTTCAACCTGTCTTCATATAATAGGTCCTCACTAATGTTCATGATAAAATAGCACCATTTTTGTCTACTCAGTCTGGGTCTCATAGGAGAGCTGTGGGCGGGTCAAATCCATCCACCAGTGACATCATCGTTTGACATATTTTTTTATTTTTTTAAAGAATATTTAGATTTTTATTATCGCGAGAACAATGGCTTCCATTATAACATTGCATCTTTTCAGGAATAGAAAGCCTGCTGCAGTTTCTATTAGCTTGGATAACCCATTGATGATGCTGGATGGATTTGACCCGCCCACAACTCTACTATGAAAACAAAAAAAGTGCTATTTTATTATGAACATTAGTGAGGACCTATTATATGAAGACAGGTTGAAAAGTGGTGAAGTCCTCCTTTAAACTCGACTAACGCTACAAGATAAACAGGAGTGAATGTTATGTCGGACATGATCATCCTCAAGTGTAGTGTGAGCGGTTCAAAGATCCAATCTCAAGTCTCCCATACAGTAACATATCATATCATACAGTAACATATCACAACATACAGTAACATATCATATCGTACCAGTAGCTCCTCCTGTGCCTGCGGCCCCAGGGAGCAGAGGGACATAACAGAACATATAGATAATATCATATCGTACCAGTAGCTCCTCCTGTGCCTGTGGCCCCAGCAAGCAGAGGGACATAACAGAACATAAGATAATATCATATCGTACCAGTAGCTCCTCCTGTGCCTGTGGCCCCAGCAAGCAGAGGGACATAACAGAACATATAGATAATATCATATCGTACCAGTAGCTCCTCCTGTGCCTGTGGCCCCAGCGAGCAGAGGGACAGAACAGAACATACATACAGTAACATATCATATCAGATCATACCAGTAGCTCCTCCTGTGCCTGCGGCCCCAGCGAGCAGAGGGACAGCTGCAGGGCGCACACGGCCAGGGCGTTGGGTGGAACGGGGATCCTGAAGCCCTCGTTGAAGCTGATGAGAGGCTGAGGCTCCACAGCCTTGCAGCAGTAAAAGGCGCAGGCCCTGCCAGCGTCCAGAGGGATCAGGTGCACCTTCACGTACCTGGAGGAAGCATTCACAACGCCAATAAAACATATAATATATAAAACATATGCTGCCACGTTTTGGTCTTACACTGAAAAGGTGCATGTATGGTGTTAAGCTAATACTCACACTTTGTAGCCGTCTCTCACCACAGCCTTGTTCAGATGTTTGAGTTGGAGCAGATGAAGCAGCAGCGACTGAGAGCTGGAGTCATATCTGTAGAAACATACCCAATATCAACTGTCTGCTGTAAAAAACACTTCTAGAGTCATATCTGTATCTGTACAGGACATTAACACCTTATATCAACTCTCTGCCTGCTTAAATTATACTTAAAAGTCATACATTTTACACTCATTTTAGTCGTCTTTTTGGCGACACGTCTGGTTTGGATAGATAGATAGATAGATAGAGATTTTTATTTATGTGTCCTGCACCAAATGATGCCCAGCCCACACGGGCTTACAAGACACTCACAAACATAATACATACATACACCAAGATACACCACAGACAAAAAATGTTTAAGAAAAACACATTGATAGTCCATTAGTCCATGCTGCTATTTAGGGGTACAATGTTCTCCAACGCAACTGCCATGCCTTCTCTATGAATTTTGCCAAAACAAAAACTTCCTTAATAAACAACCAGCTTAACATAGAACATTCAGACATCCAAAACAAATCTGGATTTTTCGCTTGCATTTTTTCGAATAAGGAATTTCTTAGGTCATGATACAGTGGACACTGTGAAAAACAAAATGAAACTCATCCTCCACAACTCCCAAATCACAAAGAACACATAAACGCTGCTCCTCAGGAATACCAGTATACCTACCAACCTCAACTGCCAGAGGTAATGCACCAGTTCTCAACTGGGCACAGAGGGACCGCTGTCCTCTCTTTAAGTTAAATAAAACATAAGGTTCCGTTATATAATCATCTTTAAATTGAATATAATTTCTTAACTTTGCTTTTTTACAAGTGTCCACCCTCCATTGCTCCTGGTGTAATATTGACAATTTATATTTAACCATATTTATATTACATTGGAGATTATTCATGAAATATAAATTTAAGTCAGACATTGAAAAAATTAAAGAAACTTCTCTTATCCATGGATAGTTACCTGTTCTATTCCAAATAAATATAATTTTTGTAAGCCTCCCTTCTGGCAGTTGGGTAAGGCGGTTCCACAGTCTAATGATTTCACACCTCTGCTTTGTAAGGCAGCTTTCCCAACCTGTGTCACCTTCAATGGAAGTTTGAAACAAACCAACAAATGCTGCAGGGTCCTACATTATCTCCCAACAATGCATTAGCTTTACAATACAGCAATACATTTCCTGTGTATTTGTCATTGTCATTGTGTCACTCAGTGACAGGGGCAGACATTTTGTTTAAATCCATAATATGAGGAATGACTAATATAATGTACCATTGAGAGATTTAAACAATGTTCAGTTGCTAAAGTTGCAATAAAGCAAATCAGCCTATTCTTGACTGATCACAGACTATTTTTGACATGTAGTAAACATGTATTCTTCTCTTCTCTACAGTTGATAAAGCAGGGGTTTTCAAACTGGGTGACGGGGCACCCTGGGGTGCCGTGACGGCAGTCCAGGGGTGACGGGGCACCCTGGGGTGCCGTGACGGCAGTCCAGGGGTGCCGCAAGATAATGGATAATATTTGGAATTTATTTGGACACTAAAAAAAGTATTTTAGTATCATTTTAAACTTGAAATACAAACGTATCTTCTGTCAGTTCTAACCAAAATGACTTTTATCTCAAGGTTTTCCTCGCAACATAATCACTAAAATATGCTATAAATACAAGTTGCTGGTAGTGAAAATTATGAATATAATGTAGGGGTTCCTCGAATGAAAAAATATATATTTATAAGGGTGCCAGCCAAAAAAGTCGGCCCCTGGATTAAAGCGTACTCACAGTAAGCCCAGCTGCATCTGAACAGCCTCGCTGGCAGACGTCAGGTCTTTCATGAAGGACATCTCATCAGACTCCTCCGCTCTGCAGGGGGAGGAGCAGCGTTAAACACATATTATACCAGTAGGACGCCCGTACACTTCTGTAAGGTCTATGGGTTAGAGGGCGGGGGTCAGCAACCCACGGCTCTAGAGCCGCATGGGGCTCTTTAGCGCCACCCTAGTGGCTCCCTGGAGCTTTTTCAAAAATGTGTTAAGGGAAAAAGATAGTGGGAAAATATATATTATTTTGTTTTAATATGGTTTCTGTAGGAGGACAAACATGACAAACATTCTTAACGCTTTCCAATGCTGTAAAAATTTGTAGAATAAATATTAAATGTAATGCTCATTATGTATTTGTAGTTATTTTGACAGTAGGCTAATATAGCTAATATAGACTTTTAATATATTGTCACTGTCAGGCAGAAACCTTGTATCTCCAAGTTTCAAATTTGTATGTTTTTTTTTTCTCCGCAAAATAAAGTCCTGCTTCATCATACAAGACTGACGCACAAAAGTAGTGAAAACAGCTGATCTACAAGCACACAACGCCTCTTTAGTTCATTTTGTAAATGATAAATACAAAACGAAGTTTTGGACATACAAGGTTTCCACCCGACAACGACGATATATAAGGCTTTTATAATTGTTTGCGGCTCCAGACAGATTTGTTTTTAGTTTCTTTGGTCCAATATGGCTCTTTCAACATTTTGGGTTGCCGACCCCTGGTTTAGGGTGAGGTCACTTGTCGCACTGCAGGCGTCTTACTAGTGTCATAGACCACATGAGACTCAAACAATATGTCCCTATATGGGAATTCCAAGCTACAGTATGGGCTTAATATTGATGACATCAGGGATCTCCATATATGGGCATACAAGGGACAAGGAAGGAATGTGATGTCACAATGGCCAAAGGACAGGTTTAGAAAGCTTGATATTCAATCTAAAACTGATCTGAAAAACATAAAAATAATTTAAAAGATTGTTCAGTTTCTATATTGTTACACCTCTATCACTTACCCTAGCTTTAAGCTGAAATGTGTGTGGTTTAATGAGCGGACTGACTCCTTCAATACAACAACATTACAGAGAACATGTGCAGCAGTTTGTCTCTTTTGTCACTAGGTGGCACTAGTACTCCAGAGACAGAGGAGCAGTTTCCTGTACATTCCAGATATACTTTTGTTTTACTAAAGTATGTCCATTTAACAATGCACCTCAGTGGCATGTATTGTTCTTTTTTATTTTTACTCCACTACAATTATTTGAATACTTTAGTTACTTTATAGATTTTGATTATTATTACAAAACTTACATTAAGACATTTATTTAGAATGATTTAATGCTTTAACTATTGAAAAAATAGCGGATATACAAGCTCACAGCGCGGCACCAAGAGCTTGTAGATCTGCTATTTTTGATAAATCTTTTCTTTTTTTGCAAGTCTTTGAATATATCTTTTTAAAAGCGAACATTTGTAACTCAAATAGAATCGGGCTGCCCTAATGTTCAAGATTTTTCAAAAAATAGCAGATCTACAAGTTCGCAGTGCGGCACACAGCTTACCATTTTCAAAACAATACTTTTTAATACATTTTCAATAAAATACTTTTGTACTTTTTTTTTTAAGATTTGTTTTTGGGCTTTTTTTATGCCTTTATTTGATAGGATAGTAGACTGACAGGAAACGGGGAGAGAGACGGGGAACGACACGCGGCAAAGGTCGTCCGGACCAGGAATCGAATCGGCGACGCCAGCAGGCATCATAGCCTAGTATGTGGTAGGCGCCTTGACCACCAGGCCAGCGGGCACCCCACTTTTGTACTTTTTAATGTAATTGTTCCACCCCAGTTGAGCCTCAGAGGAAGTGTCAGTAGTCAGTGCTCACCTTCGGCCCCAGGCCTCGAACACTCCGCTGTCCGTGGCCAGGGCGTCCTCGGACACGCCCGTGGACACTCTCCTGGCCCTACGGCCACTCCTGTTGGCACTGTTACACCGTAGAGTCACTCCTGAAGGGGACACAGTAACACACTGTCACTATTAAACACTAATAACACTGTTACACCGTAGAGTCACTCCTGAAGGGGACACAGTAACACACTGTCACTATTAAACACTAATAACACTGTTACAGCACAGAGTCACTCCTAGAGGGGACACAGTAACACACTGTCACTATTAAACACTAATAACACTGTTACAGCACAGAGTCACTCCTAGAGGGGACACAGTAACTGTCACTATTAAACACTAATAACACTGTTACAGCACAGAGTCACTCCTAGAGGGGACACAGTAACTGTCACTATTAAACACTAATAACACTGTTACAGCACAGAGTCACTCCTAGAGGGGACACAGTAACACACTGTCACTATTAAACACTAATAACACTGTTACAGCACAGAGTCACTCCTAGAGGGGACACAGTAACTGTCACTATTAAACACTAATAACACTGTTACAGCACAGAGTCACTCCTAGAGGGGACACAGTAACTGTCACTATTAAACACTAATAACACTGTTACAGCACAGAGTCACTCCTAGAGGGGACACAGTAACTGTCTTTGTCACTATTAAACACTAATAACACTGTTACAGCACAGAGTCACTCCTAGAGGGGACACAGTAACACACTGTCACTATTAAACACTAATAACACTGTTACAGCACAGAGTCACTCCTAGAGGGGACACAGTAACACACTGTCACTATTAAACACTAATAACACTGTTACAGCACAGAGTCACTCCTAGAGGGGACACAGTAACTGTCACTATTAAACACTAATAACACTGTTACAGCACAGAGTCACTCCTAGAGGGGACACAGTAACACACTGTCACTATTAAACACTAATAACACTGTTACAGCGCAGAGTCACTCCTAGAGGGGACACAGTAACACACTGTCACTATTAAACACTAATAACACTGTTACAGCACAGAGTCACTCCTAGAGGGGACACAGTAACACACTGTCACTATTAAACACTAATAACACTGTTACAGCACAGAGTCACTCCTAGAGGGGACACAGTAACTGTCACTATTAAACACTAATAACACTGTTACAGCACAGAGTCACTCCTAGAGGGGACACAGTAACTGTCACTATTAAACACTAATAACACTGTTACAGCACAGAGTCACTCCTAGAGGGGACACAGTAACACACTGTCACTATTAAACACTAATAACACTGTTACACCGTAGAGTCACTCCTAGAGGGGACACAGTAACACACTGTCACTATTAAACACTAATAACACTGTTACAGCACAGAGTCACTCCTAGAGGGGACACAGTAACACACTGTCACTATTAAACACTAATAACACTGTTACAGCACAGAGTCACTCCTAGAGGGGACACAGTAACACACTGTCACTATTAAACACTAAAACACTGTTACAGCACAGAGTCACTCCTAGAGGGGACACAGTAACACACTGTCACTATTAAACACTAATAACACTGTTACAGCACAGAGTCACTCCTAGAGGGGACACAGTAACACACTGTCACTATTAAACACTAATAACACTGTTACAGCACAGAGTCACTCCTAGAGGGGACACAGTAACACACTGTCACTATTAAACACTAATAACACTGTTACAGCGCAGAGTCACTCCTAGAGGGGACACAGTAACTGTCACTATTAAACACTAATAACACTGTTACAGCACAGAGTCACTCCTAGAGGGGACACAGTAACACACTGTCACTATTAAACACTAAAACACTGTTACAGCGCAGAGTCACTCCTAGAGGGGACACAGTAACACACTGTCACTATTAAACACTAATAACACTGTTACAGCACAGAGTCACTCCTAGAGGGGACACAGTAACTGTCACTATTAAACACTAATAACACTGTTACAGCACAGAGTCACTCCTAGAGGGGACACAGTAACACACTGTCACTATTAAACACTAATAACACTGTTACAGCACAGAGTCACTCCTAGAGGGGACACAGTAACACACTGTCACTATTAAACACTAATAACACTGTTACAGTGCAGAGTCACTCCTAGAGGGGACACAGTAACACACTGTCACTATTAAACACTAATAACACTGTTACAGCACAGAGTCACTCCTAGAGGGGACACAGTAACTGTCACTATTAAACACTAATAACACTGTTACAGCACAGAGTCACTCCTAGAGGGGACACAGTAACTGTCACTATTAAACACTAATAACACTGTTACAGCACAGAGTCACTCCTAGAGGGGACACAGTAACACACTGTCACTATTAAACACTAATAACACTGTTACAGCACAGAGTCACTCCTAAAGGGGACACAGTAACTGTCACTATTAAACACTAATAACACTGTTACAGCACAGAGTCACTCCTAGAGGGGACACAGTAACACACTGTCACTATTAAACACTAATAACACTGTTACAGCGCAGAGTCACTCCTAGAGGGGACACAGTAACACACTGTCACTATTAAACACTAATAACACTGTTACAGCACAGAGTCACTCCTAGAGGGGACACAGGAACTGTCACTATTAAACACTAATAACACTGTTACAGCACAGAGTCACTCCTAGAGGGGACACAGTAACACACTGTCACTATTAAACACTAATAACACTGTTACAGCACAGAGTCACTCCTAGAGGGGACACAGTAACTGTCACTATTAAACACTAAAACACTGTTACAGCACAGAGTCACTCCTAGAGGGGACACAGGAACTGTCACTATTAAACACTAATAACACTGTTACAGCACAGAGTCACTCCTAGAGGGGACACAGTAACACACTGTCACTATTAAACACTAAAACACTGTTACAGCACAGAGTCACTCCTAGAGGGGACACAGTAACTGTCACTATTAAACACTAATAACACTGTTACAGCACAGAGTCACTCCTAGAGGGGACACAGGAACACACTGTCACTATTAAACACTAATAACACTGTTACAGCGCAGAGTCACTCCTAGAGGGGACACAGTAACACACTGTCACTATTAAACACTAATAACACTGTTACAGTGCAGAGTCACTCCTAGAGGGGACACAGTAACACACTGTCACTATTAAACACTAATAACACTGTTACAGTGCAGAGTCACTCCTAGAGGGGACACAGTAACACACTGTCACTATTAAACACTAATAACACTGTTACAGCGCAGAGTCACTCCTAGAGGGGACACAGTAACACACTGTCACTATTAAACACTAATAACACTGTTACAGTGCAGAGTCACTCCTAGAGGGGACACAGTAACACACTGTCACTATTAAACACTAATAACACTGTTACAGCACAGAGTCACTCCTAGAGGGGACACAGTAACATACTGTCACTATTAAACACTAATAACACTGTTACAGCACAGAGTCACTCCTAAAGGGGACACAGTAACTGTCACTATTAAACACTAATAACACTGTTACAGCACAGAGTCACTCCTAGAGGGGACACAGTAACACACTGTCACTATTAAACACTAATAACACTGTTACAGCACAGAGTCACTCCTAGAGGGGACACAGTAACACACTGTCACTATTAAACACTAGTAACACTGTTACAGCACAGAGTCACTCCTAGAGGGGACACAGTAACACACTGTCACTATTAAACACTAATAACACTGTTACAGCGCAGAGTCACTCCTAGAGGGGACACAGTAACACACTGTCACTATTAAACACTAATAACACTGTTACAGCACAGAGTCACTCCTAGAGGGGACACAGTAACACACTGTCACTATTAAACACTAATAACACTGTTACAGCGCAGAGTCACTCCTAGAGGGGACACAGTAACTGTCACTATTAAACACTAATAACACTGTTACAGCTCAGAGTCACTCCTAGAGGGGACACAGTAACACACTGTCACTATTAAACACTAATAACACTGTTACAGCACAGAGTCACTCCTAGAGGGGACACAGTAACACACTGTCACTATTAAACACTAAAACACTGTTACAGCACAGAGTCACTCCTAGAGGGGACACAGGAACTGTCACTATTAAACACTAATAACACTGTTACAGCACAGAGTCACTCCTAGAGGGGACACAGTAACACACTGTCACTATTAAACACTAATAACACTGTTACAGCACAGAGTCACTCCTAAAGGGGACACAGTAACTGTCACTATTAAACACTAATAACACTGTTACAGCACAGAGTCACTCCTAGAGGGGACACAGTAACACACTGTCACTATTAAACACTAATAACACTGTTACAGCACAGAGTCACTCCTAGAGGGGACACAGTAACACACTGTCACTATTAAACACTAATAACACTGTTACAGCGCAGAGTCACTCCTAGAGGGGACACAGTAACACACTGTCACTATTAAACACTAATAACACTGTTACAGCACAGAGTCACTCCTAGAGGGGACACAGTAACACACTGTCACTATTAAACACTAATAACACTGTTACAGCACAGAGTCACTCCTAGAGGGGACACAGTAACACACTGTCACTATTAAACACTAATAACACTGTTACAGCACAGAGTCACTCCTAGAGGGGACACAGTAACTGTCACTATTAACCACTAATAACACTGTTACAGCGCAGAGTCACTCCTAGAGGGGACACAGTAACACACTGTCACTATTAAACACTAAAACACTGTTACAGCACAGAGTCACTCCTAGAGGGGACACAGTAACACACTGTCACTATTAAACACTAATAACACTGTTACAGCACAGAGTCACTCCTAGAGGGGACACAGTAACTGTCACTATTAAACACTAATAACACTGTTACAGCACAGAGTCACTCCTAGAGGGGACACAGTAACTGTCACTATTAAACACTAATAACACTGTTACAGCACAGAGTCACTCCTAGAGGGGACACAGTAACACACTGTCACTATTAAACACTAATAACACTGTTACAGCACAGAGTCACTCCTAGAGGGGACACAGTAACACACTGTCACTATTAAACACTAATAACACTGTTACAGCACAGAGTCACTCCTAGAGGGGACACAGTAACACACTGTCACTATTAAACACTAATAACACTGTTACAGCGCAGAGTCACTCCTAGAGGGGACACAGTAACTGTCACTATTAAACACTAAAACACTGTTACAGCACAGAGTCACTCCTAGAGGGGACACAGTAACTGTCACTATTAAACACTAATAACACTGTTACAGCACAGAGTCACTCCTAGAGGGGACACAGTAACACACTGTCACTATTAAACACTAATAACACTGTTACAGCACAGAGTCACTCCTAGAGGGGACACAGGAACACACTGTCACTATTAAACACTAAAACACTGTTACAGCACAGAGTCACTCCTAGAGGGGACACAGTAACACACTGTCACTATTAAACACTAATAACACTGTTACAGCACAGAGTCACTCCTAGAGGGGACACAGTAACACACTGTCACTATTAAACACTAATAACACTGTTACAGCGTAGAGTCACTCCTAGAGGGGACACAGTAACTGTCACTATTAAACACTAATAACACTGTTACAGCACAGAGTCACTCCTAGAGGGGACACAGTAACACACTGTCACTATTAAACACTAATAACACTGTTACAGCACAGAGTCACTCCTAGAGGGGACACAGTAACTGTCACTATTAAACACTAATAACACTGTTACAGCACAGAGTCACTCCTAGAGGGGACACAGTAACTGTCACTATTAAACACTAATAACACTGTTACAGCACAGAGTCACTCCTAGAGGGGACACAGTAACACACTGTCACTATTAAACACTAATAACACTGTTACAGCACAGAGTCACTCCTAGAGGGGACACAGTAACACACTGTCACTATTAAACACTAATAACACTGTTACAGCACAGAGTCACTCCTAGAGGGGACACAGTAACACACTGTCACTATTAAACACTAATAACACTGTTACAGCGCAGAGTCACTCCTAGAGGGGACACAGTAACACACTGTCACTATTAAACACTAATAACACTGTTACAGCACAGAGTCACTCCTAGAGGGGACACAGTAACACACTGTCACTATTAAACACTAAAACACTGTTACAGCACAGAGTCACTCCTAGAGGGGACACAGTAACACACTGTCACTATTAAACACTAATAACACTGTTACAGCACAGAGTCACTCCTAGAGGGGACACAGTAACACACTGTCACTATTAAACACTAATAACACTGTTACAGCACAGAGTCACTCCTAGAGGGGACACAGTAACACACTGTCACTATTAAACACTAATAACACTGTTACAGCGCAGAGTCACTCCTAGAGGGGACACAGTAACACACTGTCACTATTAAACACTAATAACACTGTTACAGCACAGAGTCACTCCTAGAGGGGACACAGTAACACACTGTCACTATTAAACACTAATAACACTGTTACAGCGTAGAGTCACTCCTAGAGGGGACACAGTAACACACTGTCACTATTAAACACTAATAACACTGTTACAGCACAGAGTCACTCCTAGAGGGGACACAGTAACACACTGTCACTATTAAACACTAATAACACTGTTACAGCACAGAGTCACTCCTAGAGGGGACACAGTAACACACTGTCACTATTAAACACTAATAACGCTGTTACAGCGTAGAGTCACTCCTAGAGGGGACACAGTAACTGTCACTATTAAACACTAATAACACTGTTACAGCACAGAGTCACTCCTAGAGGGGACACAGTAACACACTGTCACTATTAAACACTAATAACGCTGTTACAGCGTAGAGTCACTCCTAGAGGGGACACAGTAACTGTCACTATTAAACACTAATAACACTGTTACAGCACAGAGTCACTCCTAGAGGGGACACAGTAACACACTGTCACTATTAAACACTAATAACACTGTTACAGCGTAGAGTCACTCCTAGAGGGGACACAGTAACACACTGTCACTATTAAACACTAATAACACTGTTACAGCACAGAGTCACTCCTAGAGGGGACACAGTAACACACTGTCACTATTAAACACTAATAACACTGTTACAGCTCAGAGTCACTCCTAGAGGGGACACAGTAACACACTGTCACTATTAAACACTAATAACACTGTTACAGCACAGAGTCACTCCTAGAGGGGACACAGTAACACACTGTCACTATTAAACACTAATAACACTGTTACAGCACAGAGTCACTCCTAGAGGGGACACAGGAACACACTGTCACTATTAAACACTAATAACACTGTTACAGCGTAGAGTCACTCCTAGAGGGGACACAGGAACACACTGTCACTATTAAACACTAATAACACTGTTACAGCACAGAGTCACTCCTAGAGGGGACACAGTAACTGTCACTATTAAACACTAATAACACTGTTACAGCGTAGAGTCACTCCTAGAGGGGACACAGGAACTGTCACTATTAAACACTAATAACACTGTTACAGCGTAGAGTCACTCCTAGAGGGGACACAGGAACACACTGTCACTATTAAACACTAATAACACTGTTACAGCACAGAGTCACTCCTAGAGGGGACACAGGAACACACTGTCACTATTAAACACTAATAACACTGTTACAGCACAGAGTCACTCCTAGAGGGGACACAGTAACACACTGTCACTATTAAACACTAATAACACTGTTACAGCGCAGAGTCACTCCTAGAGGGGACACAGTAACACACTGTCACTATTAAACACTAATAACACTGTTACAGCGTAGAGTCACTCCTAGAGGGGACACAGTAACTGTCACTATTAAACACTAATAACACTGTTACAGCGCAGAGTCACTCCTAGAGGGGACACAGTAACACACTGTCACTATTAAACACTAATAACACTGTTACAGCGCAGAGTCACTCCTAGAGGGGACACAGTAACACACTGTCACTATTAAACACTAATAACACTGTTACAGCACAGAGTCACTCCTAGAGGGGACACAGGAACACACTGTCACTATTAAACACTAATAACACTGTTACAGCACAGAGTCACTCCTAGAGGGGACACAGTAACACACTGTCACTATTAAACACTAATAACACTGTTACAGCACAGAGTCACTCCTAGAGGGGACACAGGAACACACTGTCACTATTAAACACTAATAACACTGTTACAGCACAGAGTCACTCCTAGAGGGGACACAGTAACACACTGTCACTATTAAACACTAATAACACTGTTACAGCACAGAGTCACTCCTAGAGGGGACACAGTAACACACTGTCACTATTAAACACTAATAACACTGTTACAGCGCAGAGTCACTCCTAGAGGGGACACAGGAACACACTGTCACTATTAAACACTAATAACACTGTTACAGCTTAGAGTCACTCCTAGAGGGGACACAGTAACACACTGTCACTATTAAACACTAATAACACTGTTACAGCTCAGAGTCACTCCTAGAGGGGACACAGTAACACACTGTCACTATTAAACACTAATAACACTGTTACAGCTCAGAGTCACTCCTAGAGGGGACACAGTAACACACTGTCACTATTAAACACTAATAACACTGTTACAGCACAGAGTCACTCCTAGAGGGGACACAGGAACACACTGTCACTATTAAACACTAATAACACTGTTACAGCGCAGAGTCACTCCTAGAGGGGACACAGTAACACACTGTCACTATTAAACACTAATAACACTGTTACAGCGTAGAGTCACTCCTAGAGGGGACACAGGAACACACTGTCACTATTAAACACTAATAACACTGTTACAGCTCAGAGTCACTCCTAGAGGGGACACAGTAACACACTGTCACTATTAAACACTAATAACACTGTTACAGCACAGAGTCACTCCTAGAGGGGACACAGGAACACACTGTCACTATTAAACACTAATAACACTGTTACAGCGCAGAGTCACTCCTAGAGGGGACACAGTAACACACTGTCACTATTAAACACTAATAACACTGTTACAGCGCAGAGTCACTCCTAGAGGGGACACAGTAACTGTCACTATTAAACACTAATAACACTGTTACAGCGCAGAGTCACTCCTAGAGGGGACACAGTAAAGCCCTTTGCACACAGGCGCGTTTAACCGCACGGATAAAACGGACAATATCATTTTTTGAAAAGAAAACAATGATTCTCTATGACCTCGTGCACACCGGCTCCGAATTAGCCGTGCGACGAGTGGCTGCCGCCGTGCGTTTTTTTCTCGATCGAACCCAGTTCGATTCGTGCGTCTTGTCGCATGCGGTGAAAAACTCATCACTCCTTTTATGACTCCTTTTGGGATCCGCAGCGCCGATTCCGCACAGCATTGCACACCAAATCCAATGCGTTTTATTCATACAGCAAACGGAAGAAACGCAACTGTCCTGTGTGCAAAGGGCTTAACTGTCACTATTAAACACTAATAACACTGTTACAGCACAGAGTCACTCCTAGAGGGGACACAGTAACTGTCACTATTAAACACTAATAACACTGTTACAGCGCAGAGTCACTCCTAGAGGGGACACAGTAAAGCCCTTTGCACACAGGCGCGTTTAACCGCACGGATAAAACGGACAATATCATTTTTTGAAAAGAAAACAATGATTCTCTATGACCTCGTGCACACCGGCTCCGAATTAGCCGTGCGACGAGTGGCTGCCGCCGTGCGTTTTTTTCTCGATCGAACCCAGTTCGATTCGTGCGTCTTGTCGCATGCGGTGAAAAACTCATCACTCCTTTTATGACTCCTTTTGGGATCCGCAGCGCCGATTCCGCACAGCATTGCACACCAAATCCAATGCGTTTTATTCATACAGCAAACGGAAGAAACGCAACTGTCCTGTGTGCAAAGGGCTTAACTGTCACTATTAAACACTAATAACACTGTTACAGCACAGAGTCACTCCTAGAGGGACACAGTAACACACTGTCACTATTAAACACTAATAACACTGTTACAGCGCAGAGTCACTCCTAGAGGGGACACAGTAACACACTGTCACTATTAAACACTAATAACACTGTTACAGCACAGAGTCACTCCTAGAGGGGACACAGTAACACACTGTCACTATTAAACACTAATAACATTGTTACAGCGCAGAGTCACTCCTAGAGGGGACACAGTAACACACTGTCACTATTAAACACTAATAACACTGTTACAGCACAGAGTCACTCCTAGAGGGGACACAGTAACACACTGTCACTATTAAACACTAATAACACTGTTACAGCACAGAGTCACTCCTAGAGGGGACACAGGAACACACTGTCACTATTAAACACTAATAACACTGTTACACCGTAGAGTCACTCCTAGAGGGGACACAGGAACACACTGTCACTATTAAACACTAATAACACTGTTACAGCACAGAGTCACTCCTAGAGGGGACACAGGAACACACTGTCACTATTAAACACTAATAACACTGTTACAGCGCAGAGTCACTCCTAGAGGGGACACAGGAACACACTGTCACTATTAAACACTAATAACACTGTTACAGCACAGAGTCACTCCTAGAGGGGACACAGGAACACACTGTCACTATTAAACACTAATAACACTGTTACAGCACAGAGTCACTCCTAGAGGGGACACAGTAACACACTGTCACTATTAAACACTAATAACACTGTTACAGCGTAGAGTCACTCCTAGAGGGGACACAGTAACACACTGTCACTATTAAACACTAATAACACTGTTACAGCGCAGAGTCACTCCTAGAGGGGACACAGTAACTGTCACTATTAAACACTAATAACACTGTTACAGCACAGAGTCACTCCTAGAGGGGACACAGTAACACACTGTCACTATTAAACACTAATAACACTGTTACAGCGCAGAGTCACTCCTAGAGGGGACACAGTAACTGTCACTATTAAACACTAATAACACTGTTACACCGTAGAGTCACTCCTATAGGGGACACAGTAACACACTGTCACTATTAAACACTAATAACACTGTTACAGCGTAGAGTCACTCCTAGAGGGGACACAGTAACACACTGTCACTATTAAACACTAATAACACTGTTACAGCACAGAGTCACTCCTAGAGGGGACACAGTAACACACTGTCACTATTAAACACTAATAACACTGTTACAGCACAGAGTCACTCCTAGAGGGGACACAGTAACACACTGTCACTATTAAACACTAATAACACTGTTACAGCACAGAGTCACTCCTAGAGGGGACACAGTAACACACTGTCACTATTAAACACTAATAACACTGTTACAGCGCAGAGTCACTCCTAGAGGGGACACAGTAACACACTGTCACTATTAAACACTAATAACACTGTTACAGCACAGAGTCACTCCTAGAGGGGACACAGTAACTGTCACTATTAAACACTAATAACACTGTTACAGCGTAGAGTCACTCCTAGAGGGGACACAGTAACACACTGTCACTATTAAACACTAATAACACTGTTACAGCGCAGAGTCACTCCTAGAGGGGACACAGTAACACACTGTCACTATTAAACACTAATAACACTGTTACAGCACAGAGTCACTCCTAGAGGGGACACAGTAACTGTCACTATTAAACACTAATAACACTGTTACAGCGCAGAGTCACTCCTAGAGGGGACACAGTAACTGTCACTATTAAACACTAATAACACTGTTACAGCGTAGAGTCACTCCTAGAGGGGACACAGTAACACACTGTCACTATTAAACACTAATAACACTGTTACAGCGCAGAGTCACTCCTAGAGGGGACACAGTAACTGTCACTATTAAACACTAATAACACTGTTACAGCACAGAGTCACTCCTAGAGGGGACACAGTAACACACTGTCACTATTAAACACTAATAACACTGTTACAGCGCAGAGTCACTCCTAGAGGGGACACAGTAACTGTCACTATTAAACACTAATAACACTGTTACACCGTAGAGTCACTCCTATAGGGGACACAGTAACACACTGTCACTATTAAACACTAATAACACTGTTACAGCGTAGAGTCACTCCTAGAGGGGACACAGGAACACACTGTCACTATTAAACACTAATAACACTGTTACAGCACAGAGTCACTCCTAGAGGGGACACAGTAACTGTCACTATTAAACACTAATAACACTGTTACAGCACAGAGTCACTCCTAGAGGGGACACAGTAACACACTGTCACTATTAAACACTAATAACACTGTTACAGCACAGAGTCACTCCTAGAGGGGACACAGTAACTGTCACTATTAAACACTAATAACACTGTTACAGCACAGAGTCACTCCTAGAGGGGACACAGGAACACACTGTCACTATTAAACACTAATAACACTGTTACAGCGCAGAGTCACTCCTAGAGGGGACACAGGAACACACTGTCACTATTAAACACTAATAACACTGTTACAGCTCAGAGTCACTCCTAGAGGGGACACAGGAACACACTGTCACTATTAAACACTAAAACACTGTTACAGCACAGAGTCACTCCTAGAGGGGACACAGGAAGTGTCACTATTAAAGGTATATTCAGTGATTGTATTTCATTCAAATACAAATATAATTGGTACATTTTCCATTCATTCTCCTCACTAGAATGTGTGCTGACCATATAAGGACTTCCACCATGGCCCGTGTTGCGAGCATAGCTAGATTCGGTTTTCAGAGGTGGCCAGACAGTCCTCGACCAATCACTAGCCAAATTGTCAAATATTACATGAGCAAGATTCAGGCAAACATTGTAAAAATAGCTCTGGAACAGAGTCAAACTAAATGTAATGCCTCGTACAGTTCTAACTGCCTGTCAGGGTGGGGGGAGGGGGTCACCAGTTAAAATTAGTTTGGGGGATGCCCAGTTCAAATAGTATTATAATGGTGGATAACCAGTTCAAATAGTATTATTATGGTGGGTCCCAAGATCAAATATGATTATGGGATGTCATGTCACCAGTTCATATATGATTAATTGGGCTAAATCTCAGATCAAATGCCTGGTTACGATGTGTAGTACCTGTATTTACATCTAATGGAGGCAAAAAGAAATCGCTCTCTTTTTTTGGTCCCTGGTCATGGAATGACCTTCAGACCAGACTCAAACTGGCCGTGCTAATTCCTCTGAGAAGTTTTAAGAGAATCACTCTAGACCAGGGGTGTCAAACTGACATTTCGCGGGCATTTTGCGGCCCGCGAAGAGGTCCAATGTGGCCCGCGACGGACCCCCGACGGGTCCAATGCGGCCCGCGACGGACCCCCGACGGTATTCAAGGTCTGAACAAGTGCAAGTGTTTGTAGATCTGTCTAGAGTCTAGACAGATCTACAAACACTTGCACTTGTTCAGACCTTGAATAGTTGCTCTGTAGATTTCTTCCTTTTTGGATACAGGTTGCACACTATGTGTGTTGTGCTACCTGAGAAATGCTAAACTAGCTTTTAATAAGGTGTAAATTGTATTAGTTTGGAGTGGTTCTTAGGTATTTGTGGTGTATCACGGATGTTCTATTTTTTGTTGTTGATGTCTTGTATGTATAGTAAAGATTGTGTAATTTTTTTATTTCTACCTCTTGGCCAGTTTCCACTTGCAAAAGAGACTATGTCTCAATGTGTTTTTACTGGTTAAAGGAGTAGTTCAGCACTTTTCAACCTGTCTTCATATAATAGTTCCTCACTAATGAGGATGATAAAATATCACAATTTCTTTCGACTCAGTCCAAGTCTCCTAGGAGAGCTGTGGGAAGTTCAGAATCCATCGTCTTGTGACATCATCATTTTCCAAAAAGAATGTTAATCAAGATTTTTATTATCGCGAGAACAATGGCTTCCACTTTAAAATTGCAATAGAAAGCCTGCAGTTTCTATAAGCTGGATTGGCAATCGATGATGTCACAAGACGATGGGTTTCTGACCTGCCCACAGCCCTCCTCTGAAAAAAAGAGTGAGGACCAATTATATGAACATAGGTTGAAAAGTGGTGGAGTGCCCCTTTAAATAAAGGTTAAATAAAAATAAGAAAATAAAATGGGGGAGCCCAGTTCAAATACGGGGGTCAGGGAACCCTTGTCCCTGAACAAGACCTTTGTCTATTGTCTGTGTGTCACTCAGATTGTACGTCTGACTGCAGTGTTAACGTTAGGCCTGATTTACACACTGCTCACACATTGTGTCCTACACTGAAAACAGCTTTTTATAGGACCTGACATCATCACGCAGCTACGTATGAATCAGTGCTTTAGA